>NC_136324.1:4836531-5182544 GCF_964198595.1 Lampetra fluviatilis
GTTGAGGCTGGGCTGGGTTGAGGCTGGGCTGGGTTGAGCCCTGGGTTGAGGCTGGCTCGAGGCCGGGCTAGTCTGGGCTGAGTTGAGCCCTGGGTCGAGGCTGGGCTGGGTTGAGGCTGGGCTGGGTTGAGGCTGGGCTGGGTTGAGACTGGGCTGGTTTCAGCGCTGGGTGAGGCTGCGTTGAGGCTGGGCTGGGTTGAGGCTGGGCTGGGTTGATCCCAGCGTGTACGGAGTGCGAGGCTCGGGGCGCACGAGTCCGAGCCGTGGTGCCGTGGAGCCGCTGTTACCCACCGAGCGCCGCCACCGCGTGCGTCACGGGCCGGTCGCGTAATGCGCGGAGCGTGTGGAGTCATAACACACACGGGGGCGGGGGGGGGCATTGGGATACAAAGTTTGAGAGAGAGGATTGCGTTGGAAGGGGAGCTGGGTGTGGTTGAGAGAGAAGGAGGGAGTGTCAGTGGGGGGAGGGAAGGAGAGTAGAAAGAGAGGGGTCGAAGGGGAGATGTGGAAGGGGGAGGGAGGATAAGGCAGAGGAAAGTAGGAGGGGGGACAGAGCGTGTGGGCAGGCATGTGCAGCGATGGAGGAGAGAGGCAGGGAGGTACGCATAGGGCGAGTACGGGACTGAAAAGGGAGGAAAGTGGGAGGGCAGGGAGGTGTAGGGGGAGGTGTAGGGGGAGGGAGGAATACAGACGGGCGAGGGAGTAGAGCGCAGTGAGGTAGGGAGCGGGGATGGAGAGAGAGGGGGCGGGTAGAGGGGCAGGCGGCCGAGGCCGTCCCCGTGTTTGTCACTGTGGCACTGGGAGCTGACTCGTCACGTGCGCAGGCGAGCGGTGACACCCGCCTCGTGCCAGGGGGGGGGGGCGGGGAGAACCCCGGGCACACAGGGGAGGGGGGGCACACAGGGGAGGGGGGGGGCACGCTGGGGGGGGGGGCGCTCACACGGCTCGCGACTCCACTCAACGCGAAGCCTACACACGCACGCCCAGGCACGTGACTGTCGCCGCAAACATCCTAGCCGCACTAATCAGGTGCTGGAGAGCGCAGAATATTTGCCACGGCCTGCCAAAGCTGTCCTCCCAAACTGAGCGCCACGCTCGGTCGCTCCGAGCGCTGGCGAGGGCCCTCCTGTCCCTGTACGTTCCGCGCCTCCTGAATGTCGTTTGAACGTTCGAGTTGAGCTGTACGTTAATCACGAGTTCATGTGAGAGGCGAGCGAGTTCTGATTGTGCCTTGGCGGGGTGAGGGGGGGGTGGGGGGCGGTCGGTCGTTGTCCATCGCGTGAACCACGACGCGCTGCTCATTTCCGTGAAGCGCCCCGCCGAAGGTTTAGGAGCTGGCGCTCGGCGGGAGCGGACGGAGCGCGAAAGCATTTACCAGGGCGGCCGGCGAGCTCCAAACCTCTTGCAGACAGAGCAGGCTGAGTGAAAGGCCCACTCCCGGGCTGGGCCTTGCGGGCTGCTCGCTCGCCCGCCCACGTGGGGCAGGCTTTCGTTTAGCCTGCAGCTGAGCCTTACAAAGCCTCGGACCGTGTTAACTTCTAAATGTGTGTGAATACGTGGCGGCTAAGAGCCTTGGGCTGCTGCGAGCATCGAACGATTTACCCAGCGGGAGTCCCCCTGGGTTCTTCGATCACCGCGTTCTTCCGGATTGCGAGACCCGGGGAAAGTAAGAAGCGCACACCCGGAACCCTGAACTTCCAAAAAAATGAATGTGCGCCCGGTAGCAATGAAGTTGTGCAGATCTGGTGACACACTCTAAAACAACAACAACAACAACAACCGCCATTCGCCACTAAGTGGCGGTGACGTCACCACGACGCTTGTGCCAGGCCATGTGCACTTTGAGGCCACGTGAAGTGTCGAACGCCCGCTGGCAGGAGGTCACGGGGCAGACCCAGGTGCCACAGGTCGACTGACTGAGATGACCGAGATGACTGGCTGATGCACCACCTGTGCCCCGTACTGTGCCAACTTGCTGTGCTTTAGCCACCCGGCGCTCCGCTCGTTGTTGTGAGCGTCGCTCCTCCGCCCTCCGTTGTTGTTAGAGGGCGACTGCCTCCAACTGCCCAGTAGTGTCCTACACTCTAAAAGAGCACACACACGCGTACTCGCACTGTCTCGCACAGAGACAGAGAAACGCACAAATCTCGGGCTGTTGGGGCAAGCGCTGTTAGCGAGCGCCTATTAAGGCTGGCCAAGGAACACACGAGGAGGGCGGGGTGGTCAGCACCGCTCCCAGCCGCCTTTGTCTCCCCAGTGGTGATGTTCACACACACCACCACTCGTTTTAAAGGCCGAGTCGACCTAGGGGGAGCCCCACGACCGGCTGTGAGCGGGAAGGAGAGGCAGGGAGGTGTAAGGGGAGCGAGGGGTTCAGGGGGGGGGGGGACGACTCTGGAGACGCGAGATGGAGGAGCGACAGACGAGCGGGAAGGCAGAGGCAGCAGCAGCAGCCACCCCCTCTCCAAGCTTTGCGGTCCTCCGCGTATGACGGTGTTTTCCACCAATTAATGAGGAAAAAATCTGAACCTCCCCGCCGGAGATAACCCACGCATTGCCCGAGAGGGCAACACTCTATTCATTCCCGTACAGAAAGGATTGTTGGAGATTAATCCTCTTGCTGTACTACCCGCTGCCCCCCCCCTCCTCCTCCCCGCTGGGGTTCTGCAGGACAGGGACGTGACGGCTACGGGGCAATTTAAATAAACGTCGGGGGGATGGGGGGGGAGCAAAGCCAGAGATTTACATCAAATCTGCCGACCGTGTCGCTTTGGATTCCCGGCGTGAGCACGCACTCAGGACTCGAGCTGGGGAAGTCGGCGTTCATCGGGGAATCGAAGCGAGCAGGAGGCATGGCGCCGAGCTCCGGGGAGCGCCGGCGCGTGGCGCGTTGTGACGCGTTCACTGGTGGGTGGGCCTCACCCTCAGGGACCCCACAGTGCACGCACCACCCTCTCTTCCTACTCCTCTCCTAGCCCACCACCTCCTCCCCCCCCCACCCCATCCTCTCCCCCCCCCCCACCTCCTACTCTCCCCCCCCCCACCACCTCCTCCTCCCCCCCCCCACCACCTCCTCCTCCCCCCCCCCACCACCTCCTCTCCCCCACCTCCTCCTCTCCCCCCCCACCACCTCCTCTCCCCCACCTCCTCCCCCCCCCCCACCACCTCCTCTCCCCCACCTCCTCCTCTCCCCCCCACCACCTCTTCTCCCCCCCACCACCTCCTCTCCCCCCCACCACCTCCTCTCCCCCACCTCCTCCCCCCCCCCCCCACCACCGCCCCCCCCCCCACCACCTCCTCTCCCCCCCACCACCTCTCCCCCACCTCCTCTTCCCCCCACCACCTCTTCCCCCCACCACCTCCTCCCCCCCCCACCACCGCCCCCCCCCACCACCTCCTCTCCCCCCCACCACCTCCTCTCCTCCTCCTCCTCTCCCCCACCACCTCCTCCCCCCCCACCACCTCCTCTCCCCCCCCCACCACCACCTCTCCCCCTTGCTCGCCTCTGTAGCTCTCCGGCTGTTCACGTTCAACATTTCCCAGCGCAGGTTGACAAAGCGTCCTGCACGGACCCCTGTCCGTCCGTAATGTGGTGGGAGCCAGAATGGGTGGGTGGAGGGGCAGAGTGGGTGGGCGTAGTGGGTGGGGGGGGCGTAGTGGGTGGGCAGGGTGGGTGGGTGGTTTGGGAGAGGGGGGGACAGGGGGGGTGGGGCACTATAACGCTCGGACGAATCGATCGGAGACGCATCGTCCACATCGTCCACATCGTCGCCCAATAAATATGCAAACGCGGTGTGACCTTCAGGCTGCTCGCGAGCTCCCCCCCCCCCCCCCCCATACCGCGAAGAAAACTCCGCCGCCGTGTGTCGGAGAGCATTTCGGATTCCGTGATTAATACTGGACGTCTGTGAAAAAGAGCTTGATAGCTCTTCGGATTCCTCCAGTATAAATCAATATTTCGATTCTGATTATAGCCCCTCCACCACCACCCACTAGTACTGCCGTCACGTGATGGAAGAATCCAAAAATCCACGCGGAAATCTCTCCCGCGGCGGTGCATGGCCCCCTCCCTTTGCGTTATCAGGGAACGGGCCCGCAGAAGCGGATTTCACAGAGCTACTGCTGAGATCGCTGCCTCTTGCAAGTGACGCTCTGGTCGATACACGTCAGAGGGCAGCTCTCTCGCAACCGCCCTGCCACAGAGAGCAATGTTCATTGTGTGATGGGCAACCCGATGATCTTTAACTGTCAGAGATAGAATCTTTCCCAAGTTAAGTGCAGGGCCAACGTGGATGCAATGGTTTTCATTTTTGTGCAGTCATTAGTGGCCGGGCTGAGAATGTCCACTCACTACACTTTACTCAGCACTCGGTCTGTGTGAGTCTATGGGTCCCTATGGGTCACTGCATTACATTAGTCTGTGGGTCTCTATGTAAGTCTGTGGGTCACTGTGTGAGTCATTGGTGACCGGTTTCCAAAATGTCCACTCAACTCCATTTCAACCCGGATTGGAACCCAGGCTCTCAGCGGTGTTGGGCTCAGTGTCTCTGACCTCTGACATGGGTGCAAGTGCTGTTAGTGAGCACCTATTAAGGGCAGACATGCACACAAGGACATGGTGTGCCCAGCGCAGATCTGGTGGTGGCCTTCATTCTAATTGGATCTCAATTTCAGAGGGGAGGGGCCGAGCCAAACTCATCCTCACAGCTCTTGAAGCTTATCCCAAGACGACGGCTCGGCACGGCCCGCGTCTGACTTTTTAACGGGCGTGGAAACGCAGCAACGACCCTACCGCCTCTCTCTCTCGCGCGCTCTCCGCCCGTTCTGTCTCCCTGCGTTTCGTAGAGTCCTAATGAGCCTTCGTCTGTCAGGCCCTCCACCCCTCTGTGTGTGTGGCATCACGCGGGGAGCGGTGGTGTAGTGGTTGGCGCATTGCGGGCCTTGGAACCAACCGTGACCCGTGTTTGATTGCCTATAACCACCGCCTATGACGGTGACGTGTATCAGAACCGTATTGCGGGCCTCCCCTCGGTCGACTCGGCTTCAAATAAGTAACCTGGGTGGGGATGCTTCAACATCAGCACGGGGGTGACAGCGGTGGCCGGGCGTGGTGGTGGTGGCTGCCATGTGCAGTGTTATGACTCGGGCCTGTGGAAGGATCGATTTAGAACTCCGGGATCGTTACGTGGCACCGTTGAGGGGAGGGGGAGCGAGGAAGGGGGGGGGGAGTGTGGGTGCCATAGTTTACATGGAGTGCTCTTGAAAATAACATCTGTTAATTCAGAAGGATTTGTTTAAAGCCGATTAGTTAACCCTGTATATATAAACACAAATATAAACGTGCGTGTGTGTGTATATATTTAATTTGTATGCAGAGACACGAATTGGAGTTCTGCTCATGTTTGCCTTTTACCTAAAATGCCCTGCGATGACGCGCCCGCGGCCTAACGCTCGCCGCCTCCTTCGGCGCGTTCGTCAAGCTGAGCAGGAGTGGTTCTTAATGTCGAGCCTGGCCTCATGGTCAACGTGGGGCCTGACCTCACGGTCAACGTGGGGCCTGGCCTCGTGGTCAACGTGGGGCCTGGTCTCGTGGTCAACGTGGAGCCTGGCCTCACGGTCAACGTGGGGCCTGGCCTCACGGTCAACGTAGAGCCTGGCCTCACGGTCAACGTGGGGCCTGGCCTCACGGTCAACGTGGGGCCTGGCCTCACGGTCAACGTGGGGCCTGGCCTCACGGTCAACGTGGGGCCTGGCCTCACGGTCAACGTGGAGCCTGGCCTCACGGTCAACGTGGGGCCTGGCCTCACGGTCAACGTGGGGCCTGGCCTCACGGTCAACGTGGGGCCTGGCCTCACGGTCAACGTGGGGCCTGGCCTCACGGTCAACGTGGGGCCTGGCCTCACGGTCAACGTGGGGCCTGGCCTCACGGTCAACGTGGGGCCTGGCCTCACGGTCAACGTGGGGCCTGGCCTCACGGTCAACGTGGGGCCTGGCCTCACGGTCAACGTGGGGCCTGGCCTCACGGTCAACGTGGGGCCTGGCCTCACGGTCAACTTGGAGCCTGGCCTCACGGTCAACTTGGAGCCTGGCCTCACGGTCAACTTGGAGCCTGGCCTCACGGTCAACGTGGAGCCTGGCCTCACGGTCAACGTGGGGCCTGGCCTCACGGTCAACGTGGGGCCTGGCCTCGTGGTCAACGTGGGGCCTGGCCTCGTGGTCAACGTGGGGCCTGGCCTCGTGGGGCCACAGCACGGCCGTGAGAGCCTCACTCGGTCCTCGAGGCACAAGCAAGGAGCGGCGGCGGGCTGGCGGTGACGACTGAGCCATGTCCCAATCTGCGCTGGGCAGCCCCTAGGTCCAGCTCGGCGTAAAAATGTTTCCTTTTTTTGGTGGGGGATATAACGGTGGTGGTGGGACGGGGTGGGGGGGGTGCACGTGGGAAGATCGCGTTACGTAACCCTGCTCGCTGATCCTCCCTCCTCTTCCACACTCGCCCCACCCCACTACTGTCCCCTCTCCCCGCTGATCTGCTCCCCCACTCCCATTCCTTCACTATCTCCCACCCTCTCCCTCGCTCCCCCCCCCCCCACTCTCCCCACTCCACTTACTCCCCGACTCTTCCCGTTCGCCATTCTACCGCTACCGTATCCCCCACTCTCCCAAACGCACGTCACTCTCCCTCCCACTCTCCCCACTCTCCCCGCTCTCCCTCCACTCTCCCCACCCTCCCTCCACTCTCCCCTCTCCCCACTCACGTCACTTTTACCACTGACACCACTCTCCCCTACTCACTACTCCCCCTCCACTCACATCGCTCTCCCCACTCTCCCCACTCTCCCCACTCACACCATTCTCCCCACTCTCCCTCCACTCTCCACTCGAGCACTATAGCCCTGGCACTCCCCAGATCGCGAACTCTGTCACGAGTCTTGGCCCCATCACTCCAGCTATAGCCTCATAGTAACCATACCTCCAGCCTTCGCTCGAGCACTAGCCTTGCGCCTAACCATCAACATTGATTTTATTAAGTTAATTAAAATATTGCACCGGGAAAAAAATGAATCCCTGGGATGGACACGTCTCGTCTGCAAAGGTGTCCAGGGTGTCGATTGACGTGAACAGCGGACTCGTGATGAAAATCACCCCCCCCCCCCCCCGCATAGCCGTAGCAAACCGTTGGGGCAAGTGCTGTTAGTGAGCGCCTATGAAGGCCGTCACGACACACGAGTGGGTGCGTGGCTAGCACCACGCCCAGCCGCCTTTGTCTCCCCAGTACTGATGTTTGCAAACCGCACCAAGCACTCATTTAAGGTCGAGCCAAAATCGATCCTCGAGACTCGGTGAAGGTCTCCGATGTCAATAAATTAAGTCCGTTTCACTCACTGGTTTTCGTCAGTGTCGCTCTCCATGGGCCTAAACCAACCAGTGTAACTGTCCATGGTCCTGAACTTACCAATATCGCTCTCCATGGTCCTGAACCAACCAGTGTAACTGTCCATGGTCCTGAACCAACCAGTGTAACTGTCCATGGTCCTGACCTCACCAGTGTAACTCTCCATGGTCCTGAACTTACCAATATCGCTGCCCATGGTTCTGAAGTCGCCAGTGTTACTGTCCATGCTCCTCAACTCAAGAGTGTCGCTCTCCATGGTTCTGAACTCATCATTGGCGCGCTGTACGTGGTCCTGAACCCGTCAATGGCACTGTCCATGAATGGGGAATGTGGCCGCCCCTGGTTTCTGCGAAAAGGGTCGCCCGTGAACCGGTTCCAGCAGATGCACGGTTCGGTCCTCGCACTCGCGATCTGACGCGTGTGTGGCTTGGGTTGTGGATCGATACCGATCGGGTCGATGCAGCGATTCACCCCGAACCCATCAGGAACACGCGCAGGAAATCCCCTAATAGGCTCCTATCCATTAGGCGATTGCATTTGAGCCGGAGACAGGGCCTAATTAATTCCCGATCAGATAAGATCACTGAATGAGTGTAAAGGACGCTCGGGGGCTCAGGTCAGGGTGCAATGGCAGTTGTCCCCTAACCCCTACCGCCCCCCCCTCCCTCCTTATTTCCATATAAATGATGTCGGCATAGAAACCCGTAGACTCGCA
This sequence comes from Lampetra fluviatilis, assembly GCF_964198595.1. NCBI lineage: Eukaryota > Metazoa > Chordata > Hyperoartia > Petromyzontiformes > Petromyzontidae > Lampetra > Lampetra fluviatilis. The sequence goes on from NC_136324.1 coordinate 4,844,640, forward strand.
CAGAGACCCATAGATGTTCTATTGGTGAAGGTGAAAGATGGGTGTGGGGCTCGAATGGAATGGAGGGAGCTCGAGCGGTAAGAAAAATGAAACCGATCTCGTACCGGGGTGCGAACTGGGCCGCGTCGGAGCGAGCGGCTGGCGGCGTGGGAGCCGTCGCGGCTCCGTGACGTCAGCGCGGCTCTTTGACCTCCAACGACGACGACGACGACGGAGAGGGGAGGGGAGGGGAGGCGAGGTCGATACGTTTCCATTCGTCATGGGATTAAAAGATGAAAAGTTGCATTTGTGTAATCAGACGTCGATTCCCCGCCCGGGGCGGCGGGGTCACGTCTCGTTAGCGGAGGCTGAATCGTTGTAATGAGCGAGAGCGAGCGAGGCAGGTAGCAGGCGGTGCCGTCGGGGTCGCGCCTGGAAGTGCCCCCACCCCCGCGCCCCCCCCCACCGCCTCGCGTGAGGAGGGAGGGAGTAGATCCGTATAGATCACGGACCCCGGATCATTTTGCACGCCCTCCGCGATTGTTGTGACAGAGCGAAGCGAAGGAGGGTTACAGACGCATGCACGCGAGCGCGTGGCCCGCAGTCCGGCGCCGTGGCAGAGGAGGCGGTGAGGGCCGGTGGATCACCGCACTCCCGCTGCGACTCTCCAAAGTCGTGGGCGTCGAGGAGGATACCGTAATCCCGGCTCGCCCGGAGAAGGCGCTACGGCAAAGTGTGGGCTGGCCCTTCTGTATGGGATAGTGTTTCATCCTTGCACGCGTGTGTTTTTTTTTTTCCCCATCGCTCCAGTTTCCTTCCACACGTAAACACCCATTAATTGGTCAATAACTCCTCCGTGTATAGAGCACCACAGAGCTAGGAGTGGGGAGAGGTGGAGTAGGAATTTTGTCGCGTCTCGCCGCGTGGCAGAGGTCGCAATCGGGTACCCGATACCCGTACCCTACCCAATACCCGGCTACCCGTACCCGGCCGGGTATGGGTACGGGTACCCGTTTGCGACACTGGTGCGGCCGTGTACGGGTACGGGTAGGCCATGAGTCACTGGTGAGTAACCGTTTGTCACTCATTTCCCAGCGTCTTGTCTCTTCTCACAATTCAAGTTCCTAGAATCAACCCACACGCGCCTGCAACATGGCTTCATCCCAGAGGTCCCAATCAGGTACCCGATACCCGTACCCTACCCATACGCGACCCTGGTGCGGCCGGGTACGGGTACGGGTAAGGAATCAAAACCCGTTTGCGACCTCTGCCGCATGGCTGCTGCATTTTCGATAAGCGAAGTTCCCGCTCGTGTGTGGTTCCTCCTCCTGCATGAGAACGTTGTGGCGGTGGCACAGCGCTACAAGCTGACACCACCGTTACTACGCTCGGAGACACGGAGAGGGGCGCAGACGTAGATGGCGACACCGATGACGATCGATCCTCGTGGCCTTTGCGAGCGGCCTTCGTCAGAGTCCAAGAAACACGTGGCCGAGTGGAGCCAGAAGGACTTGCGTGGACTCGCACACAGATCCGCAGAGTCGAACAGAGACCCACACTCGCACAGAGACCCGCAGATAACCTGGGGAGTCGTAATATTTCCTGGAGATTCGTGGGCGTTCTCAGAGATCCACAGACTTGAATAGAGATCCATAGACTTGAATAGAGATCCATAGACTTGAATAGAGATCCATAGACTTGAATAGAGATCCATAGACTTGAATAGAGATCCATAGGCTTACATGGATACCCATAGACCTGCGTAAAAAAACACACGCATAACGACTCATAGACTTGCACTGAAATCCATAGACTTGTTTATAGACCTACACAGAGACTCGTGTATTTTCAGAGATCCATAGACATACATAAGGGGTGGATACACTTACAGAGAGCCGCAGGCTTACACAGATAGCCATAGACTTACACCAAGATCCATAGACTTTGCATGGAAATCCATATACTTACACAGAGGTCCAAACACTTACATATGGATCCACATGCTTACATGGATACCCATAGACTTACGCAGAGATCCAAAGACTCGCGTATAGATCCATGTACATACACAGAGACCCATGGACTTTCACGCAGAATTATCGACTTACATAGAGATCCGTAGACTTACATGGAGACTCTTGGACAATTTAATTGTTCGTAAGCTGAATTTTTTTTTTAAAAATACATAAATATTAACATTTTTACGTGCTAGTACAGAGCTGTGCTTTATTTATTAACGCGTTAATCCCCCCAATAATACAACACACGAGTGCTAAACAAATTTGCCGTTAAGATATGCGAAGCTAAAGGCGCAGCCCTGCAATTCCCTGCTCAAGCCACTGCTGCCAGAAGGAGGCCTTCCGCAAGAGGATGCTCTGGAGAATCCGCCCCGCCCCGCCTCCCCCTGCAGTGTGTCCATGGCCTACTCTTCCACGCTGGCCAGGGCAGTCTTTGGAAAGGGGTTGCGAGTCACCTCCCCCTAACATTTTGCCCCAAGACCCGCACCGTTGACGAAGCCGCTCTCGACATTGACGCTGCGGGGTTAGACGGTGGTGAGGCAGCGGGGGGGGGGGGGGTGGAGGGTGATTTAGGAAACTCGCCGCATCGTTGTAAACCCGCCGCGCCGTGAACATTGAATCGAACTGCCGACCTCTGGATCGTTTGACCTCCAACTCCACTCTAAAACTAAACTGCTTTTTATTTTTACAGGCGAGGCCCACTGAGCTACGAAGCTCTTTCTCAGATGCGACCTGAACATCGCAAATTGAGGCTCAGCGGAGGTGGAAATTTAAAGCAGCAGTAGGCAAATTACTACGAACCACGGGATGCTGATTCTCAATGTGGAGGGAAAAGCCAGAGGATCCACGCGATCACGGGGAGAGACACGCAAACTGCCAAATATACAGCAGCAGGCGTCAGGGTTGGGATCGAACCCACGGCCTCCTGTATAGCAGGCGAGGTAGTTAACATCTCCTAGCCACCGCGATGATGATGAGAGAGAGAGACACGCAAACTCCAAATATACAGCAGCGGGCGTCAGGGTTGGGATTGAACCCACGGCCTCCTGTATAGCAGGCGAGGTAGTTAACATCTCCTAGCCACCGCGATGATGATGATAGAGAGAGACACGCAAACTTCAAATGTACAGCAGCGGGCGTCAGGGTTGGGATCGAACCCACGGCCTCCTGTATAGCAGGCGAGGTAGTTAACATCTCCTAGCCACGGTGGTGCCACTCTCCTCCACGTGGCAATGGCAGAGAGGTGGAGAGAGGGAGAGAGAGTAGGCGGGAGAGCGAGAGGTGGAGAGAGAGAAAAGAAGAGAGAGTGGCTGGGTGAGGGAGAAAGGTGGAGAGAGAGAGAGAGAGAGGAGGGAAGAGAGGGTGGGAGAGAGGAGGTGAAGAGAGAGGGAAGAATGGTGGGGGGGTGGGGAAGTAGTGAATATATAATATGATTAATGAGTAATCTCTCAGACTGCTCGTGGGTGGATGACTCTACGAGGGAGGGTCATCCAGACGAGCGTCACGTCACCTGGCCCTCTTAGCAACCATCCCGACCCCACACGCTCCTCAATAACACCGAGGCACTGATAGTAACACAAATGTATAATGTAGACGACTTCTTGGTTCTTTCGGTAAAGTCACGTAGAAGGGAAGTAATAAAATAATAAAATAATAAAATAATATTATATAATAATATTTTTTCATTATTTTATTCCTTCCCTTCTACGTGACTTTACCGAAAGAACCAAGAAGATGAATCCCTGCAGTCACAAAAGCTTTAAATCGAAATGTAGACGACGTTTCGGGCTATGGTCCTTCTTCATAGCACGTGCACAGAGAGGCCAGTCGAGAGACTTCGAGTTGGAACGGAGGTCTTAGACTGCACCCTTGACGCCACATACACCACGAGGCCCTGGTAGGCTGGGTGTCTAGATTATCGCGCAGGATGGCAGCAGCAGCCGCCAGATGTTCAGGATCTAGATGCCAATGTCGAGGTCTGCTGCTGGCCACGACGAGAGAGGGCTTCAGCAGTGAGAGAGAGTTCGTGTCGTGTCGCTGTTCCTCCTCCTGCGTTGAAGTGAGCGCAGGCCACGGTGCGTTTGACGTGCACGGTCCAGAGTGTGGGCTGCGTGGCCCGCAGTCGCACTGCTGCGGCGCCTTCGAGGGAAGAATAACCAAAGGTGAAATGTTTGGGTCTAAAATGTGGCGTTTGTTAATTCCGTTTTGTCGCGCGTCATTCATGCGAATTGCATCTCACGTCGCTGTACAATAATATGATATGCACAATCACATTTAGGGGCGTAATCCTATTTCGGGCAAGTTATTCGGTGAGCAAGTGAAACTCCCTCGGGAGGCAAAACAAATGAATGGACAAATCTAAGAGATGGTTTGCAACGCCGATGGCTTATGAACAACAGCCGTAAAAGGTATCACGATAGAGGTCTAGAAAATGCGGTGTTATGGTACAAAGGTTCTGGCTCTTGGTTTCTGCGCACTTCGGCGAGGGCGATCGGTCCGCTCGGCGGCGGCCCAGGGCCGAGAACCTCGCTCCGTGGTGTCGTTGAGTTGCCGGCTGATTGTTTGACGGGCTCGCGAGTGCGGCGCAGTGGGAGCCGTGAGACGTGATGGTCGGGATGATGATGATGATGATTCCTCACCGTGTGTCTCTCTCCTCCACTGGCCGGTATGACCCGCATGGGTGAGCGTGAGGGCGAGAGAGGGGGGGCCTGGACAGGCCTCTCGACTCGTTGTGACACTGCAAGACTGCCGTGTGTGCCCGTGCGTGCGTGGTGTGCGTGTGTGTAAAGATGAGTGGGGTTGTTGTTGTTGTTGGGTGGGACATTGTGGGGAACCGATAGTGTGTTGTGATTTAGCGCACTGCACTACGAACCCGACCAACACAAGTTCGATTCCCACTCGCAGCCAACGTCGGTAGCGAAAATATTCACTATTTCGGGGCCTCCCCCAGGTCGACTCAGCCTTAAATGAGTACCTGGTACGGTGTGTAAACATCGCCACTGGGGAGACAAAGGCGGCCCGGCAAGGTGTTGGCCACCCACCCCATCGTGTGCCGTGCCGGATTTCAAATGGTGTTGGCGCTGACAGCACTTGCCCCGACAGTCTGTCCAGGCTATACGGATGGGGGGGGGGGGGATCTTTGTCTCTGTGGGACTGGGTGGATGTTTGGCGCCGTCGTGTCTCGGCCTGGCTGATTATGGCCGTGTTTATGAGTCTATCACACACACACCACACACGCCCTGTATGCGGGGAGTCGTGGCGCGGTGATTGGCAGCACTGGGCCACCGACCCAAAGACCCGAGGTGGGATTCACGCTCGCATCCAACCATCGGTGACGAATGTCAGAACTGTATCCTGGGCCTCGAACAGGTCAACTCGGCGGAAAGTGAGCACCTGGCGCGGCGCAGCGCATAGACATCATCATATCGTCGCTGGGAAGACAAAGGTGGCTGGGCGCGGTGTTGGCCACCAACCCCCTCGTGTGCCGCGCTGGTCTTCAGAGGTCGAGACGCCCTTGAAAAAGAGCGTCTTAGCTCAATGGGGGCTTTACTCGGGGAAATAGATTCCTGATTATTGCGCTGTGCTCACGAACAGCACTTGCCCCAACGGTCCGTTCAAGGCTATACGGGGGATCTTTGTCTTTTGGTGAGAAGCTCTGAGCCATAAGGCGATGGGCGTGCACCTTGGACTGCATGGTTATCACCCTGAGCTGAGCTCATTTTGCCTCTTCGGATGCGATTAATCGCTCCAGCGACAGAGGCATCGTCAGCACGTAAACAGTCGAACGGCGCCGGCAAACAGATGCCAGTGCGGTGATAAGGGTTCGGCAGAATTGGTGGAGCATCCAATGTAGGACCACAGAACTTGGGCAATTTGTTGATCACGCCGGTTCTGGCTAAACTTCCCGCTTCGTCCGCGGCTTCCAGTGTCTCCGAGTAATTCTGTACTTTCTTTGAATCATTCTCTACTCTCTGAATCATTCCGTTCTCTGTCTCTGAATCATTCTCTCTCCTTGAGAGTGGACGCAAACTGACGCGTAAAAAAACGAATTCTGATTTATTACGATGTTTTTCCTGTTGTTATTTTTTGCCGCCACGTAGAGACTTGCGTTGAACCTTCCAACCCACTTGGCTGCGAGGCTCTGTTGGCGGGCCAGGTTGATGACGGCAGTACAGCAAGTGGGTTTGTTTTCCCCTCGTGCACGTAGGAAGGGGGGGGTGGGTGGTGGTGGTGGTGGTCTATTCCGTGCTGCACGGTGTTTGCGCGGCAGTGGGATTGGCCGTTCGGAGCTGGGATGGGTGCTGGGTTTTCTCCGGGTTGTCCGGGTTCCTCCCGTAACGAAGCCAAACTCTCGTTGATTTCAAGAAGGTGGGGGGTGGGGGGGGGATTGGCTGATCAACCCAGTGTAGCAGGACCCTCCCGAGAAGAGATCTTGAGACTCGGTGTGATGATGGTGTCCTTGATAATCAGACTATTTGGTTATTAGCTGTATCACAGGGTGGCGAGCACGCTGCGCTACGAACCCAGCATCCCAAATCCCATTGCCGGCCCACGGCTGACATCAGTGGCGAGTGACATCTGAACCCCTCCGGGGGGTGTCCGCCAATCAGCACCCAGCACTGACCGGTGAAGTATGGTCGAACAACCCTCACGGCCCACACGTTAGCGGAAATACCTTAATCCAGCGGTGGATTGACAAAGGGCCACAAATAATCACAATTGTTATATCGGAGATGCGGGGGGGAGGTGGCGGGGCAAGGGGGGGGTGGCTTCACCGTGCCTCAAGCTGCACGGTGAATCTGTCTTCGCGGGGGGCGGACAAATGTGTCGACCGGGAGGGGGGCGGGGAAGGGAGGGGGTTGGGGGGGGGGTAGTAGGAGGGGCAGGGCGGTGGGCGGTGTGAGGGCATCTGGGTTGCTGTTGCGTGATCATTTCAGGACCAATTTAGCGATTGCGGCTGAGCGCATGATCTCTGCCTTGCCCGGCCCCGTTTAGCCCCTCGGGCCGAGAGCCGCGGGGGCTGGGCGCAGCGTGCGTCCGCGTTCAGACTTAACGCGTTTAATCTTGACCCGATGAAAACCTCTCCGCGACCCGCTAACCCAATTTTGGCATCGATGCCTTAATAACCGCCATCGATCGGCAATCACCGGGGCGTCGATATGTTTGGCAGATGGGCGCCGAGACGCGGAGTTGGGGCGGGGAGGGAAGGTATATTTAGGGTTTGGGCAAAGGTCAGGGTACGGCTCCGTCTGCGTGACTGAGAGCTCTGAGGTGGAGCCGGGCCCACGCGAGGTCACGGGGGTCACGCGGGGCCACCGAGGTGACGCGGCGCTTCCGATCCGCTGGCGATGATGCAATGAAGCGATATCGATCTATTTGTTTTAAATGTAAACATTCCTTGCTGGTCAGTGTGACACGGCGCGGCGGGTGGCGTCTTCGCGGCCTGCTTACAGAGTCGGGTGAAAAGAGGACGTTGATTTCTTTCAAGGCGAAAACAAATCGATAGAGGAGATCCTATCTGCAAAAGGTGTTCTGAGCAAAAAGTGTTCCTAAATAAACCGGGGGGCAGCAATCCGTCCCCTCGAGCGATCGAAATCAGAAGAGAGCCCAACACAGTGGCAGCAAACAGGCCCCTGACGAAGAGCTTCGCGGCTCGTCGGATTCCTCCCTGGATCAACAAAGATTCTGAGCAGTTGACTGCAAGAGCGGCCACAATGACGACCACGGAGGGCTTCCAGCGATTGGAACTCTCAGCGCTCGGCCTCGCCTGGGAGCAAAGGTTTCCCACAATGCACCCGGTGGTGTCGCCAGACACGTCAAGCTAAGCTGGGGGGGGGGGGGGGGTGTTGAGCCTGGCCAGTGAGTAGATGGGGGTGACCGCGGTGCGTAAGCAGGTGCCTGCGAGGCTGCCTGCCAGCCTACGTGGCGAGCAAGGTGTGCTTGCTGTGGCGGCGGGGGAGTGGTGGCGCAGCGGCGACGCTCGTGTCTCACAGCAAGGAGGGCCTGGGTTCGATTCCCGACTCGGGCGCTTTGTGTGATTTCCCCCCCTCCCCCCGCCCCGTTCTGCATAGGTTTGCTCTGGGTTCTCTGCTTTCCTGGCAGCATCTAGAAAAGTGAACCCATACAATGTCACTGGTATTGGCCTCGACATTGCAATGACTTTTACTCGCACATTACGGAATTGGGACGACACTCGGCAAACATTTGGCACGACGATAAAAACTTGAAGAAAAAAAAAAAAGCCTTGAGACTCGGCGAGGCCACTCTCGTGATGATTAGCAGGGCAATGGCGGCGGCCATGCTGCACGGGTTGGTGGATCACACAGAGATTTTTCGATTTAAAGCTTTCGTGACTGCAGGGATTCATCTTCTTCTTGGTTCTTTCGGTAAAGTCACGTAGAAGGGAAATAATTAAATAATTAACTTAAAACATAATAAAATAATTCTCACGACGTTTCGGCCATAACGCAAGCAGCCGTCCTCAGGTGAAAAACAGGTCTGTCATTCAGACGCTGTCTTTCCGACAGACCTGTTCTTCACCTGAGGACGGCTGTTTGCGACGTGGCCGAAACGTCGTGAGAATTATTATATAATGTTTTATTTTTATTATTTTATTATTTCCCTTCTACGTGACTTTACCGAAAGAACCAAGAAGATCACACAGAGATGTTGTGAAACTTCCTACCGATGGGCGTCGAGGAGGAGCCCGTTCCCTGGCTCGCCAAGAGAGAGTGTGGACTGATCTCCGTCTGTCCCTTCGGCATGGGATAGAGCGTTGCTCCCTCGCACGCGTGGCTTTCTTGCAGGTGCTCCGGTTTCCTCCAACGTGTATGAACACTCATTGATTGTCTGAACGTATCTTGATATGCAGAGGACCGCAGAACTCGGTCCATTGTTGGTAGCGCCTGGCTCCTCACCGCCTGGCCGCCGCTGCTGCTGCCTTCCCGGTCGTCCGTGGTTCCTCGACAATTGTTAGAGACGCGATTCGCGTGAACGGCTACAGCAACCCGCTAGATCAAACGACGCATTCTTAAGATTATTACCAAAAATACATTCTCAAGGTGTGCTTGTATCGGTAGTTATATTCGCCTTCCCTCCAGCAGTGCAATTTATGGATGTGTTGCTTATATCAGAGCTCGGCTTGTATCCTCCTTCCATGGCGTACGGATGCATTCATTGCACAGACCCACATCGAGAAAATCAAACTACGTTGGTGGTGCTGCCGTTGCTGCGTTGGCAATGGTGCACAAGCACAGACAACAACAACAAGCAATGTAACACGTTCCGTGTCAATTACGCTGCAGCCCTCAAAGAAAAAAGAAACTTAATGGACGAAATTAATGTGGCGAGATGTTAACTACCTCGCCTGGCATGCAGGAGGTCGTGGGTTCCATCCCGACCCTGGCACCTGTATATTTGGAGTTTGCATGTGCTCCCCGTGGTAGCGTGGATTTTTCTCTGGGTCCTCCGGATTTTTCCCTCCACATTTAGAATCAACGTGCATTTAGATTCATTTGGCTGATTTACGTTCAGTTATTATTTGTGACCAGGTCGCTTCTCACAACGAGCTTATACAGCTTAAGTGGGCCTTACCTGGTAAAATATATATTTTTTGCGTGCTCTGAAGAAGGACCATCGCTAGAAACGTCAAATGGTGCACATTGTAAGAATGTTTGAACTTTCGTACAGAACGTTGTGTGCCCGTGGCCTCCCACGCTCAGGGAGACCTCGCAGACTTCCGTGGCGTTTATCGTTTCTCCAGCAGATGTTCCGTTGACGCGCTGCGTTTGTTTAAAACTGTTGGGCAATTGGAGTACAGTGCGGTGTTACTGCTGTTTAACCACGGCGGGCTCTCCATAGCCGTGCAGCACTGCGGTACACGGTTTTCGAGCTTTCAGTCTCGCTGTCCGCGGTTCTGAATCGGTGAATGTTGCTGGGCATGGTTCTGAATCAGTGAGTGTTGCTTTCCATGGTGCTGAATCAGTGAGTGTTGCTTTCCATGGTCCTGAATCTTTTAGCGCCATCATCCGCATCGCTTAACCCTTCAATATTGCTGATGGCAATTCTAGATCGTTCAGCGTTGCTGTGCATGTTCCTGAATCGCTCACTGTTGCTGTGATGTCGGATTATTCAGTGTCGCTCTCCATGGTGCTGAGTCCTTCAGTGCCACTATCTGCGATGCTTGTTTTGTTCATTGTCAATGTGCATGGTGCTTGATCCATCAGTGTCGCTATGCATGATGTTGAATTCTTCGATGTTACTCTGCCCCGGTACTGAATCCCTCATTGTCACTATCTATAACGGTGATTTATGCATGTTTCGCTGTTGTTGTCCAGGGTGTTGAAGATGTCGATGTTGCTGCCTATTAGGGGTGTAATGATCATGCTGCCGCTCCCCCACAGTTCATTGAATTGCCTCGATTCACTGTCGTGGATCGATTCAGGATTTTTGTTTTACTTCATGGGTGGATGTAGCAACACCCAGGTGGCTGCTGGAGTCAAGTGAACCCATTACGGCATATACAACTTGAAACCATCGTTTACTATAAGCCCAATTCAAAGCTGGTAATGTAAGCTTACGAATCAATGTAAATCAATGAATCAATACACAAATATATGCTCCTACAGGCTGCACTAGGCCTTGTCTGTATGCTATCTACAGTTCTGAAGCTACTCTGTGTTGCGGTCAATGGTACTGAATTGTCATTTGTTGCTGTTCATGGTGGCTATGCACGTGGCCTCTACTCCATCAGGATCAGAATCTTAATTTATCCTGGAGAAATCCGATGACCTATTAAGCTCTTTTTCACAGATGTCCAGCACTGTGGTGGAGCGAGGGTCGGTGGATCACACACAGATGGTGCGAAACTCTCTTCCCATAGGCAGTTGAGTAGGAGCCATACCCTAGCTCGACAGGAGACAGCGGTACAGCAACAGTAGACTCCCACCTGTTCCCTCTGTATGGGATAGAGTGTTTCCCCCTCGCACATGTGGGTTTTCTCCGAGTGCTCCAGCTTCCTCCCACATGTAAACTCTCATTGATTGGCTGATAACACCTCGAAATATAGACGAGTGCAGAGCTGGGAGGGGGGCAGTCATTTGGTGCCGGCTCACCACTTCTGAGTCATTCTGTCACTTCGAGAGCAAGCAAATCCTGTGTGGTGCATAGCAACTTGGCGTTATTATTGTCTCTGTAGATCATGCCGAGACCCTGATTGCAGCTGTGCATTGATCTAAAGAATGAATTGTTGTTACGTGTGGTGCTAATCCGTTCAGTAAGTAAGTACGTTTATAAGTGCGAAAGTCTTATAACTGAGGTTATCATGTTCTACTGAACTGGTTCAATGTCTGTAAGGAGTCTCGAACATCACGCAGCGGCGGTGAGTTCCAGGCCGATGAACCGCTGAGTAGGGGAGTGGGTGGGTGAGTAGTTGAGTGAGTGGGTGCGTGGGTGAGTAGTTGAGTGAGTGGGTGGGTGAGTAGTTGAGTGAGTGGGTGGGTGAGTAGTTGAGTGAGTGAGTGGGTGAGTAGTTGAGTGAGTGGGTGGGTGAGTAGTTGAGTGAGTGAGTGGGTGAGTAGTTGAGTGAGTGGGTGGGTGGGTGAGTAGTTGAGTGGGTGGGTGGGTGAGTAGTTGGGTGGGTGGGTGGGTGAGTAGTTGAGTGAGTGGGTGGGTAAGTAGTTGAGTGAGTGGGTGGGTGAGTAGTTGAGTGAGTAGGTGGGTGAGTTTCAGGCTAATGGACCATTGACCACGAAGCTACGTGGTCAAAATCTCGCTGTCCGAGGTATGCAGAACGATCAGATTGCCATGAGTGTACCGTCCCAGACATGTCCGTCAGGTAGTGTGGTGCAGCTTGGTGTAGACACTTAAATATGAATGTATGTTGAACGTCGCACAGCTTGCAATCAATCCTTTGTTTAATTTTCAGCGAGTGTAGGTCAACACGTATTGTCGGTGTGATGTAATCATGTTTCCCCCCTTTTCAGACGTGTGGCTAGTGCTGTCCTTGGTTCTGAACCCCCCTTCAGTGGCGCTGTCCGTGGTGCTGAAACTTTCAGTGGCACTGTCCGTAGTGCTGAAACTTCCAGTGGTGCTGTTCGTGGTGCTGAAACTTCCAGTGGTGCTGTTCGTGGTGCTGAAACTTCCAGTGGTGCTGTTTGTGGTGCTGAAACTTCCAGTAGTGCTGTTCGTGGTGCTGAAACTTTCCGTGGTGCTGTTCGTGGTGCTGAATCTTTCAGTGATGCTGTTTGTGGTTCTGAATCTTTCAGTGATGCTGTCCGTAGTGCTGAAACCTTCAGTAGTGCCGTCCATGGCGCTGTCACCTTCAGCAGTATTGTCCGACAGGGGTGCAGTGATTCACGCCCCACCTGATTAAATCTGCTTGTTGCAATTCGATTACATACATTGTGCTGAATGTAATGGTGCTAGTGTCAGCAGATATCACCACGTAACTTACAGCAATTAAGAAAATAAGATCCTTATAGTGCACCCTTTGTGAGATTAGCAATTATTAATTATTATTTCGATAATTTATACACTCTTTCTTAACCCCCTCCCCCCACCCATCTCTGTACACCCACACACAAACCTAAAGACCTACATAGAGACCCACGCTGCTGCTGCTGCTGCTGTTGTTGTTGTTGCCGCCGTTGTTTTTGTCAGTCTATAACTCCACACTGCTAGACATAAGCATCTTGCATCCCCCCCCCCTACTCCCTCTTCTCCCCAGCTGCCCCCAGCCACTTGTGACCTCTGAACTCTGCGATGCAGTCTCGCTGCTGCTGCTGCTGCTCTCTCCTTCGCTTCTCTTCCCCTTCTCTGGGTCTCCACTGCGGTGTTAATTTTGCCTCTCGCCTCGTGAATACGAAGCGAGTGTCCCCTAGATAGTAAGCTCTATTGACTGTGCACTAGAATCAACACTCTTCACCTGCACGTCTGGTGGACCGTAAAGGTCCCCCACGTAATTGCTGTGGGTTGAGGCAGCGGCTGCCTCTTGGCATCGGAGGGAAGGTCACAGCTCCAGCGAGAGGACCCGGTTTTTGTGGTTCAGGACATGGCTGCGCTCATCGCTCCGTGCTTGGCGCAGTGTTTTACGCGGTTTCCCATCGACGCAAGTTATTTGCCCACGAGAGACTCGCCGAGTCTCAAGAGTTTATTTCAGGAGGGTCCTGCCGCTGCTACTGCTGCTGCTGCTGCTGTCACTACAATAGGATGTTTGGGCCGTGAATTCCGTTGTGAGCGACGAGGGGTTGTGGACTTCATGTGGGAGGAGGGATCTGGAGAGAACCCAGCACCCCGCTGCTGCCCATGAGGGGGGAGACACTCGGCGCCTGCCCCCATGCCTACAGCACCTGGCAAGCCCTGCACATGGTGGTTGCTCATCCATGTACTCGCCGTGCTGTGAGCCCCGCTTTAGCTTCCGAGATTGTGATGAGTCACTCGGGGTGCCTGTGCCAAGTTCCAAGCAGGATGAGACGGGGGGGGGGGGGGTACATGGGGAGGAAGGGGGTACATGGGGAGGAGGGGGGGTACATGGGGGGGATGCTCTGGAGGATGAATTCCCAGGCACAGGGAGCATCCGTCTGTGAATCTGAAGCCGTCCGAGTCTCTCCGACCACGTGGCTCAACGGTGCAGCGTGCGGAAATCAGAACGTCGCGAGGTCACACCTTGGTTGGGGGGGGGGGGGGGGAGTTCGTTATGCCCATCATCATCTTCCTCCCGGGGTCGATAAAACAAGTATCACTTTGTAAGGTAGTCGACAGGATTATGTGGACAGACTCGACCCTGCTATAGGAATGTGGAATAGCCATCCCTGGCTTTGCTGGGTTGTAAACAGTAAGCGGGCTGTGCACGTGGCCTGTGATCCAGCACTGTGGAGGCAAGGGTTGGTGGATCACCGCGCAAATGCCGCGCCGTGGAAGAGCCGTACCCTGGCTCGGCAAGAGAAGGCAGTTGAGCGAGTGGACTGATCCCCATCTGTTTACATCTGTACGGGGTGAGGTGTTGCTCTCTCGCGTAAGGTGTGGGGTTCCTCCAGTTGCTCCAGCTTCATCCCACGTGAATAATAATTATGATCATTAATTGGCTGAAGACATCTGAACATATACAAAAAAATGACTCTCCTGGACAAATAAGTACAATATAATATTTCGAGCAGGAGATGGCTCGGACTTTGTCAATGCACTGCTGGATGAGCGCCTCCCGGTACTTCTGGTCGGTGCGTGGTGGCGCTTTCAAATCCACTGCTCGTAAAACGCACACACGCGCACACACGCACACACACGCACGCAACAACAACCAAGGTGGCGGCGGCCATAAGCTCAGCCAATCAAAGCGGTCGCCTCGGCCCGGCCACAAATTATAACCCGAGTGGGGCCCCGCGCGTTGCTACGGTGCCGCATCCTGGCCGTCACTCACGCCAAGCGGAGCGCTCGCCCCCCCGCGATCTCGATGTTGCTAGGAGCGAGAGAGTCGTGGTGAGGAGCGGGGAGGAGGAGCTGCGGAGTGGTGGGGGGGGGTGGTGGCGGAGGAGGAGGGAGAGGTTGCTAAGGCAACCCTGTCGCCGGGGGCAACAGCGTTGCCGTGGTGAGGAGCGCACGTCACGCGCCGCGTAACCAAGGGTGCAGTACTGCGAGTGGCCGCTGGTTTCGTTGCTCGGCAGCGGTCGCTGCGAGGAGGGGGAGGAGGAGGATCGGTCTGGAGTACCAACCTCCTCCTCCTCACTCCTCCTCCTCCTCCTCACTCCTCCTCCTCCTCACTCCTCCACAAAACATCTCCCCCCGCTCCTCATCATCTCCCCGCCATCCCTACCGTGGGCCGCACCCCAACTTCTCGGCGAGAACCGCCTCGGATTTTTGCGAGCGGAGCGCGCTCCCCGTGTCTGACCGAGCACGCTCCCCACTCTTGGTCGCGTTTCTTCTCGAGGCGCTCGCCTCGTCGGCCGCGTCCTCGGGGCCTCCTCCGCGTTAATTATTAAACGGGTTTCTAATGCGTCTGGTTCGCGTGAGACGCCATGCCCGTTGTTGTTGTTATTGTTGTTATTGTTGTTATTATTGTTATCATGTTATCATATTGGTTCTTTCGGTAAAGTCACATAGATTGAAAATAACAATAATAAATGGAAATAAAAATTGTAATGCATTTAAAATAATAGCAAAAACACACCGCAATTAAATAAAATATAAATAGTAAAATAAAATAAAAGTTTTTTTTAAAAACCACGACGTAGACCGAGAGGACACGGCATCTCCATATTATAGATTTTTTTTGGGGAGGGAGGGGTTATGTCGCGTAAATATATAAATGTGTCGTTAAACCCGCCACCACCCGACACAGCCAATTAGTAAGGATCATCGCGTAAACAGAACGTGCCAATTCGTGACTAGTACAGCACACCGGCGTGTTGGAGAGCAAATCCACAACATTTACACTCCGAGTACGACGTTCCACCAGTACTTGCAACCAGCATCATCAGGCGGACATCCAGATCTATATATAATTTCGCGATCTGACCCGACAAAAACCTACATGACGAATGATAGTGGTCGCGAGAGCCTCATACGTGTGTTAAACTGACGGTCGTCTCCTGCACTTGCACCCCGGTCTCTCTACGACATGGGAACACAATAAGCACCACGCGTCCCTTCACTCATCCCATCAGCAGCACCGCCACCGCCTTACTTCCCGCAGTGCAACGGTGGCAGTCCAGCGATCCCAAACTCTGTCCTGTGTATTTATTCTAGATTTGAAGCTTTCGTGACTGCAAGGATTCATACTCTTAGTTTTTTCGGCAAAGTCACGTAGGTAAAAAAATGAAATTAAAATATCCTGTCCTGTGTAGCTATCTGTGGTGCTCTGCGCGCTCCTTCAAACGGAGGAGCCGCAAAAGACGACACGAACCAGCAGCAGCGGCAAGCCTCGGCAGACCTCGGCATTGGCATCGAGCTTCTGAACGCATCGTTATCGGCAGGAACACAAGTCAGGCTTGCTTGAGTCGATTCTGACGAGCTATCCATATTACGGCCAAGCGCTGGTTTCGACATGCAGTCTCCCATCAGCAGCAGAGTCGGGCTCGCTTGAATCACTGCTTTTGAACTGGCCCATCTTACAGCCAATGACACACACACTATATATATACAATAGGGGGGTGGGGTCCGAGTTTGACGCAAAGTTATATAACACAAAAGTAACACGATGATGTTAAGTTCCGTATTGTTGTTATTATTGGCGGGGCAAGCGTGGTGTGATTAAGCTGCTGTGTGTGAGCTCCGGGTTTGTCTCGTCACAAGAACGTTGTGTGTGCGCGTGTGTGTGTGCGCGCGTGTGCGTGTGTGCGTGTGTGTGTGTGCGTGTGTGTGTGCGTGTGCGCGCGTGTGTGTTGTGTGCGCGTGTGTGCGCGCGTGTGTGCGTGCGCGCGTGTGTGCGTGTGTGTGTGTGCGCGCGTGTGTGTGGGCGCGTGTGTGTGAGCGCGCGTTTGTGTGCGTGTGTGCGCGTGCGTGCGTGCGTGTGCGTGTGTGTGTGCGTGTGTGTGTGCGCGTGTGTGTGCGCGTGTGTGCGTGTGTGTGTGTGCGTGCGTGGAGCGGTGGCGCAGTAGTTGGCGCAATGCGCGAATTTGCCTCCCGCTCACGACAGAAAAGCAGTGGCAAATATTTGAGCCCGTCCTGGACCCTTCCCTAGGTTGACTCAGCTTTAAATGAGTATCTGGTGCGGTGTGTAAAAACATCAGCGATAGGGAGACAAAGGTGGCCGGGCGTGGTGCTAGTCACCCACCCCCTCGTGTGCCCTTCCGGCCTTCATAGGTGCTCGCTAGCAGCACTTGCCACAACAGGCCGTTGAGGCCGGGGGATCTTTGTCTTTGTTTTGTATTTGTGTGTTGGGTGGTCGGATGGAGTGGTGGCACAGCGGTTAGCGCACTTTGCTACGAACCCGCCTCCCTGAGTTTTGGTTACTGCCCATGCACACGTGTGTGCAGTGATGGAACTACGAACCCCAGACACTTGGGTTCGATTCCGCTTCACGGCGAACATCAGTGGCGAGCGACATCGGAACTTCTTCTCGGCCTGCCCCGTAGGTCAAGTCGATTGTTTTTAATGACGAGCTTGGTGCGGTGTGTGATCACCAGCGCCGTGGAGACAGAGACGGCCGAGCGTCTTGTGCTGGCCGCACGACCTTCTTCGTACACCGTTCCAACCTTAATAGGTGCTCGCTAACAGCTCGGCCAAGCGGGGGGGGGTGGGCGGGGCGGGGGGTGTAGTCTTGGCACTGCGTGAGCAGAGATGCTGCATAATACAGAGACGTATGATGCCCGTGATGCATGGGATGCAGCGACCAATAGAATCGTGGTAGTGTGAAGATGGGGAGACGGGGGGAGGGGTGAGGTGGGGAGGGGGGAGGGGTGACGGGGGGGGGCTATGGGGCGCAATGCGATTAGCCGCGTAACGATCCGTCGGCGCCTGTCCAGCGGTTTGGAGAATCGGTACGATTCGGGTGGCTAGGCGACTCGATTCGGGAGTCGATTCTCGTGGTCGCGATTACGGGAATCGTTTCTTCACCTCCTGCTGCTCCTCTCCGTCTGTGCGGTTGCATATTTATTTATTTATTTAGGCAAAGGGGCAGCGCTGCAAGTGCCTGCTCACGCCACACAAAACACAAGCTCCCTGTAGCTCTCTCACTCTCTCTCGTCGAGTCCCTTACCTTGTGGGTGGGGTAAAGTGTGGCTACTCCAGTCTGGTCACCACAGACACTACCACGTGGCGTGCCAAAACCAGCACCAAAGATAAATAGGGGGGGGCATACATTGAGTACGTACGCATGGAGGGAGGGGGGTGTTAACCCAAACGCGTACGCTTGCGAATGGGGGGGTCTACTGACAATGTACGCATAGGAAACGGGGGGAGGGGGGTGAAGCCTCGATAATAATTTGTCTACATTGGCCTTCAAATGAGCCACAGTTCAGTTTTTTCAGCTGTCCGACAACAAATACTGCCGGGAGAAGAAGACCCCTGGCTGCGAGCTGTCACGCAGCTCGGCAAAATGAGTGGCCAAGGTACGCAACTTAATTATTTAATGCAGCCGGCGGTGGACTGTCTGTTTGCCTCAAGTTCAGGTTCATTTATTAGGTGTAGCCCTGTGAGCCATTCGGCTCTTGAATCGGGTGCAACCGCAACAAACAGAAAAACAAAAACATGAACAAAAAACATCTTAAAGTGAATATGTGACTAAGTGCAAACAGAAATCCAAGAAAAGACAGCAAAATATTGCAGAAAAAAATCACCGTACACCAACGCTGTGTGCAAAAATCCCAGTGGGATGCAAGTCAAACAACCAACAACAAACACGCTAATATGATTAATCCTTGATCTTTTCTGCGTGGATTAAATATCGGCCGTTCTATAGGATTCGGGGGGGGGGGGCGTCAAGCGTACGTACGCAGGTGGGGGGCGGGGGGTGTAAAAACTTTGCGTGCTTACAGGGAGTGGGGGGAGGGGTCAAGTTTTGACAGTTTTTTGCGTGCCGACTAAATGGATGGCCCCATATCCCCCGTGCAGCCTTCATCAGGCTGTTGTGGGCAAGTGTTGTTGGCGAGCACCCATGTGATGGCCGGTATGGGACACGGGAGCCGGGAGTGGGGGGGCAGTGTCATCCCCAGTGCCGATGGTTTCACATCGCACCGGGTACTCATTTGAGGCTGAGTCGACCCAGGAGAGGTCCAGGACCGGTTGAAATATTCATCGCTGAATATAATTGTCGTGAACGGGGGGGGGGGTTGTTGCTCGGTGCGCTAACCACCGCGCCACCGCTCCCCACGTGCGCGGGGCTGACACAAGGGCAAAGATCGCCCGTGTAGCCTTAACAGACTGTCGGGGCAAGTGCTGTTAGCGAGCACCTGTGAACGCCGACACGATTTACGAGGGGGTGGGTGGCCAGCACCACGCCCCGCGACCATCTTTGCCTTCCCAGAAGGAATGTTTGCACCCTACACACCAGCTACTAATTCGAGGCTGAGTGGAGCTAGGGCAGGCCATGGACCGGTTCGGGTAATCGTCACCGGTGTTTGGCGAACTCGGGTTGCCGGGTTCGTAGCGCAGCGGCGCTAACCACTGCGCCACCGCTCGCCACCACACACACACACACAGTCTGTGTGTCACACACACACACGTGGGCACGGCCGTGTCTGTGTCTGTGCAACATGCGTTCCCGCGTCTCCACGGTTGCGTCTAATCGGAGGCGAAGCGACGGGTCGATCCAGCATTGAGTGCGGGACATGTTTGGACTGAAATCACCGGACAGATCCCAAAGCGAGGGAGAGGCGGGGAGACGCGGAGAGCATTCGTGCGTGTGTGTCACTGTGTGTGAGACTGTGTGACTATGTGTGTGTGACTCTGTGTGTGACTGTGTGTGTGTGTGACTCTGTGTGTGTGTGTCACTGTGTGTGAGACTGTGTGACTCTGTGTGTGTGTGTCACTGTGTGTGAGACTGTGTGACTCTGTGTGTGTGTGTCACTGTGTGTGAGACTGGGTGACTGTGTGTGTGTGACTCTGTCTATGAGACTAGTGGGGAGCGGTAGTGTAGCGGTTAGCGTGCTGCACTACGAACCCGGCGACCCGGGTTCTATTCCCGCTCGCGGCCAACACCAGCGTGACGATTATCTGAACCGGTCCTGGGCCTCCCCTAGGTCGACTCGGCCTCAAATGAGTACCTGGTGCGATGCATAAACATTGCCATTTTGGAGACAAAGGGCGGCTGGGTGTGCGTGCTGTTGGCCACCCACCCCCTCGTGTGCCGTGCCGGCCTTCGTAGGCGCGACTCGCTAACAGCACTTGCCCCAACAGTCTGTTACAGGCTATAAGGGGCGGTGGGAAGGAGGGAGGGGGGGGGGTCGTTGTCTTTACATTTGTGTGTGGCGGAAGTGGCCGAGTCTTTGCGTTCAAATCACGCGGTGGTGAGCGTGGCCGCAGTGCCCGGGCCATCGATCGTAAAGTTGCGAGCTCACATCCCGGTTGGGGCGGTGTTTGACCCAGCCCATGAGAATCCCTCTGTGGTCGCTAAGCTAAGCATCGCTTTGTGGGGGGTGGGGAGGGGGGGAGCCAGCATTGCTTGTCCTATGGATAGACTTGCCCCCCCCCCACCCGCCCCGCCATATCAATGTGGAATTTCCAGCGCTGCAAAGCGGAGTTGATGATCACCGATTGACGGCTCGGGCGTCGATCGAGCGGCAGGAAAAGCAACGCGGATTGTTCCCCTTCGATGCGGGAAGGCGCTGCGGTGTTGTCCCCCCCCCCCCCCAGAGGGAGGGAGGGAGGGAGGGAGGAAGAGGGAGGGGGAGGGAGGTAAAAGAAGATCACTTCGTGAATGTAGTCTGGGCGTGTTTGCGTCCGTGCTGTCACGCGATACGTCACAACCCGCGGTCTTCCGAGGAATTTCCCCGCTGGTTTTCGAATCACGAACCTCTGCAACGACTCGCCCTGATCGTGAATGGAAGAGCATGGCCCAGGCGCGCGTGCGGGCAGGCGGGTAGGGAGCGCGTTTGCCGTTAGCTGCGGTTCGAACCCAGCGGCCCAACCCGGTAAATATCACGAGTGAGCTGTGCCTGAAATGTCTGCGTCGTCGGGGGAGAAGGGAGGATCGTTGTCGTTGTTTGTTTGTTTTGTCGGCGCGATACAGCCCTCGAATGTGTCACCTTGTCGGGGGAGACGGGAGCGGGTATCGACGCGCCCGTGCGTGCTCACGCGAACGCGCGGATCGATGTCGCGCGTGGCACAGCAGCCGCGACGTGGAAGCCGATCGCCACCATTGACTCTGCACACCCAGCCAGGGGTCATCGTGGTGAACTCCACCATCGCTTCTGTACGCCTACCCAGCCGCTCTCACCCCCATCCCCCCCATCCCCTCACCACCATCCCCCCCATCCACGCCCCCATCCCCCCCATCCCCCCCACCCCCTCATCCCCCCCCACCCCCTCATCCCCCCCATCGCCCCCCTCGCCCCCATCCACCCCCTCGCCCCCATCCCCCCATCCCCCCCCCCCCCAGTTTGGGTGAGTGTAGGAGTGGGTCTGTACGTTGAACTTTGAACCGTGCTAGTCGGAGGGACGTGTGAATGAGTGAGTGGGGTTCGTGCATTCTCTCCGTGTCGCCTTAACAGACTGTTCGGGGCAAGTGCAGTTAGCGAGCACCTATGAAGGCTAACGCAAATACAAAGATAACCCGTGTAGTCTTAACAGACTGCTTGGGGCAAGTGCAGTTAGCGAGCACCTTTTTGAAGGTCGGCACGGTACACGAGGGGGTTGGTGGCCCTTTGTCTACCAAATGACGATATTTATGCCACCGCACCAGGTACTCATTTGAGACCGAGTCGACCTAGGGGAGGCCCAGGACCGGTTCAGATAATTGTCACCGGTGTTGGCCGTTGAGCGGGAATCGAACGCGGGTCGCCAGGTTCGTAGTGCTAACCGCTGCACCACCACTCCCCACCTCCCATAGCAAAACACACCACCACAACAACAACAACAAGCGCCATTCGCCACTAAGTGGCGGTGACGTCACCACGACGCTTGTGCCAGGCTAGGTGCACGTTGTGGCCACGTGAAGTGTCGAACGCCCGCTGGCAGGAGGAGGTCACGGGGCAGACCCAGCAGGTGCCACGGGTCAACTGACACACACACACACACCTGCGCTTAGCACGGAGCGAAAGAAGTTCAACACACACACACAACGTGGAGAGCCGGTGTCGTCGGTCTCAAAGCGCCCCAATGTTCAGATCAATTGCGAGCTGCAGCAGCAGCAGCGACATCGCCCCCTACTGCAATAACGGGGCAGGACCCTCCCCGTAGAGGGATCTTGAGACTCGGTGAGGCTTTCCTGGGTGAACACGAGTAATGGTATTGATGATGGATGTCGTCACATACTCTCCGCTGAATATCTATAAAAACCATCATCAGCATCATCACCTAATTATACCGACACCGTCAGTCATCATCATCGTTGCAATCACCTCCTTATCTCTCTCGCATCAGCTACTCTTCATACCTCGTCTGCACCACGATGAGCATCCTCATTACATAACCTCACATCGTCGTCACCACCTCTTCGTGCCTATTGCGTCATCATCCTCGTCGTCACCATTACTCTTGTGACCCATCAGCAGCAGTTGCATCATTCAGCAAGCGGCAACAACATCATCATCAGCAGTGGCAGTCAGCAGCAGCATCATCGTCATCAGCAAATTCGTCACTATCATCAGCATCAGCAGCAGTAGCATTATCAGCAGCAACATTCTAACTGTCGCCATTATCATTTCTTCATACTCAACTCATCAGCAGCAGCAACATCATCTTCAGCAGCAAATCATCATGATCGTTTCCTCTTTATAGTTGGCTATACATCATCACTTATTTTATCGTCGTCGTCATTATCATCTGAGCCTCCTGGCATCATCATCATCAGCGTCGTCGTCATCATCATCCCTGTGGTGATGCCGGGTTTCTCTCTCCCGCGCTTCCTTCCAAGGTCACGTAAGGACGGAACTCACTTCCCACCGCGTCACACATCATTCCTCCTCACTCACTCACCCTGCTGCTCACTCACTCACCCTGCTCACTCACTCACTCACCCTGCTACTGACCCTGCTACTCACCCTGCTCCTCACTCACTCACCCTGCCCCTCACCCACTCACCCTGCCCCTCACTCACTCACCCTGCCCCTCACCCACTCACCCTGCTCCTCACTCACTCACCCTGCCCCTCACTCACTCACTCACCCTGCTCCTCACTCACTCACCCTGCCCCTCACTCACTCACCCTGCCCCTCACTCACTCACCCTGCTCCTCACTCACTCACTCACCCTGCCCCTCACTCACTCACCCTGCCACTCACTCACTCACCCTGCCCCTCACTCACTCACCCTGCTCCTCACCCACTCACCCTGCTCCTCACTCACTCACCCTGCTCCTCACTCACTCACTCACCCTGCTCCTCACTCACTCACCCTGCCCCTCACTCACTCACCCTGCTCGTCACCCACTCACCCTGCTCCTCACTCACTCACCCTGCTCCTCACTCACTCACCCTGCTCCTCACTCACTCACTCACCCTGCCCCTCACTCACTCACCCTGCCCCTCACTCACTCACCCTGCCCCTCACTCACTCACCCTGCTCCTCACCCACTCACCCTGCTCCTCACTCACTCACCCTGCTCCTCACTCACTCACTCACCCTGCTCCTCACTCACTCACCCTGCCCCTCACTCACTCACCCTGCTCGTCACCCACTCACCCTGCTCCTCACTCACTCACCCTGCTCCTCACTCACTCACCCTGCTCCTCACTCACTCACTCACCCTGCTCCTCACTCACTCACCCTGCCCCTCACTCACTCACCCTGCTCGTCACCCACTCACCCTGCTCCTCACTCACTCACCCTGCTCCTCACTCACTCACCCTGCTCCTCACTCACTCACCCTGCTCCTCACCCACTCACTCACCCTGCTCCTCACTCACTCACCCTGCTCCTCACCCACTCACCCTGCTACTCACTCACCCTGCTCCTCACCCACTCACCCTGCTACTCACCCTGCTGCTCACCCTGCCCCTCACCCACTCACCCTGCCCCTCACCCACTCACCCTGCCCCTCACCTACTCACCCTGCCCCTCACCCACTCACCCTGCCCCTCACCCACTCACCCGGCCCCTCACCCACTCACCCTGCCCCTCACTCACTCACTCTGCCCCTCACTCACTCACCCTTCTCCTCACTCACTCACTCTGCCCCTCACTCACTCACTCTGCCCCTCACTCACTCACCCTGCCCCTCACCCACTCACCCTGCTCCTCACTCACTCACTCTGCCCCTCACTCACTCACCCTGCCCCTCACTCACTCACCCTGCCCCTCACCCACTCACCCTGCTCCTCACTCACTCACTCACCCTGCCCCTCACCCACTCACCCTGCTCCTCACCCACTCACCCTGCCCCTCACTCTGCCCCTCACTCACTCACTCACCCTGCCCCTCACCCACTCACCCTGCCCCTCACCCACTCACCCTGCTCCTCACTCACTCACTCACCCTGCTCCTCACTCACTCACCCTGCCCCTCACTCACTCACCCTGCTCGTCACCCACTCACCCTGCTCCTCACTCACTCACCCTGCTCCTCACCCACTCACTCACCCTGCTCCTCACTCACTCACCCTGCTCCTCACCCAATCACCCTGCTCCTCACTCACTCACCCTGCTACTCACTCACTCACCCTGCTCCTCACCCACTCACCCTGCTACTCACCCTGCTGCTCACCCTGCCCCTCACCCACTCACCCTGCCCCTCACCCACTCACCCTGCCCCTCACCCACTCACCCTGCCCCTCACCCACTCACCCTGCCCCTCACCCACTCACCCTGCCCCTCACCCACTCACCCTGCCCCTCACCCACTCACCCTGCCCCTCACTCACTCACTCTGCCCCTCACTCACTCACCCTGCTCCTCACTCACTCACTCTGCCCCTCACCCACTCACCCTGCCCCTCACTCACTCACCCTGCTCCTCACTCACCCTGCTCCTCACTCACTCACCCTGCCCCTCACTCACTCACCCTGCTCGTCACCCACTCACCCTGCTCCTCACTCACTCACCCTGCTCCTCACCCACTCACTCACCCTGCTCCTCACTCACTCACCCTGCTCCTCACCCAATCACCCTGCTCCTCACTCACTCACCCTGCTCCTCACCCACTCACCCTGCTACTCACTCACTCACCCTGCTCCTCACCCACTCACCCTGCTACTCACCCTGCTGCTCACCCTGCCCCTCACCCACTCACCCTGCCCCTCACCCACTCACCCTGCCCCTCACCCACTCACCCTGCCCCTCACCCACTCACCCTGCCCCTCACCCACTCACCCTGCCCCTCACCCACTCACCCTGCCCCTCACCCACTCACCCTGCCCCTCACTCACTCACTCTGCCCCTCACTCACTCACCCTGCTCCTCACTCACTCACTCTGCCCCTCACCCACTCACCCTGCCCCTCACTCACTCACCCTGCTCCTCACTCACTCACTCTGCCCCTCACTCACTCACCCTGCCCCTCACTCACTCACCCTGCCCCTCACTCACTCACCCTGCCCCTCACCCACTCACCCTGCCCCTCACCCACTCACCCTGCTCCTCACTCACTCACCCTGCCTCTCACTCACTCACCCTGCCCCTTACTCACTCACCCTGCCCCTCACCCACTCACCCTGCCCCTCACTCACTCACCCTGCTCCTCACTCACTCACCCTGCCCCTCACCCACTCACCCTGCTGCTCACTAATTCTCACTCTTCCTCAATCCTCATCCATTATCCTCCTCACTGTTCCCCGTCATTCCTCCTCCTCCTCACTCTTCACCTACACAAAGACAAATACCCCCCGTATAGAATTAACAGACTGTAGGGGCAAGTGCTGTGTTGGTCGTGAGCGGGAATCGAACCAGGGTTGCCAGGTTCGTAGCGCAGTGCGCTAACCGCTACGCTCCCCACTCTACAGACAGTCACACATGTCGTCTGAACCACACCCGGCCGCCTTTGCCTCATCGGTGGCGATGTTTACAAACCAGGTACTCATTTGAGGCTGAGTCGACTTAAAGGGGGCCCAGGACCGGTTCAGATATTCGCCACTGTTGAGGGTTGTGAGCGGGAATCGAACACCGCTCACTGGGTTCATAGTGCAGCTCGCTAACTGTACACTACCGCTCCACAAAGACAAAGATCCCCCGTATAGCCTTAACAGGCTGTTGGGGCAAGTGCTGTTAGCGAGCACCTATGAAGGCCGGCACGGCACACGAGGGGGTGGGTGGCCGACCAACACCACGCCCGGCCACCTTTGTCTCCCCAGTGGCGATGTTTACACATCGCCACTGGGTGCTCATTTGAGGCCCAGGACCGGTTCAGATAATCGTCACTGGTGTTGGCCGTGAGTGGGAATCGAACCCGGGTCGCCAGGTTCGTAGCGCAGCGTAGCGCTAACCACTACACTGGGTGGCCAGCACCACGCCACGTACACCCACAGTCTCACACACACACACAGTCTCACACACAGTAACACACAGTCACACACACACAGTCACACACAGTCACACACAGTCACACACACAGTCACACACACAGTCAGCCACACACAACAACCACAACAACCGCCATTCGCCACTACGTGGCGGTGACGTCACCACGACGCTTGTGCCAGGCCATGTGCACCCTGAGGCCACGTGAAGTGTCGAACGCCCGCTGGCAGGAGGTCACGGGGCAGACCCAGGTGCCACGGGTCGACTGACCGAGATGACCGAGATGACTGGCTGATGCACCACCTGTGCCCCCTACTGTGCCAACTTGCTGTGCTTTAGCCACCCGGCGCTCCACTCGTTGTTGTGAGCGTCGCTCCTCCGCCCTCCGTTGTTGTTGGAGGGCGACTGCCTCCAACTGCCCAGTAGCGTCCTTCACGAGCCTCCTCCACTGAGGCCGATCTTGACACCGCTGGTACCAGTCATCGGCAAGTCCACTCAGCTCCACGTCCTCCTGTACCACATCACTCCATCTCTTCTCTAGCCCGTGCCGCGCCCGTTTAGCCCCCTCGATCCGGCCGAACAAAAGCTGTTTAGGCATGCGGTGGCTGGGCATGCGGGCTACATGACCCAGCCAGCGCAGCCTTGCCTGCCGGAGGAGCTCACTGATGGGACTTTGCCCAGATCTTTCAAGGACTTGTGAGCTCCTCACACAATCCAGCCTGGTTAAACCCAGGATGGATCGTAGGCAGGTCAGCCTAAATGTTTCCAACCGGCGAAGATGTTCCACTAGGGGGGTCCACGTTTCGCAAGCGTAGAGAAGGGAGGGAATGACCATGGCCGAGAAGACCTGAAGCTTCGTGCGGAGCGACAGACCAGGTAGCTTCCACACAGCGTTACGCAACCGATGAAAAGATATTGCCGCTCGACTGATTCGGAGTGAGACCTCTGCTGATAAACTGGAGCCGGTCATAAGCACACTGCCCAGGTATGGGAAACTCTCCACTCTCTCCACAACTGCCCCATCACCGATTGAGAGTTGTGGGGGTGGAGTGCCCGATGGTACAAAATACCCAGGCAGGTGCTTAGTTTTGGTGGGGCTGATGGTAAGGCCCCACCTCTTAGTGGCACGCTCCAGTCTCAGCAGCAGCGTCTCCAACTCCTCTTCTGAATGAGCAGCTATTACCAAATCATCGGCATACATAACGTGGTTGACCAATAGGGAGCCATCCCTTGATCGCACCCGGGCGTCGATCAGCCTCCCATTATATCTGTACCAAATGGTAATTCCCCCGGTACAGCTATTGAAGGCTTCACGAACTACGCAGTCGAAATAGATGTTAAATAATGTGGGAGCCAGAGGACATCCCTGTCGCACCCCAAGGTGTACAGGGAAAGGCTCCGACTCCCGGCCATGTAGTTTTACCCGGGCCCGCTCACCATCATGAAGGTCCTTAATGATCGTGAGCAGAGGGTCAGGGACTCCGAAAGCACGAAGAACAACCCAGAGCCCAGTCCTACTGATGGTATCATAGGCCTTGACCAGGTCAATAAAGCAGAGATGTAGGTCTTTTTGGAATTCCCTACACCTCTGCTGTAGCAGACGGACAGAAAATATGGCATCTGTGCAGGACCGCCCTTTCCTGAAACCGCATTGGGGCTCCGCAAGCCTCTCCTCAGCATGCCTAGCAAGGCGATGTTGAATAATCCTTGCCAGGACCTTACCCGGCACACTGAGGAGTGAGATGCCCCTGTAGTTGTTACAGTCGGTACGGTCCCCCTTAAAGAGGGGGACCACCAGGGCATCCTTCCAGTCCTGCGGAACCCGTCCAGTGGTCCAGACTGTTGTTATGATGTCATATAGGGCAGTCTGTGCACAAACGCCACCCTCCCTCAGCATTTCGCTTGGGAGATCATCTCTGCCCGGTGCCTTCCCTGGTCTCAGACTCCGGATCGCCCTCAGTACTTCCTCAACAGCCGGTACCTCAGCCAGCCACTCACAGGGAGTGACCTCTTCCAATATTTGAGGCACCGCAGCCTCAGCAGGGTTATCCCCACTTTGTGCCATGATGTTTTCCTGGCTGAGAGATTTTCCCTCCCCCAGGACCTCACAGAAATGCTCAGCAAATCTGCAAACCTGTTCCTGGGGGTCGGAGATTGGATCACCGTTTTTTCCTCTAATGATGGTAATAGGTGTGGCGCTGCAGATTACTTTTTTGATGGAGTTAAATAGTGATTTGTGATCGCGGGCCACTGAGGCAGACTCCATCTCCTCAGCAACCCGCGACCACCACCCATCCTTACAGCGCCTTACGGCTCTCCGAACCTCCGAGCGAAGGCTGCGGTAAACCTCCTCATTCTCTGACGTGGGATGCTGTAGGCGATGAGAGTGGGCCTGTCGCTTTTTCTGAATTAACCTGAACACCTCCTCCGTCAGCCAGGGTTTCTGGGGAGGTCTGGACCGCGTACCCAAAGCAGCCATTGCAGCTGCATGAGTCACAGTCCTAAACCTCGCCCATTTACCCTCGACATCAGGTGGAGTGGGGGACGATGCCAACCCCAGCTGCAAGCAATGATGAAATTCTCGCTTGCAACTTTCATCAGCTAGCTGAGACCAGGCCACTTTTGGTTGGAATGGGGTCCTGGGTGTACACCCACCACCGGAGTGGAAGAATGGCAGGCGCATCTTACAGATCTGACCTCTGACCATCGACTAGTAGTCGATGGTCAGAGGTCAGATCAGCTCCACGGTAGGTCCTGGTGTCAAGGACATGGGCTCGCATCCGCTGGTCCGTCACTATGTAGTCCAGCAGATGTTCTTGCTTGGACCCGGCATGTATCCATGATGTTGTGTGGATGCGCCGATGCCGGAAGAGCGTGTTGGTAATTACAAGCCCATGGGCTGCACAAAAATCTAGCAGCCTCCTACCGTTGTTATTGAGCTGAACACACAATGACACACACACACAATGACACACACACACACACAGTCACACACACACACCCGGAGTAGTTTGGTTGAGCAGCGCACGTGATAATAACTCACTCCTCACCCCCTCATCACTCCTCGCCTCTCGCGTGCCACGCCAGATCGCTGGGTCAGCAGCCACCACCGGGTTTGCGTTGGCACGTGTGGCGTTTATGCAAAGTGCTTCGTGCCGCAACGCTCACTCACGCTCACTCACTCACTCACTCGCTTCCTCCTCACTCGCTAGTTCACTCACACAACACTCCTCGCTCACTCCTCACTCGCTCGCTCACTCCTTACTCGCTCGCTCACTCCTTACTCGCTCGCTCACTCCTTACTCGCTCGCTCACTCCTTACTCGCTCGCTCACTCCTTACTCGCTCGCTCACTCCTTACTCGCTCGCTCACTCCTTACTCGCTCGCTCACTCACACTTGCTCCACACTCTCACTCCTCGCTCGCTCACGCTCACTGACACCCGCACCTCACTCGCTCGATCGCTCACTCCTCACTCATCCACACTGGTACCCCACTCACTCACTCGCTCGCTCGCTCACTGACTCACTCACTCCTCGCTCGCTCGCTCGCTCACTGGCTCGCTCGCTCACTCGCTGACTCACTGACTCACTGACTCATTCACTCGCTGACTCACTGACTCGCTAACTCACTCCTCACTCACACTCGCAATTTACTCGCTTGCTCACTCCTCACTCGCTCGTTCCTCCTACCCGGCTGCCCGTATCGTTTCTCCAACACTCCAGCACAAAACAGCACCCGCCCGCTCACCCATTCACTCACCAGCTAACTCGCCCACTCGCTAACACATTCACTCGCTCACCCACACACTCACCAACACTGTTGGTCACAAACGTACTCACCCACCCACTCCACTCACTCGTCCTCTCACGCACCCACTCGCTCAAGCATCAAGACTGCAGGTCACAACGACGCTCTTAGTTAGGCACGCACTCAGCGGCTCACCCACCCACTCGCCAGCTAACTCACCCACTCAATGACACTCTCACTCACTGACTCAGCCGCTCACCCACCCACTCGCCAGCTAACTCACCCACTCACTGACATTCTCACTCACCGACTCAGCCGCTCGCCCACCCACTCGCCAGCTAACTCGCCCACTCACTGACACTCTCACTCACCGACTCAGCCACTCACCCACCCACTCGCCAGCTAACTCGCCCACTCACTGACACTCTCACTCACCGACTCAGCCACTCACCCACCCACTCGCCAGCTAACTCACCCACTCACTGACATTCTCACTCACCGACTCAGCCGCTCGCCCACCCACTCGCCAGCTAACTCACCCACTCACTGACACTCTCACTCACTGACTCAGCCGCTCACCCACCCACTCGCCTGCTAACTCACCCACTCACTGACACTCTCACTCACCGACTCAGCCGCTCACCCACCCACTCGCCAGCTAACTCACCCACTCACTGACATTCTCACTCACCGACTCAGCCGCTCACCCACCCACTCGCCAGCTAACTCACCCACTCACTGACACTCTCACTCACTGACTCAGCCGCTCACCCACCCACTCGCCTGCTAACTCACCCACTCACTGACACTCTCACTCACCGACTCAGCCGCTCACCCACCCACTCGCCAGCTAACTCACCCACTCACTGACATTCTCACTCACCGACTCAGCCGCTCACCCACCCACTCGCCAGCTAACTCACCCACTCACTGACACTCTCACTCACCGACTCAGCCGCTCACCCACCCACTCGCCAGCTAACTCACCCACTCACTGACACTCTCACTCACCGACTCAGCCGCTCACCCACCCACTCACCACACTGCAGGTGACCTCACCTATCCCTCTCTCTCTTTGCTGCTCCGCTGTGGACCCCCCCCCCCCTCTCTCATGGTCTCCATCTCGTGTCCTCGTGGTTCTTGACAACAACAGTGACCTCGCTCAAGTCGACAAATGCGCGTCACTAATACAACCTTAACGGTGGTGCTGTTTGTGGCTGGCCGCTTTGGCGTTCTGTGTCTTTTGACGCCCTGTGCTCAGCAACCCGTGATTGTTTTTGTTGTTGTTGAAAACTTCACTAGAGGGTTGGCGGATCACCTGCAGTGGCTAGGAGATGTTAACTACCTCGCCTGGTATGCAGGAGGTCATGGGTTCGATCCCGACCCTGATGCCTGCCGCTGTATATTTGGAATTTGCGTGTCTCTCTCTCTCATCATCATCACGGTGGCTAGGATATGTTAACTACCTCGCCTGGTATGCAGGAGGTCATGGGTTCGATCCCGACCCTGACGCCTGCTACTGTATATTTGGAGTTTGCGTGTCTCTCTCTCTCATCATCATCACGGTGGCTAGGAGATGTTAACTACCTCGCCTGGTATGCAGGAAGTCATCGGTTCGATCCCGACCCTGACGCCTGCTGCTGTATATTTGGAGTTTGGATGTCTCTCTCTCTCATCATCATCATCATCGCGGTGGCTAGGAGATGTTAACTACCTCGCCTGGTATGCAGGAGGTCGTGGGTTCGATCCCGACCCTGACGCCTGCTGCTGTATATATGGAGTTTGCGGTGTCTCTCTCTCCCCGCGGTCGCGTGGATTTTTCTCCGGGTTCGTCCGGTTTCCCCCTCCACGTTTAGAATCAACGTCGCGCGTTTCGAGTGCGTGGCCGCTGTACATTTCCACGCGATGATGACGACGACGACTACAACGGCCAGGGCCACTTCTGCAAACAGCCACGTGGCATAGCGGTGCCTTACCTGGTAAAATAACCAAAAAAATTGTCCGGTTTAATCATTTAGGACGGCCGCTTCGAGGTTCGTCCTTCAGCCCTCTGCTACAACACTCGGGGGGGGGGGGGGGCACCGGTTGGCCGCTCCGTCACAGAGGGTCGCCGGTTCGAACCTTCCGGCGGGCCGCCCTGGTTATTACTGCGGTGGCGTGCGTAGCCCGCGGGCGCCGACCCAGAGCCGACGCAGGCCGCGCCGTGCACCCCGTCGGAGGCCCCGGGACCGGCTCGTTGGTTCGTGATGTTGGCCATGCGCGGGGAATCGAACTCGGATCCGTCGAGGTTCGCAACGCGATGCGCTAACCGCTGCGCCGCCGCTCCCCACGCGCGCACTCGGCACGCGTACAGCACGGACAGACGGTGAAGATACAAAGACAAAGCCCCCCCCCCTACGCAGGCAGCACTCCTCGGCGTCTGTTTCGTCATCGAGACAATCTGGCGTTGTGGGATGTGTTGGGATTGGGGGGGGGGGCGTGTTCGGGGTCTTTAGTGACATACCTCCCCCCGACGTGTCCTTGAGTTGTCCCCAGTTGTCAGGGGGCGGTGGGGGCGGTGGGGGCGGTGGGAGCGGTGGGGTTGGGAGTTGGGGGGAGGCGGGAGGGGTGGCGCGATAGGAAACAACGTCTTTAAGCAGCAGCCCAGGTATACTCTGCCTGATTGGTTGATCGAGTGGACGGCTGATTGACCGGGTGGACAAGTGGTTGGTTGACCGGGTGTAGGAGTGGTTGGTTGACCGAGTGGAGGGGTTGCTGGTTGACCGGGTGGACAAGTGGTTGGTTGACCGAGTGGAGGGGTTGCTGATTGACCGAGTGGACAAGTGGTTGGTTGACCGGGTGGACAAGTGGTTGGTTGACCGGGTGGAGGGGTTGCTGCTTGACCGGGTGGACAAGTGGTTGGTTGACCAGGTGGAGGGGTTGCTGATTGACCGGGTGGACAAGTGGTTGGTTGACCGGGTGGACAAGTGGTTGGTTGACCGGGTGGAGGGGTTGCTGTTTGACCGGGTGGACAAGTGGTTGGTTGACCGGGTGTAGGGGTGGTTGGTTGATGGGGTCCCGCAGGCCAGGCCTTGCTTGGCTTGCGCGTTGCGTGAACTCGCATTCATTAACGCCGTGCTTGGGTCATCTCCCTCGTCCATCATCGCCAGCAGCATCAGCAGCAGCAGCAGCCGTGATGGATCCACTGCTGGATGAAGATTTCCCCCAAGCTGTCGCCATCCATCACAGTCCCAAGAGGCGAGAATTCGTCTTCATGCAGCCGTGGATAGATCAGCAGACCCTCCAATGCTGGATGCAAGCGTTAGCTGAATTAGATGTCAATTCTGACCTTGGTTCGTCCTCGATATGCAGTGTGGTGCCTCGCAACTATGATCATCATCATCATCAGCAGCATCATCAGCAGCAGCAGCAGCAGCATCATCATCATCACCAACATCACATGCCGCACCCTGGCTCGCCAGGAGAAGGCGGTCCAGCAAAAGTGGGGACTCATCTCCATGATACAGGTTTATTTGGGTTAGATCGCGTCAAAATATGAATGCGTCGTTGAAACCCGCCACCACCCGACGCAGCCAACTAGTAAGGTTTCAGACACTGTCTTTCCGACAGACCTGTTCTTCACCTGAGGACGGCTGCTTGCGTTGTGGCCGAAACGTCGTGAGAATTATTTTATTATGCTTTATTTTTTTTATTTTAATATTTCCCTTCTACGTGACTTTACCTAAAGAACCAAGAAGATAGTAAGGTTTGTCACATTAACAGAACTTGGCAATTCGTTACGGGTACAAGCACCATAACACTATTGGGAGAGCCAAGCCACAACATTTACAATCCGATGACGACGTTTCACCAGTAATTACAACTAGCTTCATCAGGCAACAGGCCAGATTTATTGGCCGCGAAAGCCGACGTGCCAAACGGACTCATCTCCGTTGTGTCCCTGGTGTCCCTTGTGTGTCCCTTGTGTGTCCCTTGTGTGTCCCTGGTGTGTCCCTTGTGTGTTCCTGGTGTGTTCCTTGTGTGTCCCTGGTGTGTCCCTTGTGTGTTCCTGGTGTGTCCCTTGTGTGTCCCTTGTGTGTTCCTTGTGTGTTCCTTGTGTGTCCCTGGTGTGTCCCTTGTGTGTTCCTTGTGTGTCCCTTGTGTGTCCCTTGTGTGTCCCTGGTGTGTCCCTTGTG
This sequence comes from Lampetra fluviatilis, assembly GCF_964198595.1. Taxonomy (NCBI): domain Eukaryota; kingdom Metazoa; phylum Chordata; class Hyperoartia; order Petromyzontiformes; family Petromyzontidae; genus Lampetra; species Lampetra fluviatilis. Next base: position 4,878,601 of record NC_136324.1, read on the forward strand.
TGTCCCTTGTGTGTCCCTGGTGTGTTCCTTGTGTGTTCCTTGTGTGTTCCTTGTGCGTCCCTTGTGTGTTCCTGGTGTGTCCCTGGTGTGTCCCTTGTGTGTCCCTTGTGTGTCCCTTGTGTGTCCCTTGTGTGCCCCTGGTGTGTCCCTTGTGTGTTCCTGGTGTGTCCCTTGTGTGTCCCTGGTGTGTCCCTTGTGTGTTCCTGGTGTGTTCCTGGTGTGTCCCTTGTGTGTCCCTTGTGTGTCCCTTGTGTGTCCCTGGTGTGTCCCTGGTGTGTCCCTGGTGTGTCCTTTGTGTGTTCCTGGTGTGTCCCTGGTGTGTCCCTGGTGTGTCCCTGGTGTGTCCCTTGTGTGTCCCTTGTGTGTTCCTTGTGTGTTCCTTGTGTGCCCCTGGTGTGTCCCTGGTGTGTCCCTTGTGTGTCCCTTGTGTGTCCCTTGTGTGTTCCTTGTGTGTTCCTTGTGTGTCCCTGGTGTGTCCCTGGTGTGTCCCTTGTGTGTTCCTGGTGTGTCCCTTGTGTGTCCCTGGTGTGTCCCTGGTGTGTCCCTGGTGTGTCCCTGGTGTGTCCCTGGTGTGTTCCTTGTGTGTCCCTTGTGTGTCCCTGGTGTGTCCCTTGTGTGTTCCTTGTGTGTCCCTTGTGTGCCCCTGGTGTGTTCCTTGTGTGTCCCTGGTGTGTACCTTGTGTGCCCCTTGTGTGTTCCTGGTGTGTCCCTGGTGTGTCCCTTGTGTGTTCCTGGTGTGTACCTTGTGTGCCCCTTGTGTGTTCCTTGTGTGCCCCTTGTGTGTTCCTTGTGTGTTCCTGGTGTGTCCCTTGTGTGTTCCTGGTGTGTCCCTTGTGTGTCCCTTGTGTGCCCCTTGTGTGCCCCTTGTGTGCCCCTGGTGTGCCCCTGGTGTGCCCCTTGTGTGTTCCTGGTGTGTCCCTGGTGTGTCCCTTGTGTGTGGCACGGAGTGTTGTCCCATCGCACTCGTGGGGTGGTGCTCCCCGTTTGCTCGCCACGCGTGGCAAGGCTCCTCGAAAATTAATTGGCCAGAAAAACATCGGAATCGTCGCGCGCCGCCGCGTGTCCGCCGGTTGCGTCGCCTTGCGCGATGCAGTGGCGTAATGACATCATTATCGGCTATTTATTTAAGCAGCAGCAGCAGCTACACCCTGCACCGGTTTTTGACTTGTCTGGGCCTCATGAGCAAGGCGCGGTCCTGTTTTGCAAATCCCTCTGGGTTGCTTGATGTTTTAGCAAGAGTTATTTCCATTCTGATGACGCTGCTCCTGCTGATGGTGATGAAGATGTCAATTCTGCTGATGATGCTGATGATCACGTGTATGGGTGAAGCCCGTGCCCCTTGTTTACTTTACCCAGCTCATCATCAGCATTATCACCATCAGCAGCAGAATCATCATTGCCATTATCAGCATCCTCATCGGCAGAATCGTCATCACCATCAGCACAATCATCACCATCATCATCATCAGCAGCAGGATCACCACCACCATCAGCAGCATCACCATCATCAGCAGTATCGTCATCAACCTGTACCAGGCGCAGTGCGCGTGGGGCGCGCGCAGTCTCGGCGTCACGTGACAGGCACCGGAATTACACCCATTAGGGGCAATTAGTCACGCTAATGAATGCAAATGAGAGTTGTAGGGGGAGAGGAGGAAGCGCACGCATTGAGTGGGCCTAATTATTATTTTGTTTCTTGTGTCTATTTGTGTCTACCAACAGCAACTAAACCGGAGCAAAAGCCCTCGCCTGGCTTATTCGCACGCTCACTCACTCGCTCGTTCGCTCACTCATTCACTCACTCACTCGCTCATTCTTCATTCTGTATTCTTGACGCCTCGTTGTGTCATTCGCCCGTGTATTCTTCCTTGTTTTTTTGGTATTCGGCATTCACTTGTCCCCGCTCGTTCCTTGATTCATTCGTTCTTGTTTCCTTTGGCGCTGTCAACATCGCATTGGTCTTCTTACATTATTCATTCCACAGTTTGTAAATTCCCCTTTCGGTCCTGTGCGCGCTCACCCTTTCGTTCTTCGATCGCCCATCTGTCTGTTCGTCAACGAATCGTTCTCTTCATGCGCTCGTTCACAAATCGCTCATTCACCCGTCCGTTCGTTCATTCTTTCATTCACTGTTTGCTCCTTCAGCGCTGGAAACGTAACCAGGTTCTTCATTCAGCTATTCATTCGCCATTCATTCAATCGCCCAGTCACTATTTGTTCTTCGTTCGCCCACAATCCATCTATTCATTCATCCACGTGTTCGTTCAATTCATTCACAGATCACTCATTCACCTGTTCCCTCTCCCGTCCGATTGGAGTCGTTTCGGTGGTTAAAGACGTCATCCTCAAGCGATGCTTCTGTGGTGCACAATCATGACCAACAATCCACAACAACACCCAACACGATTGTCACTAACACTGTGGCCACACAATGAAAAATATAGAATAGGCGACGTTTCGGGCACTGACCCTTCATAGCACTTAAGAGACACGACAACGTGGCAATGACCCTTCTTCACGGCACACGGGCCGGTGTGTCGTGATGAAGGGCGATTGCCCGAACCGTCGCCCATGAGAAACGTTTAAGGGCGCAGTGTTGTTGACGGCGCGTGTTGAGGCTCCAGCGTTACGTCCACGCACGTGAAGTGTGCATGGGGGCAGCAAGACGGTGGGGAGATGAGGAGGTGGTCGTGGAGGTGGTGATGGTGGTGGTGGTAGTGAAGGGGGAGGAGGTGGTACAGGAGGAGGTGATGGTGGAGGAGGTGATGGTGGGGGAGGAGGAGGTGGAGGAAGAAGTAGGGAAGAGAGGAGGGGGAGGTGGTGGCGTAGAGGGAAGATGAGTAGGTGGCAGAGGAGGTGATGAAGGAGGAGGATGGAGAGGGAAGAGGTGGTGGATGAGGAGGAGCAGGGTGTGACCACGTGGCTCGCGGTCGGTCTCTGGCTCGCCAGTGAATAGTCCGGGCCGGACAAACAGGCCAAGCCAGTCCAGCGAGCGAGTCTCCGCTTCATGCTGATGCTGCCCGCCTATTCAGAGTCAAACTGGGCAAGGAAGCGGCGGTTGGTGACACGCGATGCTGGAGGAGTAGGGGGGGGTCAGCGCTGCGCCCGTCACGTGACAGCAGACCGCGTGACAGCTTGACGCGTGGCTGTTCGGGAGGAATGGAGCAAACAAATTTATTCAAATTTTTTCTTCTCTCCTGTTTTGTTGTTTCTTAAATGGAAAAATGCTGTGCCTGTGGGCAGGCGGCAGCGCGCGTGTCAGAATGTGTGTGTGTGTGGGTGCGGGGAGCGGTGGTGGAGCGGTTAGCGCACTTCGCTGCGAACCCGGCGACACGAGTTCCATTCCCGCTCACGGCCAACTCCAGTGTCGATTATCCGAACCGGTCCTGGGCCTCCCCTAGGTCGACTAAGCCTCAAATGAGTACCGGGTGCGGTGTGTAAACGTCGACACCAGGGAGACAGAGGCGGCCGGGCATGGTGTTGGCCACCCGCCCCCTCGAGTGCCGTGCCGGCCTTCATAGGTGCTCGCTAACAGCACTTGCCCCTACAGTCTGTTACAGGCTATACGGGGGATCTTTGTCTTTTTTGTGTGTGGGGAGCGGTGGCGCAGTGGTTAGGGTGCAGCGCTGCGAACCCGGGCGACCAACACTGGGGACGACTCTCTGAGCTGCTCCCGGACTTGGCTTCTTCCCTAGGTCGACTCGGCCTTAAATGAGTACATGGTCCCGTATGCAATTGTATACACACGCCTCCGATTCGCGCGGTTGGCTACGTATGGTGCAAAAGAAGTTCAATGTGCAATACCCTCCGACTCGCACATATGCCCATGTACTTACATAGATGCCCACAGACTCACACAGACCCACGCAGAGACCCACAGACCCACGCAGAGACCCACAGACCCACACAGAGACCCACAGACTCTCACAGAGACCCACATACTCACGCAGAGACCCACAGACCCACACAGAGACCCACAGACCCACGCAGAGACCCACAGACCCACGCAGAGACCCACAGACCCACACAGAGACCCACAGACTCTCACAGAGACCCAGAGACCCACATACTCACACAGAGACCCACACAGAGACCCACAGACTCACACAGAGACCCACAGACCCACGCAGAGACCCACAGACTCACGCAGAGACCCACAGACTCACACAGAGACCCACATACTCACACAGAGACCAACAGACCCACGCAGAGACCCACAGACTCACACAGAGACCCACAGATCCACACAGAGACCCACAGACTCTCACAGAGACCCACAGACCCACGCAGAGACCCACAGACCCACGCAGAGACCCACAGACCCACACAGAGACCCACAGACCCACACAGAGACCCACAGACTCTCACAGAGACCCACAGACCCACGCAGAGACCCACAGACCCACACAGAGACCCACAGACCCACACAGAGACCCACAGACCCACACAGAGACCCACAGACTCTCACAGAGACCCACAGACCCACACAGAGACCCACAGACTCTCACAGAGACCCACAGACCCACACAGAGACCCACAGACTCTCACAGAGACCCACAGACCCACACAGAGACTCACATAGAGACTCCCAGAGAGACCCACACAGAGACTCACATAGGTGCCCACAGAGACCCATAGAGACGCCCATATATGTTTCCTAGACTCCTATAGAGGTCCATAGACTCCCACAGAGACCCGGAGAGACGCGTAGAGGCTCATAGATTCCCATAGAGGCCCATCGACTCCCATAGATACTCCCATAGAGGCCCGTTCACTCCCTAAACCTTGTTGAAGTCCACGCTCATCTGCCAGTGATCGCCCCCTCCCTCTCGTGTGATCTCTCTTAGCTCTCTCGCTCGATCTCTCTCTTAGCTGTCCCGCGTTCTTGTACCGACGACGCTTTCGACTAGAGACAGAGAGACACGCACAGAGAAAGAGACAGAGAGAGAGACACAGAGAGAGAGAGAGACACGCGCAAAGAGAGACACGCGCAGAGAGAGACGCGCAGAGAGAGAGACACAGAGAGAGACACACAGAGAGAGACACACAGAGAGACACACACACAGAGAGACACACACACAGAGAGACAAAGACAGAGAAAGACGGAGAGACTCCAGTCGCTGTGCGTGAAGGAGACACGGGGAGGTCAGGCGAGTCGCGGGTCCCTGCCGACTCCGTCTTATCAGCCCGATCCCTATCTCTACCCCCCCGCCACTATCTCACGGGCGCAGTCAATATGACAGCAGCGGGGGGGGGGGGCAGGGGAGCGAGGGGGGGGCAGGGGAGCGAGGGGGGGGCAGGGGAGCGAGGGGGGGGCAGGGGAGCGAGGGGGGGGCAGGGGAGCGAGGGGGGGGCAGGGGAGCGAGGGGGGGCAGGGGAGCGAGGGGGGGGCAGGGGAGCGAGGGGGGGGCTCCACTGAACATCGTGGATCTGTCACAGGACGAGCTCCGACTGGCACGCCGACCAGAGACGACGTTTGACGAGGGTGTTGAAGAGTCACCCGCGCGTCACCCCACCACCACCACCACCACACGGGGACCTGCCGTGCGTTGCCGTCACTGCGGTGAAACCCATTCACGCTGCTGCTGGCTGGACCAGAGGAGGTGGTGGGGGGCGTTGGAGGAGGGGGGGGGGGGCGGGGGGCTGAGGAACTGGCCCCGTTGTTTAAACTGGAGTCCAACCCGGGCCACCTCTGGATTAAAATTCCGACGTTCTGACCGTGGCAGCACATCAGCGTGGTGGTGGTGGTGATGATGATGCAGCTGCTGCTGCTGATGACGATGATTGTTGCTTCTGTTGCTGCTGCTGGTTCTGTTGCGACTGATGATCATTCTATTTCTGTTGCTGATGATGTTGTCTGAAGGCTTCGGCAGAAAGCCTTGGTTGTTGGAGCGGAGAGTGCGTGTGGAGAGGAAGTGGAGTGAGATGAGAGGAGAGAGGTTGGTGGTGGTTGGTGGTGGTGGTGGTGGTTGTTGTTGTTGTTGGCGTGAGTGCCTCTGTGGATCATACGAATTGTTCATCTGCTGTGAGGGATTTGTCTCTTGCAGGGTTTGGTGAAGGGCTTCATGGGAAGGGTGTCCAGCTAAGGAATTGTGTGTGTCAGTGTGTGTGTGTCATTGTGTGTGTGTGTCAGTGTGTGTGTGTGTGTGTCATTGTGTGTGTGTCAGTGTGTGTGTGTCATTGTGGGGAGCGGTAGTGTAGCGGTTAGCGAGCTGCGCTATGAACCTAGAGACCCAGGTTCGATTCCCGCTCACAGCCAACACCAGTGACGATTATCTGAACCGGTTCTGGGCCTCCCCTGGGTCGACTCAGCCTGAAATGAGTACCTGGTGCGGTGTGTAAACATCGCCACTGGGGAGAAAGGCGTGGTGCTGGCCACCCACCCCCTCGTGTACCGTTCCGGCCTTCATAGGTGCTCGCTAATAGCACTTGCCCCTACAGTCTGTTAAGGCTATACGGGGGATCTTTGTTTTATCTTTGTGTCATTGTGTATGTGGCAGTGTGTGTATGTGCTAACGAGCACCTATGAAGCGGTGGTGTAGGGGTTAGCATGCTGCGCTATAAACCCGGCGGCCCGAGTTCGATTCCCACTCATGACCAACACCAGTGATGATTAGCTGAACTGGTCCTGGGCCTCCTCCCCTAGGTCGACTCAGCCTCAAACGATTAGAGGCGGCCAGGCGTGGTGCTGGCCACCCACCCCCTCGTGCGCCATGCCGGCCTTCAAAGGTGCTCTCTAACAGCACTTGCCCCAACATTCTGTTGAGGCTATACGGGGAATCTTTGTCTTTGTGTGTATGTGTTAGCGATTGGCAAATCGCAAAGGCTGCGAAAAGTCCTCTTACTTTCTTATTGGAATTTTTTATTATTATTCTATATTTGATTATTTAACTTAACAAATGTTTTATGTTTGATTGTTCTATTTCAATTTTTTTTTTATAAATACATGTTGGAAGAAATTCGTATCTTTTAAGTTCTCATCCTTGCATTGTTGATATCATGTGGTAATGCTCCATCACATGTTTTAAATCTATTACACAGTGAATATTGAACTGAAGCTTGACTTTTAAAAAAAATTAGTCGCAAATCAAATCGTCAGAAAAATCTCAATTAGATATTTTCCCCAAATCGTTCAGCCCCAGTGGCCAGCACCACGCCCGGCCGCTTTTGTCTCCCCAGTGGCGATGTTCACACACCTTACCAGGTATGCACATTTGAGGCTGAGTCTACCTAGGGGAGGACCAGGACCGGTTTATATAATTGTCACTGGGTGTTGGCCATGAGCGGGAATCGAACTCCGCTCGTCGCGTTCGTAGCGCAGCGCAGCGCTAACCGCAATGCTCCTGCGTTCTACGAGCCTGGCGACCCGAGTTCGATTCCCGCTCACGGCCAACCAACAACCGTGACGATTATCTGAACCGGTGATGGGCCTCCCCTAGGTCGACTTGGCCTCGAATGAGTACATCCACTATCAACCCACATCATCACAATCATCATCGTCGTCGTCGTCATCATCACGTGAGCTGGATACCCCCCCCCGCCGTCTCCGCGTGCCACTCCTAACGATTCCGTCCGGCATCGCGCATCGACCCACGTGTTTAATTAGCGTAACCTGAATACACAAACACGTGCGTCGCTCTCGCCGTGTTAACGTGTACGTGTGTACGTGTGTATACCTGTACGTGTGTGTACCTGTGTACCTGTGTGTGTGTACCTGTGTGTGTGTACCTGTGTGTGTGTACCTGTGTGTGTGTGTGTACGTGTGTGTACGTGTGTGTGTGTGCGTGGGGAGCGGTGGTGTAGCGGTTAGCGCGCTGCGCTGCAAACCCGGCGACCCGAGTTCGATTCCCGCTCATGGCCAGCACCGGTGACGATTATCTAAACCGGTCATGGGCCTCCCCTAGGTCGACTCAGCCTCAAATGTGTACCTGGTGCGGTGTTTAAACATCGCCACTAGGGAGACAAAGGCGGCCGGGCGTGGCGCTGGCCACCCACCCCCTCGTGTGCCGTGCCGGCCTTCACAGGTGCTCGCTCACAGCACTTTCCCCAACAGTCCGTTGAGGCTATACGGGGGGATCTTTGTCTTGTGTACGATGGCAATGTTGCCCATGACGGGGAGGGCTCCGGGAATTTGGGGTTCGTTCCGCAGACCACGGCGGCGGTGGCACTCCGGAGGGAATGGGGCTTGCGTATCGCTCTGGTGATGTTCTACTGAGGTTGATGGTTCCACCACCGGTGTCATCGAGGAGGATGATGGGCAGCAGCAGGAGGAGGAGGAGGACTGTCAAAGCTAGGTGGAGGTGGTGTGCGTGCGTTTGTTTATGTGCTCGCAAACAGCACTTGCCCCGGCATCCCGGGCGCAGGAATATAACACTGGCGTGGAGGGGGGGGGGACCTTTTGTGTTTGGACTCGGGCACGTGCGCGCGTGAATGCGCAGCTTTGCGCAGTGGCTTGCAAGGTGCGTGTTGAGGTTCAACTGAGCGTGTAGCAGTCGCTTCCAATACTCATCAGAGGCGGCCACGGGGGTGGGGGGGGGTCGGGGGATCTTTAAGCCAATTAATAATCCCCTCCTTTAGCCACCGAGAGGGGAAGCCGACCATCGATGGATTGATTGAGAAAGAAATTCCACGATCGACTCCCCGTGTCACTGACTCTCCACCACTCTCCACCACTCTCCACCCCTCTCCCCCCACGCTCTCCCCCCACGCTCTCTGCTCAGTGTGCCCCCTTTGTTATTGGCAGAATCGGGAGCAGGCGGTCGCTCACACCGCTGGCGACGTTCACCGTGGCCCCGGGGTTCAGAGAGCAGGGGCGCGCTAACCACTGCGCCACCGCTCCCACTGCGGTGTTCACAGTTTTTATTTTTTACCTGGCGTCACCCTCTCAACACCTCCGCCCCTCCCCCCCTTCTCCCCCGGGCCGCACACCAATTATCACTTTGTGACAGTTAGATTCCCCTTAATTGGAAGCAGCGCACGCGCGCGACGCAAGCGCTAATTGGCCATAATGACCGTGGCGCTGAGTGGGCGGGGTGGGGGAGGGGGTAGGGGAAAGGTAGGGGGGGGTATTCCACGTCGTGTACACGTGGCTGGCGCGTTCTCTACGCTGCCGCATTTTGAATCAAATATTTGCGGTGACGACCGTTGGCTTCATGCCGCTTGGTTGGCGCGCCGGGCTCACGAAGCGTGGGAGGAGAAGTGACGGCGGCGATGGGACGTGGATTGTTGAAGGAGGAGTGCGTCAGGGAAGCGCAGGAAGAGAGGCGACACGTGACGGGAGTGGCGGGGAGGGAGAGGGACGCGCGGATCGGAGGGCACACGCCACACACAGTCAACAGAGGCTTCCGTGTTGACTGTGGGAGACAATCGGGAGTGGTGCTTGGGCCGGACGTGTCACGTCTCCAAGGGACCACGAGGGTGGTGGTGGTGGTGGTGAGAATGGTGGTGGTGGTGGGAGCCGTGGTGTGGCGGTTCGCACTACGCTGCGCTATGACACCCGGTGGCCCGAGTTGGATTCCTGTTCTCGGCCAACACAATTAATGATAATGGTGATCATCGGCATCACGGTGCCGATGATAATGCCGATAATGATGGTCCTGATGGTGATGGCAACGAAAATGTAGCCACTGATGATGATGATGATACTGCTGATGATGATGATGATACTGCTGATGATGATGACACTGCTGATGATGATGACACTGCTGATGATGATGATACTGCTGATGATGATGACCCTTAACGAATACGCAGACTGGGCCGTCCTGGTGTTGACTGCCACTGCCAACACGAGAACGGAGCCGCGGTCATTCAGCTCCAGTTCCTCATCAACGAGGTGAGACCTCTTCCAAAGACAAAGATCCCCCGTGTAGCCTTAACAGACTTTTGGGGCAAGTGATGTTTGCGAGAAATAACGACCTCCTCCACACACACGCGCACACGAACAAAGACAAAGATCCCCCATAAAGCCTTCACCGACTTTTTTGGGGCAAGTGATGTGCGTGCACGCACGCATGCACAGTGACATGCACGCTGTCATACCCACACACGCAAACGCACATCAACATTATCACAGCGCCTGTGCCAGGCCAGGTGCACTTTGAGGTCACGTGAAGTATCGAAGGCTCGCTGGCACAGGAGGTCACGGGACAGACCCAGGTGCCATGGGTTGACTGACTGAGATGACTGGCAGATGCACCGTCAGCTCCTCACACAATCCAGCCTGACCCACACACGTGGACACAGACACGCACACACACACGTACAACAACAACAACCGCCATTCGCCACTAAGTGGCGGTGACGTCACCACGACGCTTGTGCCAGGCCAAGTGCACCTTGAGGCCACGTGAAGTGTCGAACGCCCGCTGGCAGGAGGTCACGGGACAGACCCAGGTGCCACGGGTCGACTGACTGAGATGACTGAGATGACTGGCTGATGCTCCATCTGTGCCCCCTACTGTACGAACTTGCTGTTCTTTAGCCACCTGGCGCTCCGTTCGTTGTTGTGAGCGTCGCTCCTCCGCCCTCCGTTGTTATTGGAGGGCGACTGCCTCCAACTGCCCAGTAGCGTCCTTCACGAGCCTCCTCCACAGAGGCCGATCTTGACACCGCTGGTACCAGTCATCAGCAAGTCCACTCAGCTCCACGTCCTCCTGTACCACATCACTCCATCTCTTCTCTAGCCCGTGCCGCGCCCGTCTAGCCCCCTTGATCCGGCCAAACAAAAGCTGTTTAGGCATGCGGTGGCTGGACATGCGGGCTACATGACCCAGCCAACGCAGCCTTGCCTGCCGGAGGAGCTCACCGATGGGACTTTGCCCAGATCTTTCAAGGATTTGTAAGCTCCTCACACAATCCACCCTGGTTAAACCCAGGATGGATCGTAGGCAGGCCAGCCTAAATGTTTCCAACCGGCGAAGATTCTCCATTCGGGGGGTCCACACACATACAAACACACGCGTACGCACACACGAACGCTCTCATACCCACACGTGCTGTTTGGTCTGCAGAGAACAAAGCGCAGAGCACTGCGCTAATGAGCTCTCTCTCTCGCTCTCCCCCCTCACTCGCTCTCCCCCCTCACTCGCTCTCCCCCCTCTCTCACTCTCCTCCTCACTCACTCTCCCCCCTCTATTGATGAGCCTTACCCCTAACCCTTCTCTCTGGCTTCCCTTTACCCCTCTTTCTCTCCCCCCCATTTCTCTCCCATCTCTCCCTCCTTCTCTCTACTCTCTCTCCCCCGCTCTCCCCACATTCTCCCCACACTCTCCCCTTCGTTCCCTCACTCTCCCCTCTCTCCATCTCTCTCCCCTCTCTCCATCTCCCTCCCTCTCATCTCTGCCCCTCTTCACGTGAGCCCCTATCGCTTCGCCGTTGTCGCACCTCGCTCTGTGCACGTGGCGGTGACGACGATGACGACGGCGATTGCTGACGGTGGTAGTGGTGACAGACGAGCGGTGGCGCAGCGGTTGGCGCACTGCGCTACGAACGCTGCTGCACCCGCCGCGCTGCCCCTTTAGCGGCGGTGCCACCCCCGTGGGCGATCGTCCCGTGCGCGCCGCCCGGCAAAGCCTCGCGAACACTTTTCGGGAGAGTCCTGCCAACGTCGTTTCACGCGCCGCTGCAGATGCTGCTCTACCAATCCACAAGGTGTCATTTGCGGTGGGATTTTTTTTCGCTTAAACTCGGCGGAAAAACTTGGGACCTCCGACGCCGGCAAGCGACGGGCCTCCTCTTGCCAACGGTCTCGCGGGGATCTTTGACGGCCGGTAGCATCCCGGTCGACGTACGCAGGCGGCAGCGTTGACCCGGGCGTCCCACTGGATCCGAACCGCGACCTACCCCCCCCCCCCCCACCCCCTCTGTAACAAAGCAAGCGGTCGACACGCTGCTAACCACGTGGCCTCAAATGGGTGGTGGTGGGGTGGGGGGCGGCTGAAAGTTCGTGAGAGCGGAGAGATCTTTACGGTTTTAAACCGGATTTACGAACGCGTCGTAAACATCTTGCGTGTAATGTTTAACGCGCACGCACACACGCGGTGCCCCGTGGACCGTCGCACACGACGGGAAGTGGAAGGGGTTATTGCCATGGGGGTTAGGGGCGAGGGCCCTAAATCGTTGTCTGCTGCTGCTGCCCGTGGGAGTGATTTGCGGCCGGGTGGCGTTAGGCGCTCCTGGACTTGGCACCGCATGCGACGCTGCGAAAGATCAAAGACCGAAACGCCCCTCGGCGCACCGGATGTCATGGGATCTCGCAAGCTAAGCAGGGGCTTGAGCCTGGTTAACAATTGGATTGGGAAAACAACGACCACCACTGTCACCTATAGGGCTTGCCAGGCTGTTGCAGGCGTGGGGACTGCAAGTGGACTGCAGCATCGTGATGGGTGAGATCCACAGAGAGATTTGGTCTGCTCACTGGATGGATTGAGGCTGTGGAATGAATCCATCTGTGCGGAGGTGCGAGTTTTATCTCCTTGCTATGCGCGGTGGGTGTTCTCCGTGTGCTCCGGTTTGCATAGGCGACCACCACCACGATCACCAGCAAGCAAGCAGGGCTTGCCAGGTGTTGTAGGCGTGTGGGCAGGCAGTGCGGTGAGGCCAGGAAGTGGCGGAGCCACGCGTCTCCCCCTCGTGGACGGCGGCGCGTTGCTGCTGGGCTTGTCTCCGGGCTTCTCCAGTTGCCTCCTCCTCCACACACGAAGCCAAAACTCTCATCGCCAAACCACGGAATTCACGCCGCAAACATCCCAGCGGAGTGGCAGCAGCAGCACGACCCTCCTGACAACGAGTATTGAGACTCGCTGAGACTTTCCTGGGTGAATAAAGGACATTGCTGTGACCATTCTTGTGTGTAACTCCTGACAATATGTATATAGTCTGAGAGCAAGTCTCTCCATCCCGGACCATTCAAGAGCCACGACAGCTGAGCCCAGGCCTCCAAACGCTCGGTCGGCACGGAGGTGTTGGCACGAGGTGGCTCTACTTCGCTGACGAGGCCCAACGATGACGAGGCCGCCACACGGCGTGCTCGCCGTGGAAGTTCGCGGTTCGAATTCCGAGCGGCCGCCCCGGTTATTGCCGCATGCGAAACGCGGTAACGCGACCGCTCCGCTCCGTCTGTTTCGCTCGCAGCGGACGTTGAAACAAAATAACAAAAAACGATCAACTATCTTGATTTAACCAGGTAAGGCCCCACTGAGCTATGTAGGCTTTTTTCAGAAGCGACCTGGCATTCACAAACGATAGCTCAACGAAGTGGCTTATCAACACGTGGAAATTGACAGCAGCCAAACACTCCGAACGCACGTTGATTCTTAGTGTGGAGGGAACAACCTGGAGGACTCTACGCGACCACGGGGAGAACACACAAACTTCAAACATGCAGGCGTCAGGGTCGGGATTGAACCCATGCCCTCCTGTATAGCAGGCGAGGTAGTTAACATCTCACCACCGTGACTCCACCCTTGGCCTCCCACTTGTCTCCACCCTCGCCTCCACTCTCGCGAGAGTCTTGCGGTCGTGCACCTGTGTCACGGTCACGTGTCCGGTGGGGGATCGCGTGGCTGCTGCGGCAGTGATCGCCCCCCAATGCGAAAGACTCAGCAGGGCCCTCCGAGAAGAAGAGCCACTTGGTAAACAAACGTTCAATAGGATTGGGCCAACAACGTTGCCATGCGGTTGGGACCACGTGCCTCCACCGTGTGTGCATATTTGTCTGCTTGTTTGTGTCCGAGCATCTCGGTGTGTGTCTCTGCTTGTCTCGGTGTGTCTCCGTTTCTCCATCTGTCTTGGGGTGTCCCAGTTTCTCCGCGTGTTCCCGCGTCCCCTGTGTCTCCCCATGTCCCCGTGTTTCTGCGCGGCAAGGCGTCCTGGTGAGCGTGTCTTCGGACGGCAGTCTCTGTGTCTCCACATCTCTTGACCTGGGCCCCGTGTCTCCGCGTGTCCCCCTGTCTCCACGTATCCCCGTGTCTCCCCATGTCCCCGTGTTTCTGCGCGGCAAGGCGTCCTGGTGAGCGTGTCTTCGGACGGCAGTCTCTGTGTCTCCACATCTCTTGACCTGGGCCCCGTGTCTCCGCGTGTCCCCCTGTCTCCACGTGGCCCCGTGTCTCTGCGTGGCAGGGCGCTCTGGTGAGCGTGTCTGCGGACGACAGCCTCAACCTCTGGAACCTGCGGCAGAAGCGGCCGGCGATCCTCCACTCGCTGAAGTTCAACCGCGAGAGGTGACGGGGGCCGGGAGGTCGCCACGCGCAGAGACGAGACGACACGGAGACGCGGGAGACACAGACGGAGACGTGCGGAGGGATGGGTGGGGAGAGATGCGGTGGCACGGGGAGAGATATGGAGAAACACACGGGGGAGACACAAGGGGAGGCAGAGAGGTGCATGGGGAGACGGACAGAGAGCAGGGCACACACGGAGCAACACGGAGAGAGAGACAGATGGGGAGACAGAGGGAGGCACACCATCCAACCAGACACTCGCCCTAACCCCTAACCACACTAGGTAAACAAACCATATCCCCTAACCACACTAGGTAAACAAACCATAACCCCTAACCACACTAGGTAAACAAACCATAACCCCTAACCACACTAGCCAAACAAACCCTCACCCCTAACCACACTAGCCAAACAAACCCTAACCCCTAACCACACTAGGTAAACAAACCCTAACCCCTAACCACACTAGGTAAACAAACCATAACCCCTAACCACACTAGGTAAACAAACCATAACCCCTAACCACACTAGCCAAACAAACCCTCACCCCTAACCACACTAGCCAAACAAACCCTAACCCCTAACCACACTAGCCAAACAAACCCTAACCCCTAACCACACTAGGTAAACAAACCATAACCCCTAACCACACTAGGTAAACAAACCCTAACCCCTAACCACACTAGGTAAACAAACCCTAACCCCTAACCACACTAGCCAAACAAACCCTAACCCCTAACCACACTAGGTAAACAAACCCTAACCCCTAACCACACTAGGTAAACAAACCATAACCCCTAACCACACTAGGTAAACAAACCATAACCCCTAACCACACTAGGTAAACAAACCATAACCCCTAACCACACTAGCCAAACAAACCCTAACCCCTAACCACACTAGGTAAACAAACCCTGACCCCTAACCACACTAGCCAAACAAACCCTAACCCCTAACCACACTAGGTAAACAAGCCATAACCCCTAACCACACTAGCCAAACAAACCCTCACCCCTAACCACACTAGCCAAACAAACCCTAACCCCTAACCACACTAGGTAAACAAACCCTAACCCCTAACCACACTAGGTAAACAAACCCTAACCCCTAACCACACTAGGTAAACAAACCCTAACCCCTAACCACACTAGCCAAACAAACCCTAACCCCTAACCACACTAGGTAAACAAACCCTAACCCCTAACCACACTAGGTAAACAAACCATAACCCCTAACCACACTAGGTAAACAAACCATAACCCCTAACCACACTAGGTAAACAAACCATAACCCCTAACCACACTAGCCAAACAAACCCTAACCCCTAACCACACTAGGTAAACAAGCCATAACCCCTAACCACACTAGCCAAACAAACCATAACCCCTAACCACACTAGGTAAACAAACCATAACCCCTAACCACACTAGGTAAACAAACCATAACCCCTAACCACACTAGCCAAACAAACCCTAACCCCTAACCACACTAGGTAAACAAGCCATAACCCCTAACCACACTAGGTAAACAAACCCTAACCCCTAACCACACTAGCCAAACAAACCATAACCCCTAACCACACTAGCCAAACAAACCATAACCCCTAACCACACTAGGTAAACAAACCCTAACCCCTAACCACACTAGCCAAACAAACCCTAACCCCTAACCACACTAGCCAAACAAGCCCTAACCCCAAACCACATTAACCAACCAACCCCTAACCAAAATAATATAAATAATAATAGAAATAAAATAAAAAATACTTTTATTTCTATTATTTCTATTATTTTTATTATTTACTTTTATTATTTATTTTTACCTACGTGACTTTACCGAAAAAACCTAAGAGTACCTAACCACACTAACCAACCAACCTTACCGCTAGCCCAAACCGCACGAGTTAACCACCCGGCACACCACCTCCACTCTACACCTCTCGCTACGCGCTCTGGCTACTACGACCCAGTCACGTGCCACCAAACTCCGGTCCACACCAGGGACCCGGCAACTACACTCAAGCGAGATGATGTTTAAGCCCCTCTAATCACCGCCACCACCACCGTAATCATCGCCATCACCGTCGTCATGGCGATGGTGATCGCGTTGAAGTTACTGTGATTACGTAACCGCAGCAGCAATAATAATAATAATATCTCTGATCGCTCAGCGCCGCTGGGGCCTCGCCGAGGGCCAGATGGCAGCGTCAGCTGTTGATTCACAAAAGAAATATAAAAAAACGAGCGTAAACCAGGAAATAATGAAATAAATGCACCCCCCCCCCTCCGTGCGCTGCATCGCCCGGATTCCGGGATCGTGGATTTCGAGTCCCATTCTGTCTCCCGCCGTCTCCTTGGTGTTGTTTTGTCGCTCGTGCAGTCGCTTTAATTCCGCGATTGGCGATATGTAACATTAGCATAAAAGTAGCGTATAATTAGCATACAATTAGCATACACTTTAAAAAATTGAGAGAGAGGCAAGGACTCTTATTCACTACGCCATCATCACCAGTCATCTATCCACTGCTGGATTGAGACCCTCCCCAAGCCTTAGGCCTAAACCCTGACTCCAACTTCAGAGCAAGTGTTCACCCTTTGCCCTGTGTCTCGCCTAACCCTAGCATGACCACGCTCTGAGCAGTAACCCCAACCCCAAACCAAAACCCGAGCTTGAACCTTCAGCTTGAACCTGTGCAATTAACCCTAACTCTCGCCTGAAGCTCCTTACACTGACTCCAACCACATGCCTTTACACGAGCCCTCGCCTAGCCCGAGCCTATCCCCATCCATTACACTCGCCTGCGGCCTAGCTCTAGCCCTCACATCAGCCATACCTCTAACCCCAAGCTGTATCGCTAATTCTTGCCTGGGACGCGAAACATCACCTTAGCCCCTTCCTCTGATACTGAACCCCCAGCAACCCGAAATGCTCTCAACTCTCGCACCGAACCTTGGCACTTCCGTCAGCCGTCACTTTGACACCTGACCTTGAACCCTGACGTGTAACCCCTATCGCCACTTTGACCCCTGAACCCTGACGTGTAACCCATATCATCACTTTGACCCCTGAACCCTGACACGTAGCCCCTATCGTCACTTTGACCCCTGACCCCTGATGCGTAACCCCTGTCGTCACTTTGACTCCTGAACCCTGACGCGTAACCCGCTTCTTCACTTTGACACCTGAACTCTGACCCCCGACGCGTTACCCCGATCGTCACTTTGACCCTGACGCGTGGCGCCACGGTTACAGGATCACCTGCTGCCACCTCCCGTTCCAAAGCAAGTGGCTCTACATCGGCACGGAGCGCGGGAACATCCACATCGTGAACGTCGAGTCCTTCGTGCTCTCGGGTTATGTGATCATGTGGAACAAAGCCATCGAGCTGTGAGTCCACGCGGTGACGCGTGTGTGTGTGTGTGCGCGCGTGTTTGTGTGTGCGCGTGTGTGCGCGTGCGTGTGCGTGATCATGTGGAACAAAGCCATCGAGCTGTGAGTCCACGTGGTAACGCGTGTGTGTGTGCGCACGTGTTTGTGTGTGCGTGTTTGTGTGTGCGCGTGTGTGTGCGCGCGTGTTTGTGCGCGCGTGTTTGTGTGCGCGTGTGTGTGCGCGTGTGTGTGCGCGTGCGTGTGCGTGATCATGTGGAACGAAGCCATCGAGCTGTGAGTACACGCGGTGACATGCGCGCGCGTGAGCCAGTGGTTGAGTGAGCGTTTGCATGAGCGGGTTGGTGTGCCTGTGGGCGAGCGAGCGGGTGCGTGTGTGAGTGTGCGAGCGAGCGGGTGCGTGTGTGAGTGGGCGAGCGAGCGGGTGCGTGTGTGAGTGTGCGAGCGAGCGGGTGCGTGTGTGAGTGGGCGAGCGAGCGGGTGCGTGTGTGAGTGGGCGAGCGAGCGGGTGCGTGTGTGAGTGGGCGAGCGAGCGGGTGCGTGTGTGAGTGGGCGAGCGAGCGGGTGCGTGTGTGAGTGGGCGAGCGAGCGGGTGCGTGTGTGAGTGGGCGAGCGAGCGGGTGCGTGTGTGAGTGTGCGAGCGAGCGGGTGCGTGTGTGAGTGGGCGAGCGAGCGGGTGCGTGTGTGAGTGGGCGAGCGAGCGGGTGCGTGTGTGAGTGGGCGAGCGAGCGGGTGCGTGTGTGAGTGGGCGAGCGAGCGGGTGCGCGTGTGAGTGGGCGAGCGAGCGGGTGCGCGTGTGAGTGGGCGAGCGAGCGGGTGCGCGTGTGAGTGGGCGAGCGAGCGGGTGCGCGTGTGAGTGGGCGAGCGAGCGGGTGCGCGTGTGAGTGGGCGAGCGAGCGGGTGCGCGTGTGAGTGGGCGAGCGAGCGGGTGCGCGTGTGAGTGTGCGAGCGAGCGGGTGTGCGAGCGAGCGGGTGCGCGTGTGAGTGTGCGAGCGAGCGGGTGCGCGTGTGAGTGTGCGAGCGAGCGGGTGCGCGTGTGAGTGTGCGAGCGAGCGGGTGCGCGTGTGAGTGTGCGAGCGAGCGGGTGCGCGTGTGAGTGTGCGAGTGAGCGGGTGCGAGTGTGAGTGTGCGAGCGAGCGGGTGCGCGTGTGAGTGTGCGAGCGAGCGGGTGCGCGTGTGAGTGTGCGAGCGAGCGGGTGCGCGTGTGAGTGTGCGAGCGAGCGGGTGCGCGTGTGAGTGTGCGAGCGAGCGGGTGCGCGTGTGAGTGGGCGAGCGAGCGGGTGCGCGTGTGAGTGTGCGAGCGAGCGGGTGCGCGTGTGAGTGGGCGAGCGAGCGGGTGCGCGTGTGAGTGGGCGAGCGAGCGGGTGCGCGTGTGAGTGTGCGAGCGAGCGGGTGCGCGTGTGAGTGTGCGAGCGAGCGGGTGCGCGTGTGAGTGGGCGAGCGAGCGGGTGCGCGTGTGAGTGGGCGAGCGAGCGGGTGCGTGTGTGAGTGGGCGAGCGAGCGGGTGCGTGTGTGAGTGGGCGAGCGAGCGGGTGCGTGTGTGAGTGGGCGAGCGAGCGGGTGCGTGTGTGAGTGGGCGAGCGAGCGGGTGCGTGTGTGAGTGGGCGAGCGAGCGGGTGCGTGTGTGAGTGGGCGAGCGAGCGGGTGCGTGTGTGAGTGGGCGAGCGAGCGGGTGCGTGTGTGAGTGGGCGAGCGAGCGGGTGCGTGTGTGAGTGGGCGAGCGAGCGGGTGCGTGTGTGAGTGGGCGAGCGAGCGGGTGCGTGTGTGAGTGTGCGAGCGAGCGGGTGCGTGTGTGAGTGTGCGAGCCAGCGAGTGTGAGTGTGCGAGCCAGCGGGTGCGAGTGTGAGTGTGCGAGCGAGCGGGTGCGAGTGTGAGTGTGCGAGCGAGCGGGTGCGAGTGTGAGTGTGCGAGCGAGCGGGTGCGCGTGTGAGTGTGCGAGCGAGCGGGTGCGCGTGTGAGTGTGCGAGCGAGCGGGTGCGCGTGTGAGTGTGCGAGCGAGCGGGTGCGCGTGTGAGTGTGCGAGCGAGCGGGTGCGCGTGTGAGTGTGCGAGCGAGCGGGTGCGCGTGTGAGTGTGCGAGCGAGCGGGTGCGCGTGTGAGTGTGCGAGCGAGCGGGTGCGCGTGTGAGTGTGCGAGCGAGCGGGTGCGCGTGTGAGTGTGCGAGCGAGCGGGTGCGCGTGTGAGTGTGCGAGCGAGCGGGTGCGCGTGTGAGCGGGTGTCGCACTCTCGCACGATCCTCACCCCCTCTCCGATTCCCCCCTTGCTGCCCTGCGCCAGATCCACCAAGTCTCACCCCGGCCCCGTCGTCCACATCAGCGACAACCCTCGTGACGACGGCAAAGTGAGTGGCGAGCGAGCGTTTAGGGAGTGAGGTGTGACTCCACCAATGACAGTGCTCCATTTACACTCTTTCTGTTGGAACAGCGGGGCGTTGCATCTGTGCGTGTGTGTTGTCGGTGTATTTGTGCTGGTGCGTCTGTTGCTTGTGTGCCTGTGGGGAGCGGTAGTGCAACGGTCGGCACGCCGCGCTACGAACATCGAGACCCGAGTTCGATTCCCGCTCACGGCCACCACCAGTGACGATTATCTGAACCGGTCCTGGGCATCCCTTAGGTCGACTAATCCTCAAATGAGTACCTGGTGCGATGTGTATACAAGGCCACTGGGGAGACAAAGGCGGCCGGGCGTGGTGCTGGGCCACCCACCCCCTCGTGTGCCGTGCCGGCCTTCATAGGTGCTCGCTAACAGCACTTGCCCCTACAGTCTGCTAAGGCTATACAGGGCATCTTTGTCTGTGTGCGTGCGTGGGCATCTCAGCCGCCAGGTGCTAACGCCCACTCGCGCGTCCCATTTGCACCTGTCGGCACCGCACGTCCACCAGAGACGGAGCGAACGAAACGAGGAGCGAGCGAGCGATGAGTGACACACGGAGGTCGCCGCGCACATGCACACACGCACACACACACACGTGTGCATGTGTGTGCGTGTGCGCGTGAGCATAGTCGCATCGCTCGCTTTCTCTCTCGCTCTCTCCCTCGCTCTCTCGCTCGCTCTCTCCCTCGCTCTCTCGCTCGCTCTCTCCCTCGCTCTCTCGCTCGCTCTCTCCCTCGCTCTCTCCCTCGCTCTCTCCCTCGCTCTCTCCCTCGCTCTCTCCCTCGCTCTCTCTCCCGCTCTCTCCCTCGCTCTCTCCCTCGCTCGCTCTCTCGCTCGCTCTCTCCCTCGCTCTCTCCCTCGCTCTCTCCCTCGCTCTCTCCCTCGCTCTCTCGCTCGCTCTCTCCCTCGCTCTCTCTCCCGCTCTCTCCCTCGCTCTCTCCCTCGCTCTCTCTCCCGCTCTCTCCCTCGCTCTCTCCCTCGCTCTCTCCCTCGCTCTCTCCCTCGCTCTCTCCCTCGCTCTCTCCCTCGCTCTCTCGCTCGCTCTCTCCCTCGCTCTCTCCCTCGCTCTCTCCCTCGCTCTCTCTCCCTCGCTCTCTCCCTCGCTCTCTCCCTCGCTCTCTCCCTCGCTCTCTCCCTCGCTCTCTCTCCCGCTCTCTCCCTCGCTCTCTCCCTCGCTCGCTCTCTCGCTCGCTCTCTCCCTCGCTCTCTCCCTCGCTCTCTCCCTCGCTCTCTCGCTCGCTCTCTCCCTCGCTCTCTCTCCCGCTCTCTCCCTCGCTCTCTCCCTCGCTCTCTCTCCCGCTCTCTCCCTCGCTCTCTCCCTCGCTCTCTCCCTCGCTCTCTCCCTCGCTCTCTCCCTCGCTCTCTCGCTCGCTCTCTCCCTCGCTCTCTCCCTCGCTCTCTCTCCCTCGCTCTCTCTCCCTCGCTCTCTCTCCCTCGCTCTCTCTCCCTCGCTCTCTCCCTCGCTCTCTCTCCCTCGCTCTCTCTCCCTCGCTCTCTCTCCCTCGCTCTCTCTCCCTCGCTCTCTCTCCCTCGCTCTCTCTCCCTCGCTCTCTCTCCCTCGCTCTCTCCCTCGCGCTCTCTCCCTCGCTCTCTCCCTCGCTCTCTCCCTCGCTCTCTCCCTCGCTCTCTCCCTCGCTCTCTCCCTCGCTCTCTCCCTCGCTCTCTCCCTCGCTCTCTCCCTCGCTCTCTCCCTCGCTCTCTCCCTCGCTCTCTCCCTCGCTCTCTCTCCCTCGCTCTCTCTCTCCCTCGCTCGCTCTCTCTCCCTCGCTCTCTCTCTCTCCCTCGCTCTCTCTCCCTCGCTCTCTCTCCCTCGCTCTCTCTCTCCCTCGCTCTCTCTCTCCCTCGCTCTCTCTCTCCCTCGCTCTCTCTCTCCCTCGCTCTCTCTCTCCCTCGCTCTCTCTCTCCCTCGCTCTCTCTCTCCCTCGCTCTCTCTCTCCCTCGCTCTCTCTCTCCCATTGCTCTCTCTCTCCCTCGCTCTCTCTCCCTCGCTCTCTCTCCCTCGCTCTCTCTCCCTCGCTCTCTCCCTCGCTCTCTCTCCCTCGCTCTCTCTCCCTCGCTCTCTCTCCCTCGCTCTCTCTCCCTCGCTCTCTCTCCCTCGCTCTCTCTCCCTCGCTCTCTCTCCCTCGCTCTCTCTCCCTCTCTCTCTCTCCCTCGCTCTCTCGCTCGCTCTCTCGCTCGCTCTCTCTCCCGCACTCTCCCTCGCTCTTGTTCGCTCGCCCCACACTCGCTCTTTCGCTCTCTCCCACGCTCCCCCTCTCTCTCTCTCTCTCTCGTTCGCTCGCCCACTCGCCCTTTCTTCCTCGCTCTCTTGCCGCAGCTCCTGATTGGCTACGAGAATGGCACCATCGTCAGCTGGGATCTCAAGTCCAAGAAGGTCGAGTACAGATATTACTACGACGAGGTGAGCGATGCGCCCCGGGGGGGCAGAGGAGGAACAGACACCTCCTGTGCGTATTTGTCTAAAGTATTAATTTACACATCCCATCAGCTGCACGGCCTTCTGGGAGCTCGGCTTGTCATCAGCATCGGTTTAATTCAACGCAACGCCGTCAGCAGTGTCAGCCTTGCTTGTACGCCGGCAGGTGAGTGGCGGCCTAGGAACCGGTTCACCGGTGCGGCCCTGGTGAGTGCTCCAGGCCGGAACCCCGCGGCTGCCCGAGTCCCGGCGCTCCGGAAGAGACGGTGGTAGGGCCCAGTGCCAGACAACGCGGCCTGAGGTTTCATCCAAACCGTCGCCACGATAGAGACGACCACTGCCCTGGGCTGCCCTCACCTTGTGTGTTTAGTTTGTTGCAGAGGTCACAAACGGGTTTTGATTCCTTACCCTTACCCGTACCTGGCCGCATCAGGGTCTCAAATGGGTACCCGTACCCGGCCGGGTACGGGTAGCCGGGTATCGGGTAGGGTACGGGTATCGGGTACCCGGTTGCGACCTCTGGTTTGTTGTCCTTCCCCCGCACCTCCGATGAGCACGGTCGGCTACGTACGGTGCGAAAGAAGTTCAACGTACATACTTATACATACACACGAACCTGCCCTTCCTAACCCTGCCCTGTGTTGCCCACTGCTGCCCTTCCCTCCCCACTGCCACCCTGCCCTCTCCACTGCTGCCCTTCCCTGCCGCGCTGCCCCAGGCGATCCACTCGGTGGCGTGGCACCACGAGGGGAAGCAGTTCATCTGCAGCCACTCGGATGGCAGCCTCACCACGTGGGCTGTGCGCAGCCCCGCCAAACCGCTGCAGGTGCTGCTGCCCCACGGTGAGCACCGACACACCGCCAACGTCGCACCGCACTGAGTGGATGGGTGGGTGGGTGATTGAGCAATTCGTTGGGTGAGTGGGTGGCTGAGTTAGTGAGCGAGCGGGTGAGTGGGGGTGATATACTCTTAGTTCTTTCGGTAAAGTCACGTAGGTAAAAAATGAAATTAAAATTAATAAAAATAAAACAATAAAAATCACGACGTTTCGGAGGCAACACAAGTCTCCGTCATCAGGTGGGACCGTCACAGCCAGATTTGCTGCATCAAGTTGATTTTTATTGTTTTATTTTTATTAATTAAAATTTCATTTTTTACCTACGTGACTTTACCTAAAGAACTAAGAGTATGAATCCTTGCAGTCACGAAAGCTTCAAATCTAGAGTGGGGGTGAGTGAGTCGGCGTGTGAGTGGGGAGCGGTGTCACATGCTCGCGCCGTCCGGTGTTGACTGCAAATTAAAAACCATCGCCCCCTCCTGCTCTGTGACCTCAGTGACCCAGAGCCGTGGGGGCGGGGGGGGGGCCAGGGGGGCAATTTCCTCCTCCGTTATTTTCAATAACCTGGACATAGCAGAGCAACTCCTCCCTCCCCCCCTGCCATAGCCACGTGGTCTACACACATGTACAAGCACAGACAAAGGTCCTCCGTATAGCATTAGCAGCCTATAGGGGGCAAGTGCTGTTAGCGAGTAACAGCACCTATGAAGGCCGGCACGGCGCACGAGAGGGGGTAGGTGGCCAGCACCACGCCCAGCTGCCCTTGTCTTCCTATGCGCTGATGTTCATACATGCTGCATCAGGTACTCATTTAAAGCTGAGTCGACCTACGGGAGGTCCAGGACTGGTTCAGACAATCGTCACCGAAGCTGTGAGCGGGCATTGATGATCTCGGGGTTCGCCGGGTTCGTAGCGCAGGGCGCTAACCGCTACAATTCGCGCACGCACACACACGCACACATGCGCACACACGCACACACGCGCGCACACACACGCGCTCACCCGCATACACAAGGGTGCACACAATGTTCCTTGTGATTTAAAGGGACGCGTCGCTCACGCCGTGTATCTGTGCGTCTTGTCGCGGCAGCAGCGTAGCGGCGGCAATCCCTACTCGCGTTCGATAATTTCACCTGCACAGTATCCATGCCGCAGCCTTGGTTGTGTGTGTGTGTGTGTACGAGTTGTAGCCAAGCCCCAGAAGGACGGGAAGAAGCCGGATCCCTGCAAGCCAATCCTCAAGGTGGAGTACAAGACCAGCAAGATGGGGTGAGTGGCCACTTGGTGGGTTAGGGGAGCTCCGGGGGAAAGGTCACGGTCAAGGTCATGGTCATGGTCAAGGTCACCATGGGTCGAACGTGCGTCATGGCCGCCAGAGAGTAAACGGCCGCCAGAGAATCCTCACATAGAGACCCATAGACAAACATAGAGACCCAGAGACTCACACAGAACCCCAGAGGCTTGCATAGAGACCCATAGACAAAGATAGAGACCCATCATAGACTCACATAGACACCCATAATATCACACATAGACCCATCATAGACTCACATAGAGACCCATTGACAAACATAGAGACCCATAGACTCACATAGAGACCTATAGACTCACACAGAGACCCACAGACTCTCATAGAGACCCATAGACAAACATAGAGACCCATCATAGACTCACATAGACACCCATAGACTCACATAGAGACCCATAGACTCACATAGAGACCCATAGACAAACATAGAGACCTATAGACTCGCACAGAGACCCAGAGACTCGCATAGAGAACCATATACAAACATAGAGATCCATCATAGACTCACATAGACACCCATAGTATCGCACACAGAGACCCATCATAGGCTCAAGTGCAGTGAGTTGATGGCCTCAACTGACACAGCCCTCCCCTTGGAGGAGGATGATGCAGAGGAGGATAAGGAGCAGAACGAGGAGGGGGAGGATGAAGAGGAGGATGAAGAGGAGGATGATGAGGAGGATGATGGGGAGGAGGAGGATGGGGAGGAGGAGGAGGATGATGAGGAGGATGATGGGGAGGAGGAGGAGGATGGGGAGGAGGAGGAGGATGATGGGGAGGATGATGGGGAGGAGGAGGATGGGGAGGAGGAGGATGGGGATGAGGATGAGGAGGAGGGGGAGGATGAGGATGAGGAGGAGGAGGGGGATGAGGAGGAGGGTATATCGTTGGCCAAATGTCCCAGTGTGGCGACTCCTCTCGTTAATTGGCGTAGAAGGGAAGCATCTCGTCTCATTAGTCTCGTCTAGTTTTAATTAAATTATTTCTGACCCCTGCACCTCCCCCTCCCCCGCTCCCCCCATCACCTCCTCGTGTCACAGAAAGCATCACGGACGGCGGTGTGGCGTATTTTGGGTTGCGTAACTCGCTCGCTCGCTGGGTTATGAGCAGCACTTATCCTGGCAAGAAAGGGGCGGGGGGCGGGGGGAGCGCCATGCGTTGCCATGGCGATTCGGGCTCGTGGTGGCCGTTGCCAAGGCGACCGTTTCCGGGAGACAGCCTAGTGGTGGCCATTGCAGCTCCCGCATGGGCCAGAGGACCGAGAGACTCCCACGTTCACTCACTTTCCTCTGCCTCTCGCTTGCTTACTCACTCACTCGCTCGCTCGCTCACCAACTCACTTGCCTGCTCTCCCACCCATTTGGCCCCTCCTTGGGTAACACACTCACTCACCCGTCCACACACTCCCCCACTCACTCACCTGCTCACCCATTCACATTTCTCGCGCCTGCGATTAGCACGATTGGCTACGTACGGTGCGAAAGAAATTGACATACCCACTCGCTCACCCGCTCACTCGTAGTGAAGACGAGGGTGGAGCCATGGTCGGGGCTAGGATAGAGGATTTGGTGGAGCCACAGTGAAGGCTGAAGTGGAGTTGAGAGTGGAGGCCATGGGTGGAGTCGCGGTGGCGAGATGTTAACTACCTTGCCTGGTATACTTGAGGTGGTGGGTTCGACCCCGACCCTGACACCTGCATATTTGGTCGCGGGGACTTTTCTCCGGGTCCTCCGGTTCGTTCCTCCACGTTTCTGAATATCGCGTTTCGAGTCTTTGGCTGCAGCTATAGATGTCCACGCGATAAGCCACTTTGTTGTCATTTGTGGCCACGTCGCTTCCGTTAGCGAGCTATGTCGCTCAGCGGTGCCTCGCGTTTGGTAAAATAAAATGAAAATGTCAAAATAGTCAGCTGGAGGCGGAGTTCCGTGGTGGAGCCAGGTTCGGGATGGTGGTCGAGGTGGAGCCGCGTGGAGAAAGGGGTGGAGCCACGCTCGCGAAGGGGTGACCTTGAGTGACGCTTGAGTGGGGGGGAGCCAGGGTGGAGGCGGTGGAGGCCGGGACAGGTGGACGGGGTGGAGTCTACCCCGCGGCTCTGCTGCCGCACCGGTGTTGCAGGGGGAGAGAGAGAAAGAGCTCATTCATAATTAATTTAACTTTTATGAGTCCATGTCCCTTCTGGCCTTGGTCTTTTCTGAAAGGTTCCCCCTTCTCCGATGAGAAGATTGTGAGCGCTCCCTCCCTCCCCTCCTCCTCCACCCCCCCCTACCCCACCCGAGTCAACTCGCGAAATAATTGTACTGCGATTGTGATTGTCACCGTGACGTTGTTGTTGTTGTTATTATTATTACCAACGTCGTCGTCCTCGTCGTCGTCGTCGTCATCGTGCGAGCGAATGGGAGTGCCGGCGACGACGAGCGGCGAGGTGTAATGTCGCGAGGAGCCGGCCGGGTCGCGAGGTCACCGCCAATAAATGCGGCGAGCGGAGAGAGCGGCGCTCAGCCTCGACCTTCGGCTGCCGTGCTAAACTCGGGACGTGTGGCCGCGTCGTAACGCACGGACGACGGCGGATGGCCTGCAGGCCCCACTCCGTCTCTCCCTCTCTCTCTCTCTCTCCATCTCTCTCTCTCTCACCTTGTCCGCACCCTTCTGGATTCGCTCGGTATCTGCACTGTCGTGTTGTGACCTCTCGGCTGCCCGGCCACACTGATGATGATAAGTAATGGTGAAGCTACTGATTATGCTGGTGGTGATGCTACTGATTATGGTGGTGTTGATTATGATGAGAGATGGTTATGATGATGATGATGATATTCATTGTAATTATTGGTAATCCTTCTGATCATGATGATGACGATAGCGATGTTGGTCACGATGATGTCTGTGCCCCCCCCCCCCCCCCCCGGGCCATAGCGAGGCGTACGTGGTGTTCTCGGGGGGCCTGTCGTACGACAAGGCCGGCCGCAGGCCCAGCGTGACGGTCATGCACGGCAAGTCTGTGTCCGTGCTGGAGATGGACTTCCAGATCGTGGACTTCATGACGCTCTGCGAGACGCCCTACCCCAGCGGTCAGCACCCTGCGTTACAGCACGCTGCGTTATAGCGTAACAGCACCCTTCATTTCAGCATGCTGCATTATAGCACCCTGCATCACGGCATTCTGCATTATAGTGTTACAGCACCCTGCGTTATGGCATGCTGTGTTATAGTGTTGCACTACGTTACGGCACGCTGCGTTGTCGCGTTTCGGCAGCCTGCATTACGGCACTGTGCATGATAGCACCCTGCACTATACACCCAATGTCCATACCTCAGCATTACTAAGAAATTAGGGGATGTGTAACGCGTGCTAGGCTGTGAGTGTGTAGCAGCTAGCGCGCTGCGCGACAAACCCGATGACCCGAATTCGAATCCTGCCCTCGAACAATGTTCTTTCCGGTCCTGGTGGGCATCCTCTGGGTCCACTCGGCCTTAAATGAGTACCCTGGTGCGGTGTGTGAACGGCAGCTTGGTGCCGGCCTTCGTAGATGCTTCTCGCTCACAGCACTTGCCCCTACAGTATGTTAAAGGCTATCCGGGGGATTTTTGTCTTTTTTTGCGCGCGGCTTGCAGAGCTCCAGGACCCGTACGCCGTGGTCGTTCTTCTCGAGAAGGACCTCGTTGTCATCGACCTCACGCAGGCCGGGTGAGTCACTGGGGCACTGGGTCACCCCCCCACTTCCTCTATATGTGCGGGCGCGTGTGCGCTTTGTGGGTTGGTGTGGGGTGGAGGTTATCGCTCGGCGCTGTAAACCCCGCTAGCTTTGGCGCGTGTCTGTGCGTGCGTGTGTCTGCGCGCATCTGCTCACGTGCGTGCGTTTCATCTGTGAGAGAGGGCGATGATGCGGCGTCTGTTAACGCTACCCCGGCGGGGGGGGGGGGGATGTGCGTGGGCAGGTACCCCGTGTTTGAGAACCCATACGCGATGGACGTGCACGAGTCTCCGGTCACGTGCTGCGAGTTCATCGCCAACTGCCCCACGGACATCGTACCGGCGCTCTTCTCCGTGGGCGCGCGGCAGAAGCGTCACGGATACAGCAAGAAGGTTGCCGGGGAGACGCACCGGGCACACGCACCGGGCATAAGCCGGGCACTCGCGACGACGAGGACAGACACGGGGAGACACGGAGATACAGGCACTCACGGGTGCTTTCAGTTAGACACAGACACTCTCACAAAGCCACTCACAGGCACAGACTCGCTCACGTGCACTAGTAGACGCTCACACTCGCTCACGTGCACTAGTAGACGCTCACACTCGCTCACGTGCACTAGTAGACTCTCACACTCGCTCATGTCCACTAGTAGACACTCACACTCACTCACGTGCACTAGTAGACACTCACACTCGCTCACGTGCACTAGTAGACTCTCACACTCGCTCATGTCCACTAGTAGACACTCACACTCACTCACGTGCACTAGTAGACGCTCACACTCGCTCACGTGCACTAGTAGACACTCACACTCGCTCACGTGCACTAGTAGACTCTCACACTCGCTCATGTCCACTAGTAGACGCTCACACTCGCTCACGTCCACTAGTAGACGCTCACACTCGCTCACGTGCACTAGTAGACTCTCACACTCGCTCATGTCCACTAGTAGACACTCACACTCACTCACGTGCACCAGTAGACGCTCACACTCACTCACGTGCACTAGTAGACTCTCACACTCACTCACGTGCACTAGTAGACACTCACACTCGGTCACGTGCACTAGTAGACTCTCACACTCACTCACGTGCACTAGTAGACGCTCACACTCGCTCACGTGCACTAGTAGACGCTCACACTCGCTCACGTGCACTAGTAGACACTCACACTCGCTCACGTGCACTAGTAGACACTCACACTCGCTCACGTGCACTAGTAGACACTCACTCACGTGCACTAGTAGACACTCACTCACTCACGTGCACTAGTAGACGCTCACACTCACTCACGTGCACTAGTAGACGCTCACACTCGCTCACGTGCACTAGTAGACACTCACACTCGCTCACGTGCACTAGTAGACACTCACTCACTCACGTGCACTAGTAGACGCTCACACTCGTTCACGTGCACTAGTAGACACTCACTCACTCACGTGCACTAGTAGACGCTCACACTCACTCACGTGCACTAGTAGACGCTCACACTCACTCACGTGCACCAGTAAACACTCACACTCGGTCACGTGCACTAGTAGACACTCACACTCGCTCACGTGCACCAGTAGACACTCACACTCGGTCACATGCACTAGTAGACGCTCACACTCGCTCACGTGCACTAGTAGACACTCACTCACTCACGTGCACTAGTAGACACTCACACTCGCTCACGTGCACTAGTAGACACTCACTCACTCACGTGCACTAGTAGACACTCACACTCGCTCACGTGCACTAGTAGACACTCACACTCGCTCACGTGCACTAGTAGACACTCACACTCGCTCACGTCCACTAGTAGACGCTCACACTCGCTCACGTGCACTAGTAGACGCTCACACTCGCTCACGTGCACTAGTAGACGCTCACACTCGCTCACGTGCACTAGTAGACGCACACACTCGCTCACGTCCACTAGTAGACGCTCACACTCGCTCACGTCCACTAGTAGACGCTCACACTCGCTCACGTGCACTAGTAGACGCTCACACTCACTCACGTGCACTAGTAGACGCTCACACTCGCTCACGTGCACTAGTAGACACTCACACTCGCTCACGTGCACTAGTAGACGCTCACACTCACTCACGTGCACTAGTAGACGCTCACACTCGCTCACGTCCACTAGTAGACGCTCACACTCGCTCACGTCCACTAGTAGACGCTCACACTCACTCACGTGCACCAGTAGACACTCACACTCGCTCACGTGCACTAGTAGACGCTCACACTCGCTCACGTGCACTAGTAGACGCTCACACTCACTCACGTGCACTAGTAGACGCTCACACTCACTCACGTGCACTAGTAGACGCTCACACTCGCTCACGTGCACTAGTAGACGCTCACACTCGCTCACGTGCACTAGTAGACACTCACACTCGCTCACGTCCACTAGTAGACGCTCACACTCGCTCACGTGCTCTAGTAGACACTCACACTCACTCACGTGCACTAGTAGACGCTCACACTCGCTCACGTGCACTAGTAGACACTCACACTCGCTCACGTGCACTAGTAGACGCTCACACTCGTTCACGTGCACTAGTAGACGCTCACACTCACTCACGTGCACTAGTAGACGCTCACACTCGTTCACGTGCACTAGTAGACACTCACACTCACTCACGTGCACTAGTAGACGCTCACACTCACTCACGTGCACTAGTAGACACTCGTTCACGTGCACTAGTAGACACTCACACTCGCTCACGTGCACTAGTAGACGCTCACACTCACTCACGTGCACTAGTAGACACTCACACTCACTCACGTGCACTAGTAGACGCTCACACTCGTTCACGTGCACTAGTAGATGCTCACACTCACTCACGTGCACTAGTAGACGCTCACACTCGTTCACGTGCACTAGTAGACGCTCACACTCACTCACGTGCACTAGTAGACGCTCACACTCACTCACGTGCACTAGTAGACACTCGTTCACGTGCACTAGTAGACACTCACACTCGCTCACGTGCACTAGTAGACGCTCACACTCGCTCACGTGCACTAGTAGACGCTCACACTCGCTCACGTGCACTAGTAGACACTCACACTCGCTCACGTCCACTAGTAGACACTCGTTCACGTGCACTAGTAGACGCTCACACTCACTCACGTGCACTAGTAGATGCTCACACTCACTCACGTGCACTAGTAGACGCTCACACTCGCTCACGTGCACTAGTAGACGCTCACACTCACTCACGTGCACTAGTAGACACTCACACTCACTCACGTGCACTAGTAGACGCTCACACTCGCTCACGTGCACTAGTAGACGCTCACACTCGCTCACGTGCACTAGTAGACACTCACACTCGCTCACGTGCACTAGTAGACACTCACACTCGCTCACGTGCACTAGTAGACACTCACACTTGCTCACGTGCACTAGTAGACACTCACACTCGCTCACGTGCACTAGTAGACACTCACACTCGCTCACGTGCACTAGTAGACGCTCACACTCACTCACGTGCACTAGTAGACGCTCACACTCCCTCACGTGCACTAGTAGACACTCACACTCGCTCACGTGCACTAGTAGACGCTCACACTCGCTCACGTGCACTAGTAGACGCTCACACTCACTCACGTGCACTAGTAGACGCTCACACTCACTCACGTGCACTAGTAGACGCTCACACTCGCTCACGTCCACTAGTAGACACTCGCTCACGTGCACTAGTAGACGCTCACACTCGCCCACCGAGTGAGGTTGGTGCTGTAAGATGCATGCATTGTCACAGCGCACACCGCGCACAGAGAGAGCGTTGCAGAGGCTGTGCATGTGTGTGCGTGTGTCTTCCACGTCTGCATATATCCATGTGTGCGTGCGTCCAACCGCGTGTCTCTGCGCGTGTCTCTGCTCGTCCCCAGGAGTGGCCGATCAGCGGAGGCAGTTGGGGTCTGGGCACTCAGAGTTACCCGGAGATCATCATCACGGGGTGCGTTCCCTCCTCGCCCACACGGACCATCACGTGGCCACATTTACTACACCTGTGCTTCGAGTTCTGCCCACGTTAAATGCCTCTCTCTCTCTTCCTCCCACTCCCCCTCCAACCACCACCACCGCCGCCATCGTCACAACAGCCATGCTGACGGATCGCTCAAGTTCTGGGATGCCTCGGCCAGTAAGTAGTGCACTGCACACGCTCGCTCACTCCCTCTCCGAATCCTTCCAGTGACCGCCTCTTCCCACTCCCCCCTTAACCCCTACAATGCCCCCAATGCGCCCCCCACCTCCCCCGCCCCCGCGATGACCTCTTGACCTACTGTGAGACGGGCAGCCGCCATCTAGATTGCACGGCCTGATTTGTGGTGGCCTTGGCCGGTGTCGGACTCACGCGCAGCGTCGATTGGCACGGCGGTTAGTTCGCGAGCCGCGATTGGCTGCCACGATCCCGCACGACCCGCGCTCCACTTCGCTCGACTCGTTTCGCAACAACGGCTCGCCTGGACGCGGACAGATTCGCCTTCCCGCTTTCGGATTCTTCCCGGATCGCCCGACAATCACGGCGTCAAATTTTTTGCGATGGACGGGCAACGCAGCATACCTTGGGTTCCACCCGGAAGCCGGCGGCGGTCGCCGTCGGTGTGCACAGCGCGAGGTCAAGGGTCGTCCGGTCACGCGCTCTCGCTTCAGGGCGGAACCCTAGATTCACCTTTTGCGCGTCACCCTCCCTTGCGAGTCACCCTCGCGCGTCTCCCTCGCCCAGTCAACCTGCAGATGCTCTACCGCCTCAAGACCTCCAAGGTGTTCGAGAAGGCGAGGGGGGCGGCGGCGGCGGGGGCGTCTGGTGCGGCGCGGCCGCCCGACGCGGACGAGGACCCCTATGCGGTGCAGATGGTGTCGCTGTGCCCCGAGAGCCGCGTGCTGGCCGTGGCCGGGGTGGCCGCCCACACCATCCTTTACCGCTTCAGCAAGACCGAGAGCACCGGCTGCGAGGTCACGGTCAGTGCGGGGGGGGGGGGGCGGGGGAGAATCGGGAGGTCGCCGGCGTGCGTGTCCGCACGTCCGTGCGCGCGGGGAGCGGTGGTGCCCGCGGTTCGGCGCGCCGCGCTATGAACCCGGCGGCCCGAGTTCGATTCCCGCTCGCAGCCGACACCGGCGACGATTGTCCGAACCGTTCGCGAGCCTCAACTGAGTACCCAGCGTGGTGTGTAGACATCGCCGGGTGCGGCGTTGGCCATCCCGCGCCGCCCTGGTGCGCCGTGCCAGCCTTCGTAGGTGCTCCTCGCGAACGGCGTGGGGGTGGGGGACCTTTGTGTGCGTGCGTGCAGTCCCTGGAGGTGCGGCTGCAGTACGAGGCGGAGGGAGAGGCGACGCCCGAGGGGGACCAGGTCCCATCGTTTCCCTCCCCGGGCCCCGCGGGGACCCCCTCCCAGCCGCTCACCATGCGCCCCATCGTGCCCAGTGGGGGGCCCTGCCCCCCCGACGGCCTCAAGTGAGTCTCGCCGCCGCCGTACTGACCCCCACCACCCTGCCCCCCCCCCCCCTGTCCGCTCCAACCCCCACCCCCACCACCCCCCCCCCCCCCACCGTCCACGCCACGCGACCATCGCCGCTGGATGAAGGCATCCCCCTCGTTGCCGCCGGTTGCCGCTTGCGAGGGAGCAACGGAGCGATCCGCCCCCTGGGTGTTGGGACTCAGCGAGGCTCTCTCTGGGTTCTCTCAAAATTTCTCCCCGTCTGAACTGGTGCACACCCCCCCCCTCCCCCACGTGGACCACGTGGCTTCAGCGTGGCCACGCCCCAACTCTGAACCCCTCCCCTCTCGCCTCGCGCCCCCCCCGCCCCCTTTGAGAACAGACGCTTCTCCTCCTCTGTGCAGATCTCTTCTGCTCACTGCTTCTCTCTCTTCCCCTCCCCTCTCTTCCCCTCCCCTCTCTTCCCCTCCCCTCTCACCGTCATCGTCATCGCCGCCCTGTCGGCATCCCCCACGCATTGGCCTGGTCATTCCTTCCCTCCCCTCCTCCCCATCCTCCTCTCTTCCTGCCCCTCTTCTTGAGCCGCGCCCTCTTTGTCTCTCTTGGGTTCCTCCTCCTCCTCCCTCTTTCTCCTGCCTCTCCCTTGTGCTCCCTTTCCTCCGCTCCCCCCTCCATCCTTTCCCTCTCATTCCCCTTTCCTTGCCTCCTTCCCCGTCCCCTCCGCCGCCCCTCTCTCCGTTATAACACATTTACACAATGACAGCGTAAACCGTTAACACCGTAGTTGTAACGACGTGCCCCCCCCCCCCCGTGTCACCCCCCGCCCCCCCCCCCTCCCCCGGCAGGGTGAAGTCGTGCCCCCTGCGCCAGGCCCCCGGGTACCAGGCTGACCTGGTGGTGCAGCTGCAGTGGGTGGACGGGGAGCCCCCCCAGCAGATCACGAGCCTCGCCCTCAACTCCGCATACGGCCTGTAAGCACCACCGTGGGGGATGGCGGCGGGAGAGGCCGGAGGGGAACTGGTAGTCCCGGGGGAAGCTCACGCGGTCGCTCGCCGTCCCCGTCGCTCGCCGTCGACGGCGCCAGCAGTGACCGCTCACGCCGCCCATCTCTCACTCCGTCTCTCACTCCGTCGCTCACTCCGTCTCTCACTCCGTCGCTCACTCCGTCTCTCACTCCGTGGCTCACTCCGTCTCTCACTCCGTCTCTCACTCCGTCTCTCACTCCGTCGCTCACTCCGTCTCTCGCTCCGTCTCTCGCTCCGTCTCTCGCTCCGTCTCTCGCTCCGTCTCTCGCTCCGTCTCTCGCTCCGTCTCTCCATGGCTCACTCTGTCTCTCGCTCCGTCTCTCACTCCGTCACCCACTCCGTCTCTCGCTCCGTCTCTCGCTCCGTCACCCACTCCGTCTCTCGCTCCGTCTCTCGCTCCGTCTCTCGCTCCGTCTCTCGCTCCGTCTCTCCATGGCTCACTCCGTCTCTCGCTCCGTCTCTCGCTCCGTCTCTCGCTCCGTCACCCACTCCGTCTCTCACTCCGTCTCTCGCTCCGTCACCCACTCCGTCTCTCACTCCGTCTCTCGCTCCGTCTCTCCATGGCTCACTCCGTCTCTCGCTCCGTCTCTCGCTCCGTCTCTCGCTCCGTCTCTCCATGGCTCACTCCGTCTCTCGCTCCGTCTCTCACTCCGTCTCTCGCTCCGTCTCTCGCTCCGTCTCTCGCTCCGTCTCTCCATGGCTCACTCCGTCTCTCACTCCGTCTCCCACTCCGTCTCTCGCTCCGTCTCTCGCTCCGTCTCTCGCTCCGTCTCTCGCTCCGTCTCTCGCTCCGTCTCTCGCTCCGTCTCTCGCTCCGTCTCTCGCTCCGTCTCTCGCTCCGTCTCTCCATGGCTCACTCTGTCTCTCGCTCCGTCTCTCACTCCGTCACCCACTCCGTCTCTCGCTCCGTCTCTCGCTCCGTCACCCACTCCGTCTCTCGCTCCGTCTCTCGCTCCGTCTCTCGCTCCGTCTCTCGCTCCGTCTCTCGCTCCGTCTCTCCATGGCTCACTCCGTCTCTCGCTCCGTCTCTCGCTCCGTCTCTCGCTCCGTCACCCACTCCGTCTC
The DNA here is from genome assembly GCF_964198595.1 of Lampetra fluviatilis. NCBI lineage: Eukaryota > Metazoa > Chordata > Hyperoartia > Petromyzontiformes > Petromyzontidae > Lampetra > Lampetra fluviatilis. The sequence continues at coordinate 4,914,368 of NC_136324.1, forward strand.
TTGCTCCGTCTCTCGCTCCGTCACCCACTCCGTCTCTCGCTCCGTCTCTCGCTCCGTCTCTCCATGGCTCACTCCGTCTCTCGCTCCGTCTCTCGCTCCGTCTCTCGCTCCGTCTCTCCATGGCTCACTCCGTCTCTCGCTCCGTCTCTCACTCCGTCTCTCGCTCCGTCTCTCGCTCCGTCTCTCGCTCCGTCTCTCCATGGCTCACTCCGTCTCTCACTCCGTCTCTCGCTCCGTCTCTCGCTCCGTCTCTCGCTCCGTCTCTCGCTCCGTCTCTCCATGGCTCACTCCGTCTCTCGCTCCGTCTCTCGCTCCGTCTCTCGCTCCGTCTCTCCATGGCTCACTCCGTCTCTCACTCCGTCTCTCACTCCGCCGCTCACTCCGTCTCCCACTCCGTCTCTCCGTCTCTCACTCCGTCTCTCACTCCGTCTCTCACTCCGTCTCTCACTCCGCCGCTCACTCCGCCGCTCACTCCATCTCTCCATGGCTCACTCCGTCTCTCACTCCGTCCCTCACTCCGTCTCTCGCTCCGTCTCTCACTCCGCCGCTCACTCCATCTCTCCATGGCTCACTCCGTCTCTCACTCCGTCTCTCACTCCGCCGCTCACTCCATCTCTCCATGGCTCACTCCGTCTCTCACTCCGTCTCTCACTCCGTCTCTCACTCCGCCGCTCACTCCGTCTCTCCATGGCTCACTCCGTCTCTCCATGGCTCACTCCGTCTCTCCATGGCTCACTCCGTCTCTCCATGGCTCACTCCGTCTCTCACTCCGCCGCTCACTCCGTCTCTCACTCCGCCGCTCACTCCGTCTCTCCATGGCTCACTCCGTCTCTCACTCCGTCTCTCACTCCGTCTCTCACTCCGTCTCTCACTCCGTCTCTCACTCCGTCTCTCACTCCGTCTCTCACTCCACCGCTCACTCCGTCTCTCCATGGCTCACTCCGTCTCTCACTCCGTCTCTCACTCCGTCTCTCACTCACGCCATTGTCCGCATTAATTGAGTTCCATGTTTGATATCTCTTACTGAGTCACAACCAGGATCTCTTCTGTGTTGACCACTGTTTCCATGCCAACCACTTTTCCCATGCCAAGCATCATCTCCATACCAACCGCCGTTTCCATGCCGACCCCCACCCCCTTTCTCATCGCCGTTGTCCCCCTCTCTACCCGCAGGGTGGCATTCGGCAACAGCAACGGGTTGGCCATCGTGGACTTTGTGCAGAAGTCGGTGCTGCTCAACCTGGGCACCGTGGAGCTGTACGGCTCCAACGACCCGTACCAGCGCCAGCCACGCTCTCCCCGCAAGGGCAAGCAGCAAGGCGCTGGCAGCACTGGTACGAGGGCCCGCGGCGCCAGCGGTGACGGCCGGGGACCCGGGCGGCCGCAGCCGTGGCGAAAAATCGGACCCGTAACCGTAGCAACGGCTGTAGTGAATACACCAACCGTAACCGTAGCAGCGGTCATAGCGATGACTCGAGCCGTGACCGTAGCAACAGCCACAGTGATCACACGAACCGTAACCACGGCAACGGCCATAGCGATCACGCAAACTGTGACCATAGCAACAGCCATAGTTATCACTTGAACCGTAACCACGGCAACGGCCATAGCGATAACGCAAACCGTGACCATAGCGATAACGCAAACCGTGACCATAGCAACAGCCATAGTGATATAATCACAGGCATAGCCCTGTCTCTAATCATAGACAGATCTCTCACCTGAGCGTCACCGGGTCTTCACGCACGCTTCTGAATCCGTACCGACTCCTTAAAACGAAGAGGGGTCCCGCCGTGTTCTCCGTATCCCCGTGCCGCTCTGTGTGTGCATGCGTGCGTACCCCTGTACATGCACACGCGCGTACCCCTGTACATGCACACGCGCGCGTGCGTCTAAATCCGTACGTCGTGTGCTGCTGTGCGCGTGTGCGTTTCAACACGCACGCACGCGTTTGTTCGCACTGCATCCTGCTTAGGGCAAGGCTAATGGTGAGGTTGGTTGGTGGGTGGGGGGTGCATGGGTGTATTGGCAGGTGCACGGATGGATGGGTGGATGCGTGACCTATAGACTCGCACAGAGACCTCGTAGACTCACACAGAGACCCGTAGACTCACACAGAGACCCGTAGACTCACTCACACATGAACCCATAGACTCACATAGAGAACCCAGTCTCAAAAAGGGACCCATAGATTTGCACAGAGATCTATAGACTCGCATAGAGACCCACAGTCTCACTCAGGGCTTGATTTCTCGCTGAATATTTACCGGGTTGCCGGTAAACCGGAGTAAATGGGTGGTACAGGACTATTAGTGACAGCCACATCAATAAGATGGAGACCGCACACGGTTTTCCGGGTGTGGAGATGTTTTTACCCCATCATTGCCGGAATGCAGCCCAGCATCTGTGTGACCGGTGTGCCTTGTGCATGGCATGTGGGGGATTGCGTGGGTGCATGTGTGTGTGTGTGGGAGTGCGTGCATGCGTGTGCGTGCGTGCGTGTGCGTGCGTGCGTCACTGCTCAGACGTGTCTTGCATGCGCCGTCTCAGCATCTCCTCCCTCTGGGCCGGGTCTTGCAAACGGCTCCGCACGTCCTACTCCAGTAAGACTTTCGCTCTCTCTCTCCCTCTCAGCCTCTCTCTCTCTCGCTCTCTCTCTCCCTCTCTCCCTCTCGCTATCTCTCCAGCGGGATCTGTCGCCCTCTCTCTTGTGTTCTGTCTCGCCCACTTGCTCTAACTCTCTGTCTCACTCCCTCTCGCAAATTCTATAGTGGTATCTGCCTCTCTCTTAAACGCTCGCTCTGACTCTCTCTCTCTCTGTGTAGTGGTATCTCGCACATTTTCAGACTCTCTTGCCCTCCCGCTCTCGCGTTCTCTCTCCTTCCCCGACGCGTACCGTGTCTCGCTTGTACCACAGAGTCGCCGCACCTCTCCCCACATCTCCCCCCCCATCCCCCTCCCCCGCGCCCGCTCGCACGCAGTCGTTCGGTGGCGTCGCTTCAACTCGGGGGAGATTTTTGGCGGCGGCCTGTGCCCTCCAAACGCTCCCTCCCCCGATGTCGCATGCTCCGTAGAGCGACCGCCGGTTCGCCATTCAAGCCCTTCCCGACTGCGGCCCGGAGCCCGGGCTTTCCGTGGCCAATGCCGTGGCTCCGGCGTTTGGCGGCTACGGCGTGGCGGTAGCCCGAGACGGAAACCCGCGCGTCCGCCGCTCGGAGGCCCGTGCCTTTGCCGGCGCTCAACAGCCAACGCGTCGCCGGCGACGATTGACCCAAAATCGCCGCGGGTCTCATCCTCCGCAGCGGCCGCGGCGGCTGCTTTTAGCCGCACCTCGCTGCCGCCGCCGCGCTTGTTCGGCGCGGGTGTTGTGCGTGCCGCTGCTGAGGCGAGCCCGGGGACCACTCACGGCAGCCGCGGCGGGGAAATTCGAAACCTGTGCCGCCGGGTTCACGGCACGCCAACCGCTGCGCCCAGACCCCCTTGACCCCCTTGACCCCCTTGACCCCCTTGACCCCCTTCCACGTGGACGCGACGCCACTCGCTCATCCCCGCGATGAGAGGAGTCGCCGCTACGTCCGCTGATCACAGACACAGAAAAAACACCGCAACACCCCCCCCCCTTGCCCCGCCCCTCTACCCCCCCCCCCTCCTCCCCCCACTGCAGCTCCCATTTACCATTTCCATCGCCGCTCCTGTCGGAGTCGACTCTCGATCCCCCGCGATTCGCCCGGGTGGCGCCGATCCGTCCCCCCCACCCCCCGTACCCAAGCGCCAGGTTTGGCTGGGGGCGCCCCCCCCCCCCCCCCGCTCCAGCAAGCACGAACGGCACAATCGGCACTCGACTCCCGTTTCCAGCTGGAGCCGCGGAGCCGCCGGTGGAGATTCCACATTCCTGTGGCGGTGGCGAGTGTCACTCCAGAGCACGACCACCGGTTGGCTTCCCTCCCGTGGTGGTGTTCGTCTTTATCAAGCCCCTGATCGAGGGATGGTGATGATAGGCTGAGTCAACTCCTCCCCCCCCCAAGCCCCAAACACAACCAGGATGTGAACTCGTGGCCCTCTTCTAAGGTGGGGGGGAGGGGAGGGTTGGGGGGGGGGGGTCCACGTCCGTCCGCATCGCGCCGAACGATCGAGAGCTTGACCGCCGCGCTTCGCTTCGCCGCACGTCGCGTCCCCCCCGGCGGTGTCGCGCTTCCTCGCTCGCTCGCTCGCTCCTCCGACGCTACCGCCGCGTGATTTGAACTTTCGGCCCGGGTCGTGGGAACGATGATGGTGACGATGATGATGACGACTATGACGACGATGATGACGATGACGACGATGATGACGATGATGATGACGATGACGACCACGACGATGACGATGATAATGATGACGATGATGATGATAACGATGACAACGATGACGTCGCTGCGCTCAGATCTTGAATCTGGAATTTGCAGCAGGCGGTTCTCATCCCACGCTTGCGTCCGTGTTGCTCCACGCATCGCTGCGTCAGCCCCTGCTTCGCGATGCATCGCTCGCCTCCACCAATCATTTGTAGATTAATTTATTCATTCCATAACCCTGCTGATTGTGTTTTCAGTTAATTTTGCCAATCGTGTGAGCGTGTGTCCGTGCGCGCGTGTGCGTGTGTGTGTGCGTGCGTGCGTGGTTTTTGACAACGCTTTGATTTTTTGTTCCGTTTGATGTCTGCTTCTCTTTATGTTGCCGTCACCTCTTGACCCCCCCATCCCCCCCCCCCACCCTACCGCACCGCACCGCACTCACCGCACACGCTGCACCGCACCGCACACAACCACACACACACACACCGCACGCCCTTCCCCCCCCATCCCCACGCTCTCACCTCACCTCTGCCTGCTGCCCAACCCGCACCCCCCCACACCCCCCCCTTTCCCACAACACCGTCACTGCCCCCCCCCCCCCTCGGCCCCCCGGAGAAGGCTTTAGTAGCTCGGCAGTGTGGGCGGCGCTAGCGGTGTTGCGCCTCAAAGCGTTGCGCTCCTCTCACTCCGCGCCGGACAACTCGGAACCAGCAGGTGCTGCAGGACCACCGCAGGGTAGCCCCCCACTCACCCCCACACCCCCCTCCCCTCTCCCCCCCACCCCCGACCCCTCCACCACGAATCCCTTGTGTACCCCCGACTGTGTGTCCACGTGTGGCGCTGTCACAACCGTCTTGTGTGCGTCACGTGTCGCTCCCGTGTTCCCGCTGTGTGGTGGATCCTGCAACCCGTGTGGTCTCCGTGTGTCCCGTGTGGTCTCCGTGTGTCCCGTGTGGTCTCCGTGTGTCGCGTGTGGTGTCTCGTGTGTCTCGTGTGTCTCGTGTGGTCTCCGTGTGGTCTCCGTGTGTCTCGTGTGGTCTCCGTGTGTCCCCTGTGGTCTCCGTGTGTCCCCTGTGGTCTCCGTGTGTCTCGTGTGGTCTCCGTGTGTCCCGTGTGTCTCGTGTGGTCTCCGTGTGTCTCGTGTGGTCTCCGTGTGGTCTCCGTGTGGTCTCCGCGTGGTCTCCGTGTGTCCCCTATGGTCTCCGTGTGTCTCGTATGGTCTCCGTGTGTCTCGTGTGGTCTCGGCGTGTCTCCTGTGGTCTCCGTGTGGTCTCCGTGTGTCTCGTGTGGTCTCGGCGTGTCCCCTGTGGTCTCCGTGTGGTCTCCGCGTGTTTCCTGTATCTCCTTTTTACCCCAGACCCCCCCACCCCACGTCTCCCTCTAACTGCCCCCCCCCCCCCCCCGTGAGCTGTGCATAACCTAAATGAATGGGGAGGGTGGATGAGGAGCAGGAGGGAGGCCAAGGAGGGAAGAGGAGGAAGAAAAGAAGAGGAGTTTGCATGTCAAGAATAGGAGGAAGGACGTGGATGATGATGAGGAGGAGGAGGATTGTGAAGAGGAGAGAGAAGTTGGGGGTGGGGGGGAGGGGAGAGGTTTCTGTCACCGAGAGGGGAGCGGAGGTCGTCCTGAAGCCGGGACCCGCTCGTCAGCGCTTGCTTCCGATCGGGGGACACGAGCCTGTCCGTCGACGGAGAGATTCGTACTCTTCTCTGCACGCCTGCCGACCAGTTCTACCTATCCACCTACTCGCCTTAATGCCACCCTGTCCATCTGTCAATATGCCTACCTGGCCTGTCCACGTGTCTACCTATTTACTTACCAGCCTGCATGCTTCCCTATATACCTACTTACCTGCCAACCGATTACTTACTCGCCTGCATGCCTACGATATTACCTTTATACCTACCTATCTACTTACCAGCCTACATGCTTCCATATCCACCTACCTTCCTGCGTATCTCATGCCTGGTAGACAATCTGACATCTATACCTATACACCTGTCTGACTATCATCTTGTCTGCTAAGACGTGAGGCTTCAATTCAATTTTTTTCCCATATTTGACAAATTTAACAGTGATCTAGTTAGACAACCCCGGTGTGTGTCTGTGTGTACACGTGTGTGTGTGCCTGTGTGTACACGTGTGTCTGTGTGTACACGTGTGTGTGTGTGTGTACACATGTGTGTGTGTGTACACGTACATGTGTGTGTATCTGTGTGTACACGTACATGTGTGTGTGTCTGTGTGTACACGTACATGTGTGTGTGTGTGTGTCTGTGTGTACACGTACATGTGTGTGTGTGTGTCTGTCTGTGTGTACACGTACATGTGTGTGTGTGTCTGTCTGTGTGTACACGTGTGTGTGTGTGTCTGTCTGTGTGTACACGTGTGTGTGTGTGTGTGTCTGTGTACACGTGTCTGTGTCTATATGTGTCTGTGCGTACACGTGTGTGTGTGTGTGTGTCTGTGTACACGTGTCTGTGTCTATATGTGTCTGTGCGTACACGTGTGTGTGTGTACACGTGTGTGTCTGTGTGTACACACGTGTGTGTGTGTGTCTGTGTGTACACACCTGTGTGTACACACGTGTGTGTGTCTGTGTGTACACACTTGTGTGTGTCTGTGTGTACACACGTGTGTGTGCGTCTGTGTGTACACGTACGTGTGTGTCTGTGTGTACACGTGTGTGTGTGTGTGTACACGTACGTGTGTGTGTCCGTGTACCTGTCTATTTAAGGGGAGCGGTTTGTGCAAAGGTGAGAGCACTCCACTACGAACCCGGCGCGATCCCAGCCGGATTCCCACTCGTGATCAAGAATGGTGGCAAATATCCAAACCGATCCTGTGCTTCCCTTAGGTCTACTCAGCCTTAAATAAGTACCTGGTGCCGTGTGTTAAGCGATCGGCACTGGGAAGACAAATGCGGCCGGGCGCCGTTCTGGGCACGCCACCCACTCGTGTGCCCTGCCGACCTTCATAGGTGCTCGCTTACAGCACTTGCCCCCACAGTCTGTTGAGGCTATACGGGGGACTTTTGTCGTTTTGTATGCACGTGTCTGTGGGTGTGAGCATATGTGCATCTGTGTGATAGTGAACGCACTTGCACACATACTTGTTAAATGCACTTGCCCCATCAGTCTGTCATGTGTTCATCTGGGGGACCTTTGTCTTGGTGGTGAAGCGTGTACAGTATTAGTTCAAAGCTGACGAGTGTCGCTGAGGTTTTACTTGGGGTGGAGATTGTGGGGATAACTGCGTGTGCCTGTCTGTGTGTCTACGTGTGCCTGTGTGTGTGTGTCTGTGTATCTACGTGTGCCTGCGTGTGTGTGTCTGTGTGTGTATGTCTGTGTACCTGCGTGCCAACGTGTGTGCGTCTGTGTGTCTACGTGTGCCTGTGTGTGTGTCTGTGTGTGTGTATCTGTGTGTCTACGTGTGTGTGTCTGTGTGTCTACGTGTGTGTCTGTGTGTGTGTCTGTGTGCCTGCGTGTGTGTGTGTGTGTCTGTGTGCCTGCGTGTGTGTCTGTGTGCCTGCGTGTGTGCCTGTGTGTCTACGTGTGCCTGTGTGGGTGTCTGCGTGTGTGTGTCTGTGTGTCTACGTGTGTAAGTGATGTTGTGGGGGGCGGTCGTGTCGCGGTTAGCGCGCGCTGCGCTACGAACCCGACGACCCGCTCACTGCCAACACCAGTGATGATTATTTGAGCCGGTCCTGGGCCTCCCGTAGGTTGGCTCAGCCTCAAATGCGTACCTGGTGCAATGTGTAAAACATTGCCGCTAGGGAGATAAAGGCGGCCGGGCGTGGTGTTGGTCACCCACCCCCTCATGTGCTGTGCCGGCCAATAGGCGCTCGCTAACAGCACTTGCCCCAACAGTCTGTTGAGACTATACGGGGGATCTTTGTCTTGGTGAGTGATGTACATCTTTTTGTGACGTGTACATGTCTGTGTGTGATGTGTACATGTCTGTGTGATGTGTACATGTCTGTGTGTGATGTGCGCATGTCTGTGTGTGATGTGCACATGTCTGTGTGTGATGTGCACATGTCTGTGTGTGACGTGCACATGTCTGTGTGTGATGTGTACATGTCTGTGTGTGACGTGTACATGGTTGTGTGTGATGTGCGTGTAATGTATGGGTCTATGCGAGCGATGTGAGTGTCACATCCATACTGCATATCTAGAGTGGTGGTGCAGCGGTTAGCGCACTGCGCTTCAAACCTGGTGGCTAACATCAGCGGCGGCTAACATCAGTGGCGAATATTCGGTTAAAATTTTGGGCCTTAAATGAATAGATTGTGCGGTGTGGAGTAAACATCGCCACTGGGGAGACAAAGGCGGTTGGGCGTGGTGCTGGCCACCCACCCCCCCCCATGTGCTGTTTTGGCCTTCATAGGTGCTCGCTAACAGCACTTGCCCCAAAAGTTTATTCAGGTTTTGTACGTAAATATGTGTGTGCCTGTGTGTGCGTGTGCGTGCGTTTACGGTGCAGGTCTGGGTGAGATCACGGAGGGAGCCAGTGCCCAGGACAGCGAACGCTGCAAATCTCCCACGGCCGGTGAGATCATCTACTCCACAGACACACACGCCTCTACGTGAGACACACACGGATCACGTACACTCCGGCACGGACCCACGCTCTCACATCCGTACTCCCACGCGGGAGTGGGAGGGAGGGAGAGAGAGAGTGTGAGAGTGTGCGCCGCACAGAGACCACGTGTCGTCTTGCGTAACGAACGCGTTTCTCTCCGTGCAGGGGAGGTGTTTGAAGAAGACAAACCGTTCCCAAAACTGTTTGACATTGGTACGGTAATGGTGTGACCCCCCCCGCACCCCCCCTCCCCCCCGCCCCCCCTGTCCCCCGCCCCCAACTCGTGATATGTTTTCCTTTTATTTCTGCCTCGTTATCTCTGGGGTCCGAGTTCAGCTCCGCCGCTCGCTGTGACTCAAGGAGTCGCCCCCACCAAAAAGTTTTGGTGTTCAAATAAATAAATAAACGCCAAGGCACGAGCCGGCACCTGCCCAGAGCCCGGATTCGAGTCCAGGTTTCAGCCGCGTAACCACATGCTATTAAACCAGTATCTCATAGACTCGCGCAGAGACCTGTAGACTCGCACAGAAACCCGTAGACTCACACAGAGACCCGTAGACTCACACAGAGACCCGTAGACTCACACAGAGACCCGTAGACTCACACAGAGACCCGTAGACTCACACAGAGACCCGTAGACTCACACAGAGACCCGTAGACTCACACAGAGACCCGTAGACTCACACAGAGACCCGTAGTTTCACACAGAGACCCGTATACTCGCACAGAGACCCATAGACTCGCACAGCGAGACCCAAAGACTCACATAGACTGAGTCGTGGATTAAACTGGATTCCCAAGCACAGTGAGTCGATGGTCTCTGCCCGGTCACCAATGAATGCATAATAAACAAACAAAAAAACATCACATTTTAATTTGCTCAAATTGGCTAAATCTCAGCTCTGAGAATGAAAGCTATCGGCTTGACCGTCGTGCGACGAACATCGCTCTCATACGTCGAGCGTGTTGGGAAAGTGCTGCCCTCTACCGTGTGGACCAGATGTCATGGATCTCAAGATGTAGCTCTGTAACACCCGCTTCCGCGGGCCGTTCCCTGGCACGGACGGTCGCGCGCTGCTCCGCGGGTGGCGCGCTCGCGTTAAAACTTTTGAAAGTTACAACAGCAGCAACGGCAACAATAAAAAAATGCGAAAATAAAAAAATCTCGCCTAGATCTCGGAAGCTACGCAGGTTTACGCCCTGGCTAGTGCTCGGACGAGCTCCTCGTCCGCTGGCATTGCAGGGCTGCGCCTGTACCTCTTAACCGCTGCCACGTGGCACCCCCCATCTTTGTTCCAGTTCGAGGAAAGAGCCGGAGAGTGAAGTCTCCCAGCTCGGTGGCAGATTTAGGTAACATGCCCCCCCCCACCACCCTTCTATCCCACCCCCACCGCCCCCCCCCACCCCCCCCCCCCTCCCCTACTAATTGACACTAATCAAGGGTCTCGCTGTGCCACGCAGGGCAGCACCGCACTAACCAATCACGAGCCAATCGTACTAACGAGGAGCTGCGCGCTCTGATTGGCTGCCACTAATCCCGCCGCTGCTGCCGCCGCCACCGCCGCCGCCGCCGCCGTGATTCCTCTGCAGATGAGATGGGGGTGGGGGGGAATCGGGACGTGATGCCGTTACGCGTGGGGGACGGGGGGGGGGCTGAGGGTGTGCGGTGAGGGTGTGGCATGGGACTGGTGAGGTGGGTAAGCTGTGGCTAAGGTGCGGTGGCGGCGGGGGGTGTACGATCCACCGGTTGAGGTTGTGCAGTTCTTTGGTGTGGGGTGGTGAGGTGTGGGGTGGTGAGGTGTGGGGTGGTGAGGTGTGGGTGGCGTGGTTGTGCAGTGGGGGGGGGGGTCTATAACCACGCGGCTGTGATTTGTCACGTGATTTCCCTCCCAAATGGCGATGCCTGATCGCAGATCAGGATGGAATCCTTGCGTCCACCCCTCGTGTCCACCCCTCGCGTCCACCCCTCGCGTCCACCCCTCGCGCTCGGCTTGCGTTCTCTCTCACTAACCGCTCGGTGTGTTTGTGAAATGTCCCGCGCTTTGCAGGCTTCTCGATGCTCACGTTTCTCCATAAATTATTCAAGCGTTGCGGCGCTTTGAGAGCCCATAACGATGTGTGTGTGTGTGTGCGCGTTTGTCCGTGTGTCTGTCTGGCCGTCATAGGTGCTCGCTGAACAGCACTTGCTCCTCCAGTCTGTCAAGGCTATGTGGGAGATCTTTGTCAGTTGTCTTTCTGTCTGTCCGTCTGCGTCTTGTCTGCGTGTGTGTTTGTTTGTGTGTCCGTGCTTGTGAGAGTGCATCAATGAGTCACCGAGTCATCGAGTTAATGAGTCATCAATTCATCCAGTCATCAATTCACCGAGTCATCAATTCATCGAGTCATCGAGTCAATGAGGCATCGAGTCATCGAGTCAATGAGACATCAATTCATCGAGTCATCGAGTCAATGAGTCATCGATTCACCGAGTCATCGAGTTAATGAGACATCAATTAATCGAGTCAGGTCTGCGTCAGCTACACGTGAGCGCGTGCGTCAGATGCCGTGAGCCACAGCGCCACTCTGCTGCATTCCGCCCTGCACCATCTTGGCACCACCGCGCTCGCTCTGCCGCCGTGCTCACGCTGCCGCCGCGCCCGTGCCACGCTCCCCCTCCTCCCTGCGGCTCTCAGAGCAACCGGACGGCGGGACGGGCGCCACGAGCCCCGGCGGCGAGGCCGTGGCGGCGCCGTCGTGGGCCCCCTCGGCCCGCCGCCGCTTTTACAGCGCAGACGGCGCCGGCGGCACCGGCGGGCCGAGGTCGCGAGGCCGCGCCGGCGGGGGGTCCCGCGCGGGCGTTCGCGCCAAAACCCCGTCGACCTCCTCCTCCTCCCCGGCCGAGGCCTGGCCGCCCGGAACCAACGGAGACGCTGGCCCGGGCCTGGGCCTGGCGGTGACCTCCAACGCCCGCGGTGACGATCGCTGGATGTCGCGGACTCGAACTCTCGCGTGTGCCGGACCCCCCCCCCCCCCTCACCTCGTTGCTGCGTAGGGGCACAGTAACTAACGGGGCTCGGTTGGAGTGGGGTCGGTCGGGGGGGGTGCGGGCGAGCGGTTGAATCGGACGGATTCGGTATTTTACGCCCGTGCCGTCCGTCACGTGTTGTCCTCGTGACGACGGCTCGACCTCAACGCCGCGGGAGGCTTCGGCGTGGCCTCGTTGCCGCCCTCGGGGAAATCGGCCGGGAGGGAACCGCACGAATTGATGTGAGCGTCGACTCGACTTGGGAGACGGGAATAACAAACAAAAACCCCGGCGATAAAAGGCTCCCACCCACGGGCATCTCGGCCACGTGGGCGGAGGCGCCCCCCCTCCCCACCCCGCCCCGGTAGGGCCGCCACCCAATCCCCGTGGCCCCGCCGCGGCCTGCGGCGGTGCCGGCCGCCGCCGCTCGCCGATTGAACCCCTCCGAGGCCACCCGCGCGCCCGCGCCGGCGAGGCGTCGCGGGGACCGCGTGTTTCCTCCCAACCTGCGCGTTGAACGTCCGCAAAAGCCCAGACGCACGCGGCGGTTCTGACGGAGAGCCCCCCCCCCCCGCCCCGCGCTCCACTCCGACCGAGCCCCAGGGGAGTGCCCTTCCGATCGCTCGTGGTCGTCGCCGTTCCGTGTTTTCCGATCAGCCCTGGTTGTAGGTGTCCCGTGGTTTGGCTGTCGGTGTCGCTAATCGCCTTCGTGGTTTCCTGATCTGCCTGTGGCCGTCGCTGTCCCGTGGTTTCTGAATGTCCTACGTCCGTCGGTGTCTCGTCGTTGTCGGTCGTGGCCTGTGGTTGCTCCGTGGTTTCTAATCGCCCGTGGTTTCCCGATCTCCTGTGGTCGTACGTGTCCTGCGGCTATCCAGTCGCCTGTGGTTGACAATCTCCTGCGGCCTCCCGATTGCTTGTGGTCGTCGTCTTACCGTGGTTGCCGGTCGCCGTGTGGTTACTGTGGCCTCGCCGCTGTCGTCATTCGCCCTGCGGTTGTCGATGGGCCGTGTTGGTGTTGGCGTTGGTGGTGGTCGTCGTGGTTGTTGTCGGCTTGGTGCTCTCGAGTTCCGTGTTGTGTGAGCGCCCTCCTAACACCCTCCTTGCTTCTCCGTACTCTTCTGCTACGGCTGCTGCTGCTGCTGCTGCAACTTGTTGCCACTGTCCGGCGCCACCGCTGTGTGTCGGCTCTCCCCGTGCTGCCCCGCCCCCGCCCCCTTCTGTCCGCTCCCAAATGCTCACCGTCTTCTCTGCGTGTCTGCCCGCCCGTGCGCGCGCACGTGTGCGTGTGCGTGTCTGTGCGCATCTCTGCGTGCGCGCGCGTCTGTATGTGTGTGCGTACGTGCCCGTCTGTGCCTGCGTCTGCGCGTGCGTCCGTACGTGTGTGTGTGTGCGTGCGTGCGTGCGCACGTCTGCGCGTCGCTCGCCTGTAGAGAGCCGCGACAACTCGTTCAGCCGCTCGCGCTCGTCCAGCGTGTCGAGCATCGAGAAGGAGGCGCGCGAGGCCATCACGGCGCTCTGCTACGCCGACTCGTTCGGCTGTCGGGCGGCGGGGGGCAGCCCCTCGCCCTGCCTCTGGGTGGGCACCTCCCTGGGCACCGTCATGGGCATCCTGCTCACCCTGCCCTCCGCCTCGCCCGCAGAGGCGCGCCTCTCCCAGCCCGTCATCGTGTCGCCCAGCGGTGAGCGGCACGGCGCCCCGGGCATATCCGCATCATCATCATCACCATCGGCATCATCATCATCATGATCATCATTACCATCATCATTACCATCGGCATGATCATCATTACCATCATCACCATCATCATTACCATCGGCATCATCATCACTACCATCATCACCATCGGCATCATCATCATTACCATCATCATCATTACCATCATCACCATCAACACCATCATCATCATCACCATCGGCATCATCATCATTACCATCAACACCATCATCACCATCATCACCATCATCATCATCACCATCATCACCATCATCACCATCATCATTACCAACATCATTACCAACATCATCATCATCAGCAGCGTCAGTGTCGTCATCACGAGAATCATCAACCGCATCGGCGTTGCATTATTCTGCTTGTTTATTCGTTTGTTTACGATGGCGCTGCTTGCGCTGTTGGTGTCACCGCCGCCCGCCCGTGCTGGCACCGGTCGCCTCACCTCCGGTGCTGCCATTGCTGCCGCTGCCGGTGCAAACGCCGCTACCGCTACTGGAGTCCTCCGTCTCTCCGCTGGTTCCATTCCACCCTCCTCCCCCGCCCAATCCAACGGTGCGCCGCAGGCACGGTGTTCCGGCTGAAGGGCGCCATCATGCGGCTGGCGTTCCTGGGCTGCGACGGCTCCCTGACCCCGCCGCCGGCGGAGCCGTGGCGCGACCCCAACAGCGCCGAGGAGCGTGACGAGCGGGACGGGAGGATCTCGCGCAAGCGCCGGCCCGTCTCCGTGTCGCCGTCGCAGTCCGGGCCCGACCTGCCCGGTGAGTCGGTGCTCCCCGCGGTGCCGGCAACAGCAGCAGGAGCAGCAGCAGCAGCAGCAGGAGCAGCAGCAGCAGCAGCAGGAGCATGGATGGACCATGGAGACCATGGTCCATACGCACCCACGGTGGCGGATCAAGGAGGAGGCGATGATGGGGCGATCTGCCTACCCTTGAGATGGCGAATATTGATGTTTCATTGATATTGATCAGAGACAGTGCAGTGAATGTTTGTGTGAGTCTACAGGTCTCTGTGTGGTTCCCTGTCTGAGTCTACGTGTCTCTGCATGAGTCTACGGGTCTCTGCATGAGTCTCTGGGTCTCTGTGCGAGTCTCTGGGTCTCTATGCGAGTCTATGGGTCTCTGTGCGAGTCTATGGGTCTCTGTGCGAGTCTATGGGTCTACGTGCGAGTCTTTGGTGAAGCACGAATCAAACTGCTCGTCTTCTCCGCCGCTGTCATCATCGTCGTCATCGTCGTCATCATCGTCGTTGTCATTTCAGGTGGCGGCGGCGGCAGCGGGGGTGGGCCGGGAGGAGGCGTAGCGGGTGGCGGCCCCCAGGGCGAGCAGCAGTTCATGTTGCTGTGCTCGGAGAAGCAGGCCAAGGTGGTGTCGCTCCCGTCGCAGGCCGTGGCCTACAAGCACAGCATCACGGAGACGTCGTTCGTGCTGCGCGGCGACGCCGTGAGCCTGGGCGGCGCCGCCTGCCTCGCCGCGTTCTGCGCCCACGGCCACATCATGGCCTTCAGGTGGGGCCGCCGGGCACGGAGAGACAGAGAGGCACATGGAGAGAGAGGCGGAGCGAGAGAGGCACACGCGCACACACACACAAATGGGGAGAGAGGCAGAGAGAAGGAGACGCAGGCGGGAAGGGAGGTGGAGAAAGAGGCACAAATGGGGAGAGAGCAGAGGTTGCAACCGGGTACCCGATACCCGTACCCTACCCGATACCCAACTACCCGTACCCCGGCCGGGTACGGGTACCCGTTTGCGACCCTGGTGCGGCCGGGTACGGGTACGGGTAGACCGTGAGTCACTGGTGAGTAACCGTTTGTCACTCATTTCCCAACGTCTTGTCTCTTCTCGCAATTCAAGTTCCTAGAATCAACCCACCCACGCCTGCAACATGGCTTCATCCCAGAGGTCGCAATCGGGTACCCGATACCCGTACCCTACCCGTACCCGGCCGGGTACCCGGCCGGGTATGGGTAGGGTACGGGTACGGCCGGATACGGGTACCCGTTTGCGACCCTGGTGCGGCCGGGTACGGGTAAGGAATCAAAACCCGTTTGCGACCTCTGGGAGAGAGACAGAGAGAGGCAGACAAACGGGGTGCTAAGGAGGGGGACTGACCGCCGGTGGCGAGTGAGCCGGAGTGGATCGCCGAGTGGCCACGTGCTGTTTGGTGAAGAGACACGGGCCTGGCCCGGGGCACTCCGGCGCTGGATTATATCCCAGTACCCCGAGGACACAGTCGGCACCGTGCGTGCGTGCGGCAGTGTAGCGGTTAGCGCGACGCTGCGCTACGAACCCGCTGACCCGAGTTCCATTCCCGCTGGCGATTATCCGAACCGGTCTTGGGCCTCCCCCCTAGCTCGACTCGGCCTCAAATGAGTACCTGGTGTGTAAAAACATCGCCATTGGGGAGACAAAGGCGGCCGGGCGTGGCGTTGGCCACCCACCCCGTCGTGCGCCGTGCCGTCCTTCAATAGGTGCTGTTACTCGCTAACAGCACTTGCCCCCTATAGCCTGCTAATGCTATACGGGGGACCTTTATGTGTCTTCCCGCGCAGCCTGCCGAGCCTGCGGCCGCTGCTGGACGTGAACTACCTGCCGGTGACGGACATGAGGATAGCGCGCACCTTCTGCTTCGCCAACGAGGGCCAGGCGCTCTACATGAGCTCCCCCACCGAGATCCAGCGGCTGACCTGCAGCCAGGACATGTGCGAGAACCTGCAGGTGCGGCCACGCACGCACAACAACAACAACAACCGCCGCCGTGCGGCGCTAAGTGGCGGTGACGCCACCAAGGGGCGAGTGCCAGGCTAGGTGCGCTTTAGGGCCACGTCAAGTTTCGAAGGCTCGCCGCTTGCAGGTCACGGTGACAGACCCAGGTGCGACGGGGTTGACTGGCCGAGGCGACTGGCAGATGCACGCACGCACTCACTCACGCTGGCACACGATCACGTACGCACTGACAATTACGCACTCACGAATCGCACGCGCACATTCTCTCACCGGTGCCGGTGAGTATGGGTGAGTGTTGGTGAGTGTTAGCGAGTGTTGGTGAGTGTTGGTGAGTATGGGTGAGTGTAGGTGTGTGTTAGCGAGTATTAGTGAGTATGGGTGAGTGATGCAGGACCCCCTCCCCTTGCAGGAGATGTTGGGGGAGCTCTTCACCCCCGTGGACACCCCCGAGGCTCCCAACCGTGGGTTCTTCAAGGGGCTCTTCGGGGGCAGCGCCCCCTCTGTGGACCGCGAGGAGCTCTGTGAGTCTGGGGGGGGGGGGGGGGGACAGCGGAGGTGGGGGGCGGGGGTGGCGCTGGCTGAGAGGGGGGCGCAAGCAGTGGTTCGGTGCACGCACGCACACGGAGTGTGTAGCTCGTACTATGTGTGTGTGGGTGTTGCGGGGAGCGGTGGTGCAGCGATTAGCGCCACGCTGCGCTACGAACCCGGCGACACGGGTTCGATTCCCGCTCACGGCCAACACCAGTGACGATTATCTGAACCGGTCCCGGGCCTCCCCTAGGTCGACTCAGCCTCAAATGAGTACCTGGTGCGGTGTGTAAACATTGCTACCTAGGGAGACAAAGGCGGTCTGGCGTGGTGCTGGCCACCCACCCCCTCGTGTACCGTTCCGGCCTTAATAGGTGCTCGCTAACAGCACTTGCCCCTACAGTCTGGTAAGGCTATACGGGGGATCTTTGGTCTTTGTGTGTGTGTGTACGTTGGTGTGGGTGGCCGTGCACGGCGTGCGAGCGGTGACGCGTCGGTCGGCGCGCTACGCGACGAGTTCCCCGGGCGCCGACAGCATCAGCGGCGAGCATCCGACAGCAGTCGCGGGATCCCCCGTGGTCGGCTCGGCCTTAAAGCCAGGACCCCGGTGCAGAGAGTGAACTTCGGCACCAGGAAGACAAAGGCGGCCGGGCGCGGTGCTAGCCACACCCGCCCCCTTCGCGTCGCCGCAAGAGCCTTAATGGTTGCTCGCTAACCACCGAAATTCTGTGTCGGGGAGAAACATCGTTTGTCTTTGTTTCCCACCTGCCCCCCCCTCTCTCTCCGCCCCCCCCCCTTCCTTCTCCGCCTCCCTCTCTCCACTGCCCCCCCTCTCCGCCCCCCCCCCCTCTCCGCCTCCCCCCCTCTCCGCCTCCCCCCCCCCTCTCCGCCTCCCTCTCTCCACTGCCCCCCCTCTCCGCCTCCCCCCCCCCTCTTCGCCCCCCCCCCCTCTCCGCCTCCCCCTCTCCGCCTCCCCCCCCCTCTCCGCCCCCCCCTCTCCGCCTCCCCCCCCCCCCTCTCCGCCCCCCCCCTCTCCGCCCCCCCCCTCTCCGCCCCCCCCTCTCCGCCTCCCCCTCTCCGCCTCCCCCCCTCTCCACTGCCCCCCCTCTCCGCCTCCCCCCCCTCTCCGCCTCCCCCTCTCCGCCTCTCCCCCTCTCCACTGCCCCCCCTCTCCGCCTCCCTCCCCTCTCCGCCTCCCCCCCTCTCCACTGCCCCCCTCTCCGCTTCCCCCTCTCCGCCTCCCCCCCCTCTCCGCCTCCCCCTCTCCGCCTCCCCCCCTCTCCACTGCCCCCCCTCTCCGCCTCTCCCCCTCTCCACTGCCCCCCCTCTCCACTGCCTCCCCCCCACCGCCTCCCCCCCTCTCCGCCTCCCTCCCCTCTCCGCCTCCCCCCCTCTCCACTGCCTCCCCCCCACCGCCTCCCCCCCTCCGCCTCTCTCCACCTCCCCCCCTCTCCGCCCCCCCCACCTCTCCGTAGTTGGCGAGACGGCGGGCAAGGCATCGCGGAGCCTGGCGCAGCACATCCCGGGCTCGGGCAGCGTGGAGGGGGTGCGCGGCGCCGCCACCGGCGTAGCGGCCGACCTGGCGCGGGCGCGGCTGGCGCTGGACGAGCGTGGCCAGCGGCTCGGCGAGCTGGAGGACCGCACGGCCGCCATGCTGGCCAGCGCCGATACCTTCTCCAAGCACGCGCATGACGTGAGCGCCGCACTACCGCCGCCGTCGTCGTCGTCGCCGTCATCGTCGTGGTCACCGTCGTGGTCATTGTCATGGTCGCCATCATGGTCACCGGCATCGTCATCATCATCGCCATCATTTTTATCGCCACCACCATCATCGCCATCATTATCATCGCCATCATTATCGCCATCATTATCGCCATCATTATCACCATCATCATCGCCATCATCATCGCCATCATTATCATCACCATCATCACCATCATCTTTGGCTTCATCGTCACCATCATTGTCGCCATCATCATCGCCATCATTATCGCCATCATCATCGCCATCATTATCGCCATCATTATCATCACCATCATCACCATCATCTTTGGCTTCATCGTCACCATCATTGTCGCCATCATTATCGCCATCATTATCATCACCATCATCACCATCATCTTTGGCTTCATCGTCACCATCATTGTCGCCATCATTATCGCCATCATTATCGCCATCATTATCATCACCATCATCACCATCATCTTTGGCTTCATCGTCACCATCATTGTCGCCATCATCATCGCCATCACCGCCATCACCAGCAAGGCCCACGGATTTTTATTTAGTTTCTTAACACATTTGCTGACCACAGGCCTGAAGGCCAAAACATTGTAAGTGTCCAGCGACAAGCAGCACGATTCAAATTGTAAGACAGGAGAGTTACAGAGCAATTCTAAATGGTCCACGCTCACGGCACCTACCCCAACGGCCCGTATGGCTATAGGACGTGATCTCTGTATCTTGCTTGTCACTATGTACATGTTCGCCTTGTGTCTGTGTCTGCGTGCCTCTCAAACACACGGGGAGCAGTATGGCAGCGGTTAGGCTGCACTACGAACCCAGTGACCCGAGCTTGATTCCTGCTCAGGCCCAACACCGGCAAAAAATTATCTCAACTGGTCCTGAGCCTCCCCGAGGTCGACCACTAGGGAGACAAAGGCGGCCGGGCGCGGTGCTAGCCACCCGCCCCCTCGTGTGCCGCGCCGGCCTTCATAAGTGGTGCTCTCTTAACAACGCTTGTCCCAACAGTCCGTTGAGGCTATACGGGGCTATCTTTGTCTTTGTGTGTTTGTGTGTGTACAGCTCATGCTCAAGTACAAGGATAAGAAGTGGTACCAGTTCTGAGGACTAACACCGTCCCAGCAGCCCAACTCCCTCGATCCGGCGGTTGAGACTGAGCGGTCACGTGGTGGTGCCATACCCTGGCCTTGCCCTCTGGCCTTGCCCCCCCCGGCCATGCCCCCCCCCCCCCCCGGTCATACCCCCCATGGATTGGGGCAAGCACCGGGAATCGCGTGTCGCTCCGAGCCAGCCCGCACGCCGCAACCGCCCCTGCCGCGTCGTACACACTCACGCGCGCACACGCACGCACGCACGCACGCGTATACACACACGCACGCGTATACACACACGCACACGTATACACACAAATGCGCACGCACGCACGTGTATACACACACATGCGCGCACCACCGCACCGTGTACACGCACACGCGTCACGTACACGCGGCTAGACACACGCACGCGTGTCGGACGCACGCACGCGCGTGCGGGAAAACGACGACACGACGACCAAAAGGTAATCTACGAATGTTGGCTCGATAATCAGACTAAGTTATTCTTCTATGCCTTATGTTGTGAGGGTTATGTTTTTCACACGATCGGCGTGTGTTCACTGTGTGTGTGTGCCGTGGTGGTGGTGGTGGTGGCGGCGGTGGTGGGAGGGCGCAGAACTGCAGTTGGTGTTTCACAGATCCCGCAAACGCTGCACGCAAGCAAATCCAGAGGCGTGGGGGGGGAGCTGGAGAGGGTTTAAGTTGAGCCGCTGCACAACCACGTTTCAGTGTCCACCACTTGTCCACCGTGAGCTTGCGGCTCCTGCGAGTCGCGTGCGAACCCGACGCGCTCCACTCCGCACAGCGAGCAGCACCCCACAGAGTATTTGATGAGACATTAAAAGCCTTGGCTGGGTGGCAGCAACGGCAGCAGCTGCCACCATCAGGAAGGGGGGGGGGTGGGGTGCCCCCCTTTCACTCACCCTCTTTAAATGTCTACCCCCCCCCCCCAATCCCCTTCGCTAGTCTGAGAACCGTGACGATGTTTCCGCTGCTCTCCGCTGTTTGCGTTCAGCAGTTTCCAATCCCAGTTGGCACCTCCTGGTCCTCCTCCATCGCCATCATCGTTGTCGGCATCAAACGCACCCATCACCTCGCCGCGTCCCCCAACAGGGGACAGAGCCCCCCCCCCCTTTGTTCTGACCCTTCTCACTGGGGGTCACGCCCCCCCCCCCCCGCACGCCGCCCTACCCCCTTGCCGAGACCCCAGTTCGTTCCTCCTGCCCCCCCCCCCGTGAGAGGGTTACGGGGCGATGAAGAACGCCATGAGTCCCCCAATGCCGTTACGAGTGTCGGTGTGTGTGTTTTCAGGGTGTGTTGTGTCTGGCTGTGTGTGTCGCGTGTCTACCTTTGAGTTGGTGTAGGTGTCCGTCCGTGGGGTGGGGTGTGCGTTCGTGCGTCTGCTTGTGTCCTGTCGCGCGCGTGTATGTATGTGTGTTTTTCGACGCGTGTGTCGTGTCTGTGCGCGTCCACGTGCGCTCATTTGGCAGCGCGTCTGCCCGTGTGCCACAACCGTGCTGTTCCTGCGTCTCGCGGCGGCCTGCGCGTGCTCCTGTCCGTGGCTCTCCGCCTGTGGACGTGTTCACGCGTTGTGCGTGCACGCGTCAACCTGTGCGCTCGTTCACCCGCCGGTCCGTCCTGTGTTGCGTACACGTGTGCGTGAGGGGGTGTGTGTGCGCGTGGTGGTGGTGGTTGTGCCCGCCTGTGCGTGCACGTGCGTGCACGTGTGTGTGAGGGTGTGTGTGCGCGTGGTGGTGGTGGTGGTTGTGCCCGCCTGTGCGTACACGTGTGTGTGGGGGGGGTGTGCGTGCGCGCGTGGTGGTGGTGGCTGTGCCTGCCTGTGCGTGTGGCTCGGTTATCGCGAGTGATGTGGAAGGAGGAGGGGGGGAAAGGAGGAGCGGGGTGTCTCGTGAGGCTGTAGTTCTCGGAATGCAAATCCTTTTGGTATGGGGGATGGGGGAAGGGGAGGAGGGGTGGTGGTGTGGGGTGAATTAATTAATTAGCGAAAGACGGTAGCATAAAGTGACCACTCCCCCACCCCCACTCGACAGGAGTACGTTGCTCGAGTGTGGCACGCGGTGAACGCGGTGCAATCGTCGCATCCACTGTTAGATGAAAGCATCGCCCGTGCCATAGTCACACGTGTTCTGTCCACCGTTCGATGAAGGCATCACCAATGACATTGCCGCACGTGTTCTGTCCACTGTTGGATGAAAGCATCGGCCACCTCACACGATCATCGTACGGCAAGCAGGATGAGCCGTCGTCATCTGCGTCGCAGCAGCGTCATCAGTCATCGTCACTCGAGCGGTGCCTATCTCCAACACTGCCCACACCGTCTCGTGATTCGGGGGCCACGTGAACACACAACAACAACAACCGCCGTTCACCACTTAGCGGCGGTGATGTCATCACGGTGCTTGTGCCAGGCTAGGTACACTTTGGGGCCACGCAAGGTTGTCGAAGGCCCGCTGGCAGGAGGTGGTCACGGACGCAGATCCTGGTGCCACGGGTTGACTGACTGCGATGGCTGGCAGACGCGCACCAGCTGTGCCCCCCCCCACACACCCCCCTCCACTGTGCCAAACTTCCTGCCACAACCACCAGCATCATTGTCGCCATCGTCACCTTGAGAGGACGGCTCCACTTGCTGTTGGCACCACCACCACCACTACCACCCCCACCACCGTCATCGTTTAACCATCATCACTCTGAAGAGGTGCTGAGCTCTCCCCCGCCACCCACCCACGCGTGTCACTCCACTGCTTTGAGTGCAATATTATTGCGACGATCGTGATGCATTGGCGACAGGCGAGATGAAAAGGGGGGGGGCGACAATATATGTATAGAAATTAAAACGCGTGAAAAATAAATAACGGTACATGTAACAAATTTAAACTTTCAAGGATACAAACGATGGGGGGGGGGGTCATAATAAAAACGATTGCATGTTGTATAGAAGATTCACCGCAATGGATTCCCCACTAAGTCAAGGTTTCTCTCTATGTACGTATGTATAGCGTGGAAGAGTAGGCCAATTACCCTCTCAAGAGAGAGGGCTGTCTGCAGAGCTCCTTCTCGCGGAGGCCCATCCGCCAGCAGTGACGTGAGCGGGGCCCCATTGCAGGGCTGCGCTTTTATCCCCTAGCGTGCTGATTGTGTTCGCGCCACGTGGCCGGGCTCCAGGGCTGCGCCATCAAAGCCGCTCGGCTTGACAACCTGGTTCGACTCCTGGGTCTGACAGTTACCCACTACCCCCCCCCCCCCAGTCTTGACGGAACCCCCTTTCGGGACCCCTGAAACTCACCCCCCCCCCCACACACACATCTCCATCAAAAAACATGTACAGGGGATATCCATCCACTATTACTTATTGGATGCGTCCATCAACCCTTGCCAGCGATTTGATTACATTCCCCAATTATTTGATTCAAGGATGTCTATGGGGTTTTTTTTTACATCGTGGTGAATATAGCGCCCTCCAGCGGCTGCAGGGTTGAAGCGGTGCCATTCCGCACACCCTAAACGAATTGGGGATGTCTGGCCCAAAGCCATTGAGAATTGGAGGAGGTGGTGGGAGGGTACCTGGGGGGGTACCCTGTTCAGTCCCCTGTTTGTAGGGGTCCAAGCACAAATACACACCGACCCGTCAAACCTGGCTTTTGCCCCCCCCCCCCCCTCTCTCCCTCATACCAGTGTTAATATATTGTCTCTGTACAGGAGCCTAATTTCTCATGGAATATTTTTCGGAGCTCAGCCCCGGACGGCTCCTGCTGAAATTAAGCCCCGCTGTATACTTCACCAGCGGCGGCTGCCCGTGTATGGGGAGCCGTAGCAGGCGGCGCACACACCCATATATCTGTAATCACTGCTCCGCCATCCTCTTCAAAAAAGACTCGCGTGGTGCGTGTGTAGACTACCGAGTCGCGGTGTGTGTGTGAAGGCTACCAAGCCACGTGGTCCACGTGTAGACTTTGGGGCCACGTGGTCAACATTTCGACTACGGTGCCACGTGGTCCACCCTATGATGTCATCGTTATCCAAATATCTCACTCCGGCACGAGCCCAACGTGACGGGCCCCCCAGCCCCCCCATCTGCTCACACAACCACTCTTACATCTTCCGCTGCTTGCCATCGCCGCCGATGGCTCGCCTTGCTCACCGGGTGAGAGGCGATTTGCGATACGAATCTCCCCGGCGGATCCGCTGCTCCGTTAACGTCCTCGGAATAGCTCACCTGAGTTGCAATTTATTTCGGGAGTTTGTGGGCCACGGCCGAGGAGGAGTGAGGCCGATTGAGGCCCAAGCCCGGCTTGTCGGCGCTGTATTATACAGGAGGATGATGATGATGCTGCTGCAGCTCGCTCGTTCTCGCCGTGCGCTGTATTTTGCCAGGTCCTCCCGTGGTATTTAAGCCGTCACGAAATCGCGCGCTACCTTTCAGTGCGATGTACATAACGCATTGGGCAAAGAGACGCGGTCTACAGTAATAACTCTTGAGAAATAATAATAATAATAACATTGACGACGATGATGATGATGCCGGTTACGCTTCACTCTCGCCCTCCACTCCCTGTCGAGGCGTCATTTTTTTTGTACTGTGCTGTTGTTAGAAGAGACGCCACGAGCATCTCCGTCTATCTTTCTCTGTCGTTGTCCTCCACATCTTTTATCTCTCGATCTCTTAAGATCTCCCCCCCTGTGTCTTGCCACCCCGATATCTCTGCTGACCAAATCCCAGATACATATAAAATCTCGCGCGCCCATCTCCTTTCTCCGGTCGCTCTTCAAATATCCCTGTCCACCACTCCCCCTCGCTCTCTGCCCGCTCATCTCCTCCCCCAATCACTCATTGCTTTGTTTCCCTCCTCACCCCTCTCTTCTTCCCAACTCAACCTCGTTACCCTCTCTCCAGCCTTCATCTCTCTCTCCCTCCCTGTTACCTATCTCCTCTCGACCCCCCCCCCTTCCATTACCCCGGCTCCCCCCTTCCTTGCACCCCACTGGGGTAGGCATCGAGTGTGCATCAGCCCACGCTACAAAGAGGAAGGGAGGGCAGATTGGAGAGGGGTGGAGGGCAAATCAATCCTTGCACCATGGCACGTGCCAAGCGCGCTTCGTCGCTGCTGTACCCGCATCTCCAGCCGTGCCCCCCCCCAGCCCAGCCCCCGTCTCTCCCCGTTCATATCTCCCTCTGTCCACCCCCGTCTATCCACACCCCCTCTATCCTACCGTTCTCAATCTCTCTCTCATGCTCGCCTCCTCTCGCCCATCATCGCCTCCCGATGCGATCATGCAGGTGAGATGAGAGCTGAGAACAGGACGACTCTGGCTCACTCACGGGAGACATGGGGGTCAAAGAGATGCAAAGGTTCAGGGAGCAGGGGTGAAACGGACATTGCTTCTCCCCTCGCTGCTGCTCCCATTTTGTTGAGTGTCCCCCCCCCCATATCCCCTCCTCTCTCTCTCTCCACACCTGTCCCCCACACCTGCCCCCCTCACCTGTCCCCCTCACCCGTGCTCCCACGTCCACCCACAGTCCCCTCGCCTCGTGTGTCCCCCGTTAAATATTCCTCCAACCTCCACAGAACCGCGTCGGGATTGAACCCGGAAAGCCCTTAGGTCTGGGGCGATGGTTTCGTCTGTAACTGAGATGCGCGGAGGAATAAAAGTGCGTGGAGACACCAGAGGTGTGGACTCGAGTCATGTGACTTGGACTCGAGTCAGACTCGAGTCATGAATTTGATGACTTGCGACTCGACTTGGACTTGCATAACAATGACTTTGTCCCACCTCTGGGAGACACTGAGGCGAGCCTTGCCTGCTTGTGTGTGTCGCGTCCCCGCTATAATACAGGGCAGAGGAGCGACGCTCACAACAACGAGCGGGAGCGCCGGGCGGATAAAACGTAGCAGTAGTAGGGGGCACAGGTGGTGGTGCATCGGCCAGTAATCTCAGTCGGTCGACCCGTGACCTCCTGCCGGCGAGCCTTCGACACCTCACTTAGACTCAAAGTGCACCTAGGCTGGCACAGGCGCCGTGGTGACGTCACCGCTACTTAGTGGCGAAAGGCGGTTTGTGCGCGTGGTGAGGGTGTGTGTGGTGAGGGTTGGAGCGTGTAGTGAGTGTTGGTGTGTGTGTGGTGAGGGTTGGTGTGTGTGGTGAGGGGTGGTGTGTGTGTGGGGTGAGGGGTGGTGTGTGTGGGGTGAGGGTTGGTGTGTGTGGTGAGGGTTGGAGCGTGTAGTGAGGGTTGGTGTGTGGGGTGAGGGGTGGTGTGTGTGGGGTCAGGGGTGGTGTGTGTGGGGTGAGGGTTGGTGTGTGTGGTGAGGGGTGGTGTGTGTGTGGTGAGGGTTGGTGTGTGTGTGGTCAGGGTTGGTGTGTGTGGTGAGGGTTGGTGTGTGTGGTGAGGGTTGGTGTGTGTGTGTGGTGAGGGTTGGAGCGTGTAGTGAGGGTTGGTGTGTGTGGTGAGGGGTGGTGTGTTTGTGTGGTTGGGTTGGTGTGTGTGAGGTGAGGGGTGGTGTGTGTGAGGTGAGGGGTGGTGTGTGTGGGGTGAGGGTTGGTGTGTGTGTGTGGTGAGGGTTGGTGTGTGTGTGGTGAGGGTTGGTGTGTGTGTGTGGTGAGGGTTGGAGTGTATGTGGTGAGGGTTGGTGTGTATGTGGTGAGGGTTGGTGTGTATGTGGTGAGGGTTGGTGTGTGTGGTGAGGGTTGGTGTGTATGTGGTGAGGGTTGGTGTGTGTGTGGTGAGAGTTGGTGTGTGTGTGGTGAGGGTTGGTGTGTGTGTGGTGAAGGTGTGTGTGTGGTGAGAGTTGGTGTGTGTGTGAAGGCGGTGAGTGCACAGTTGAGGGTGGCGAGCGTGCCGTGACCTCCCGTCCAGCGGCACGACGTGAGAACAAGAAGTCGTGTTCCAAACGTGCTGCTGGCGGCTGACGACGCAGTTTGGAGATCGAACCGGAGCCCGGCGGAGTCTGCGGCTCTGGTTGCAGTGACCGTGGGGAGGCCGCTAGGGGCCGCCCTGCCGCTCGGCCTCACTGCGATGGCTGCGCTGGACAGGGTGAAGGTCCTGGTGCTGGGAGACTCAGGTAACCACCTCGTTCATCATCATCTTCATCTTGTTCCTCCTCATCCTCCTCCATCTTCATCGACCGTGTCGACCTCCACAACCACCTCCTTAGTTCTCTTGGCGTGAGCTGCACCCGTCTCGTTTTTCTACTTCGTCACCACCACCACCCTCACCACCTCATCATTTTCCACCACTTGGTTCCACCATCTCCTCAACAGTCTCCAACAACAACAACAACCTCCATCTCTCCACCACCACCACCTCGTTCGCCACCACCACCACCACCACCCCCACCAACCTCTTCCCTCTGCCTCCAAACCACCTCGCCCGACACTTTCCTCAACCTCGACGACACCCCCACAACCTCCTCGTTCCTTCTCCTCACAATTAAACACGTAAACTCGACGATCGCAGCACACAGCAAACGATGTTGGCCGTCGACACGCCGACGAAACGGGATCCCCGGGGTAGGGGGAGGGGTGAGACCGCGCAGCGCCGCCCGGGAAGGGCAGCCCGGCTCGGCAGGGCTCGCTAGCCCAGCCCCTGGTGGCGATCGAGGCCTAAAAGCCCTCGCACTGTTTTTCTCTCTCCTGCTCTCCCCTCTCTCTCTCCCTTCGTTGTTCGTTTACAAGTTGAACGTAACCCGGTATAACGACGTAACGCGCTGTGCACGGCCGCCCCCTTGTCAATCCACTGCTGGATGAAGGCCACCCACCGACACCGGGTGTCTGTGTCTGGGAATAACCATTCCTTCGCCCAATGCCTCTAATAAGTGCGAGTCGGCTAAGGTGGTGCGGTGGTGGTTGTGGGGGAGACCCAAGGGAGAATGTTGAGATATCGCTCGCCACTGATGTCAGCCGTGACCGGGGGAATAAACTCAGGGTGGACGGGTTTCACGGTGCAGTGCGCTAACCACTGCGCCACCGCTCCTCTCGAGTGGCGTTTACGTGGCCGGACTTGGGCCCCGCCGAGGCTGGGATGGATACAAACGACGATGTTACTTGATTGTGGGATCTCATTACACTTGAATATGTTTACTCTTTTAACACGGCATCGGATTACTCGCTACTACCCACTCTGGTTACGAGCTGTAAAGAATACATTGAGTGTTTGGGTCTCTATGTGAGTCTATGGATCCGTGTGAGTGTATATGGGTCTCTATGTGAGTCTATGGGTCTGTGTTGGTGTATATAGGTCTCTGTGCGTATATGGGTCCGTGTGGGTGTATATGTGTGTCTGTGTGAGTCTATGGGTCCGTGTGGTTGTATATGTGTGTCTTGAGTCTATGGGTCCGTGTGGGTGTGTATAGGTCTCTGAGTCTATGGGTCCGTGTGGGTGTATATGGGTCTCTATGTGAGTCTATGGGTCTGTGTTGGTGTATATAGGTCTCTGTGCGTATATGGGTCCGTGTGAGTGTATATGTGTGTCTGTGTGAGTCTATGGGTCTGTGTTGGTGTATATAGGTATCTGTGTGTATATGGGTCCGTGTGGGTGTATATGTGTTTCTATGTGAGTCTATGGGTCCGTGTGGGTGTATATGTGTGTCTGTGTGAGTCTATGGGTCCGTGTAGGTGTATATGTGTGTCTGTGTGAGTCTATGGATATGTGTTGGTGTATATGGGTCTCTGTGAGTCTATGGGTCCGTGTGGGTTTATATGGGTCTCTGTGAGTCTATAGGTCCTTGTGGGTATATATGAATCTCTGATTCTATGGATCCGTGTGGGTTTATAATAATAATGCAATTTATAACGCGCGCAAATTTGCGGACGTAACGGCCGCAACTTAGAGGCGCGGAGCCAAGCTCAGAGTCACTCGAAAGTCAGGTTGTTGCAAGGCCGTAGCCATGGAGTCAACATTGGGGGGGACCAAACCTGCCAGAGGATCTGGGGGTCTTTCCCCCCAGAAAAAAAATCGAAATTTGAAAACGAATTTCCTGCCTGAAATATATAAAAAATTCACTAACACATTAGATGGACTTTTTTTACAATAATGTCTAATAGTGTATTGTATTACATTGCTCTGTTTTTACTTTTTTTACATTTTCTTGTTTCATTGTATGTAATGGCAGAGATTAGGGATTAATCAAGTACAACCATAACCACAATCATATAAACAGAAATCTGTTTTATAGCAATATATTGGGGGGAGACATTTTGAGCATATTTGAATATTGGGGCAGATGTGTCCCCCCCCAATATATTATAATTACGGCCTTGGGTTGCAGAGGTGAGTTTTTAAGTGTCTCTTGAAGGAGACGATTGAGGTGATGCTGCGAATGTGCAGAGAGGTGATGGCGTTCCAGACTGTTGGGGCAGCCACCGAGAAGCAGAGGTCGCAAACGGGTTTTGATTCCTTACCCGTACCCGGCCGCACCAGGGTCGCAAACGGGTACCCGTAGCCGGCCGCACCAGGGTCGCAAACGGGTACCCGTAGCCGGCCGCACCAGGGTCGCAAACGGGTACCCGTAGCCGGCCGCACCAGGGTCGCAAACGGGTACCCGTAGCCGGCCGCACCAGGGTCACAAACGGGTACCCGTAGCCGGCCGCACCAGGGTCGCAAACGGGTACCCGTAGCCGGCCGCACCAGGGTCGCAAACGGGTACCCGTAGCCGGCCGCACCAGGGTCGCAAACGGGTACCCGTAGCCGGCCGCACCAGGGTCGCAAACGGGTACCCGTAGCCGGCCGCACCAGGGTCGCAAACGGGTACCCGTAGCCGGCCGCACCAGGGTCACAAACGGGTAGCCGGCCGTACCCGTACCCTACCCGTACCCAGCCGGGTACGGGTAGGGTACGGGTATCGGGTACCTGATTGCGACCTCTCGGATGAAGCCATGTTTGCAGGCGCGGGTGGGTTGATTCTAGGAACTTGAATTGTGAGAAGAGACAAGACGTTGGGAAATGAGTGACAAACAGTTACTCACCAGTGACTCACGGTCTACCCGTACCCGGCCGCACCAGGGTCGCAAACGGCTACCCGTACCCGGCCGGGTACGGGTAGCCGGGTATCGGGTAGGGTACGGGTATCGGTAACCCGGTTGCGACCTCTGCCGAGAAGCGGCGCATCGACGTGAAAATCATGGATCTTGGTATCAAGAGGAGGTCGTGAGTCGCACTGCGCAGGCATCTGCCGTGTGCTGTGCTGCAAGTCGTCAATAATGAAGAGAGGCAGGCAGATGTGAAGGCGCGGAAGCAGAGGCAGGCGATCTTGTATGTGACCCTGCTGGCAATGGGTAGCCAGTGGAGGGCACGAAGAGAGGCAAGTGAGTCGAGACGGGGATAAGTGCGGCCGATGACGACGCGTCCCAGGTTGTTTTGTAGTCTTGGAAGTTTTTTGAGGTTGCCAGAGGAGGACTGGATTAGGACGGAGTTGCAATAGTCGCGGCGAGACCCAACTATGCAACGTGCCAATGTGTTGGCAGTTTCAGTGGAGATGAGAGGACGTAGGTGTGTGAGAGCCTTCAGGTGAAAGTTACATGAACTGGTGATATGATTGGTTTGACGGTCAAAGGATAAAGTTTAATTTAGGATGACACCGAGGTAGCTGAAGAGATCGGTGAACCTGATGCGGTGACCAAATATGTGTGTTGGGAGCGTGGATATCTTGAAACATTGCCTGGTATCTAACATGATGGCCACTGACTTTGACGGATTAAGGCCAAGGTTGTGTGCGGAGAACCACTGTTGCAAGGCAGTGGTGCATTCCGAGAGCCTCTCAAATCCAGACGCATTGGTAGAATTGATGGCGGTGAACAGAATAGTGTCGTCCGCATAGGAGTGGTGCTTAACACCGAAGCTTGCGATGAGGCGGCCGATTGGGGAAGTGTAGGCTGTGAACAGCAGGGGACCGAGAACGGAGCCCTGGGGGATGCCACATAACACTTTTGACTGAGGATTGCCAATCAGAAAGGTACAACAGTATCCACTTGAGTGCTGAGCCACATATACCGAAGTCGGATTTCAGTCAGGGAAGTAAGGAGCGAGTGGTTGACGGTGTCAAAGGCTGATGAAATGTCCAGACTTACAAGTGCAACGATGGATCCGGAGTCAATAATCATTCAAATGTCATCGAGCACTCTGGTGAGTGCTGTTTCTGTGGAGTAGTTTTGACGGTAAGCTGACTGGGAGGAGCAATAGTTTGGGGAGGAGGTGATGTGGGGTTTTCGCTGGGCGAGGGCGAGTCTTTCGAGGAGTTTAGAGAGGTTTGAGAGATTAGTGATGGGACGATAGCTAGACGGGTCATCAGGGTCGAGACTTAGTTTCTTTAACAGGGGGAAAACCAGGCCAGATTTGAGGTTGGACGGAAAACACCCCATAGAGAACGAGGCATTTGCGATGTTCCTGATCATGATGGCGAGTTCCGGAGCACATTGCTTGAACAAGGGACCTGGGAGGACGTCGAGTGGAGATGACTTCATGTGAAGTGATTGAATCAAAGAGAAAAAACGTCTTTTGAAGACGCCGGCTTGAACGTGGTTAGAAAGGTGTGTGGGCGAGTGCTTACAATTTCAGAAAACGGGAGCGGGGTACGATGGTGCGATGTGAGGGAAGACGTGCAGGAGTTTGCGATGGTGATCAGCTTTATGGGAACCTCATTTGCCAGTAAAAATATGATAATTGTTTTTTTTACCCTTCTATCTATCAACAAAACTGACTCCTTTTTACAAGGAGTCATGTTTGCATAGACCGCAATACCTGCAGTCATAATACAAACAAAAGCCTTTTGGCGTCATCTGGTCCAACCCATGTGAGACTAGGCTCTAAGGAAAGCTGCCTCGGGTGTGGCCGATAGCACAATCTGGATTAAATCGTCGATTTCCTTCAAAGTATTAGCTCCTGCTCCCCAGCTGATATTGCCGCTCATGACTCGCGCGTGGTTTTCTGTGCATTTTGTACACACGTGTGCTTCACACGCAGGCGTTGGGAAGTCATCGCTGGTTCATCTGCTCTGCCAGAACCGAATTCTCGGGAACCCCTCCTGGACCGTGGGCTGCTCGGTGGACGTGAGGGTGATTATCTCCACCGACCTTCTTCCATCAATCTTCCACCGACCGACACGCCATATACATCACTTGACCTCCTCCTCTGTACCGCTTTCCAAGTTCCCATATGGCTTTGTACACCAGCTCACATCCCCGTACATTAGCCCTGAGCACCGACAGCTTAAGGCAACCTACAGCTCTCATCACCAGCGCACATCACCATCACCACATCACCATCACCAGCTCACATCACCTATAGCTCACATCATCACCAGCTAACATCACCATCACCAGCTCACATCACCTATAGCTCACATCATCACCAGCTCACATCACCATCACCAGCTCACATCACCTACAGCTGACATCACGTACAGCACACATCACCTACAGCTCACATCACCTACAGCTCACATCATCACCAGCTCACATCACCATCACCAGCTCACATCACCTACAGCTCACATCACGTACAGCACACATCACCTACAGCTCACATCACCTACAGCTCACATCACCTATGCCACCTTTTCCATCGCACGTGTGGGTTCGCTCCGGGTGCTCCGGTTTCCTCCAGCATGTGTAAACAATAGAGGACTGCAGAGCTTGGGCAGTTGGTAGCACCAGCTCACCGCATGGCTGCTGCCTCCCCGCCCGTGTCTGCGGTTCCTCCTCGCCCCTCTGAGTCGTCTTCTGTCTTTTTACCTTCGAGAGAGCGAGCGAACATTGTGCGGCGGTGGCAGCACGTTACGAGTTGACATCGTTATTAAATCGACGATCGCTGTGCCTGCCTGCCTGCACGCATGCACGCACGCACACATGCATTCACACACGCACAGCTGCACGACTACAAGGAGGGCACGCCGGCCGAGAAGACGTTCCACGTGGAGCTCTGGGACGTCGGCGGCTCCGTGGGCAGCGCCAGCAGCATCAAGAGCGCCCGCTCCAACTTCTACAGCTCCTCCAACGGTGCCACCCACGCACGCGCCACACGCGCCAGACGCTCCAGACACACGCACGCGCATTCAGCAGGGTCATTTGCTCTGAAGAAGGGCCATCACTTGAAATGTCGCCCATTTTATTTCTCTTTTATATTTCACTTAATGCCACAGCAAAAAGACATGGGTACGATTTTCTGCTTGAATCAGGCGCCCTTTTGCGTGGAATTTATACGTCCTCCCCCTGAGGGCGCGTTGCTCCGCTTGTGTTGCCTTCCGCGGAACATGGTGTGTCCCCCGCCCGTGTGGCTGTCTGGGCGTGTGTTGAAGTCATCTTGTCCGACCCGCAGGCATCATCCTGGTGCACGATCTCACCAACAAGAAGTCGCTGCAGAACCTGCACCGCTGGCTTCTGGAGGCGCTCACTCGAGAATCCACGCCTACCGCTGTCCTCGTCTCCAACGGGTGCGTGCAAGTGTGTGCGTGTGTGTCTGCTCACAACAACGAGCGGAGCGCCGGGTGGCTAAAGCACAGCAAGTTGGCACAGTAGGGGGCACAGGTGGTGCATCAGCCAGTCATCTCGGTCATCTCAGTCAGTCGACCCGTGGCACCTGGGTCTGCCCCGTGACCTCCTGCCAGCGGGCGTTCGACACTTCACGTGGCCTCAAGGTGCACATGGCCTGGCACAAGCGTCGTGGTGACGTCACCGCCACTTAGTGGCGAATGGCGGTTGTTGTTGTTGTGTCTGCTGTTGTGTCTGTTGTTGTTGTTGTGTCTGCTTGGACGTGTGTGTGTGTGTGGGAGCGGTGGCATGGCGGTTAACCTGCTGCTCTACAAACCCGGCGACCCGAGTTCAACTTCCCCACACACAGCCAACATCGGCGTCGAATATCCCAGGCTTAACCCAGGGTTGACTCAGCCCTAAACGAGTACCTGGTGCAGTGTGTATTAACATCAGCATCGAGGAGGCAAAGACAGACTGGCATGGTGTTGCCCCCCCACCCACTCGTGTGCAGCGGCGGCCTTAATAGGCGCTCGCTAACGGCACTTGCGCCAGCAGCACGGCTATCGGGGGTCTTTTCATTTTTGTCTGCGTGCACGCATTTCTCTTTTTTGTATTTTTCCCCAGGTTATTTGGTCGGAATGTTGGAAAATAACCATTAATTCATTAACGATACAGGAAATCCGCCTGGAGTCCAGTGATTCTCTTTCAGGAGGGTCCAGCCAGCATTGGGTTTTTATTTTAAGGTGGTTTCAGCCAATTAATGAGCATTCATACAGGTGGGAGGAAACAGGAGCAGCTGGAGAAATCGCACCACGCATGTGAGAGTTGGATGGGGGGGGCAACTCTCTAGCGCAGTACAGACGGAGACAGGTGGATCATCAGCCCAGTACAGACGGAGACAGGTGGATCATCAGCCCAAATTTGTTTCTCCTGGCGAGCCAGGGTGTGGCATGTCCTCGACACCCACGGGATGGGAGTTTGGCAAACGCTCGCGTGATCCACGGACCGTTGCTGCCTCCACACGGAGGTGTGGAGCACGTGAAATATTGCGAGCTTATTTCAACGCTGATAGTTTTTTCCCGCGCGGACAATCGGTGACCGAGCTGATGACCGCCATCAACTCCCTGCAGATGAGAACCCAGTATAATCATGGCTGGGTGGCTCTTTTCTCACCTTGAGCAACCTGGTAGAGTGTCTCGGTTAAATTTCGATTTAAAGCTTTCGTGACTGCAGGGATTCATATTCTTGGTTCTTTCGGTAAAGTTATTTACCTTCTAAGTGTCTCCTTTGTCTGCTCTTTAATCCTCTGGACCAGGGGCGGGGAACCTTTTTTCTGCCAAGGGCCATTTGGATATTTATAACATCATTCGCGGGCCATACAAAATTATCAGCTTGAAAATTAGCCCGTTACATTTGGTCAAACATTTAATTTACTCACCCCTAATGTGATGGCTGGAACAGAGCAAATGATTTCGCGGGCCTTGTACGGCCCGCGGGCCGGACGTTCCCCAGCCCTGCTCTAGACTCTGGAGCAGGTTTTATCCAACCGGCTGTCATGGCACCACTGGCACCAGCGGGATCCCATTGTCCTCGCAGGCATTGAGTAAATACAATATAAGGTGTCTGTGATAATGATAGCAATTCAGGAAAGTCTCCCCGAGTCTCAGGACTCTTTATCTGCAGGCTCCTGTTACATTGATATGTTTGGCTATGAATTACACGGGCGATGAGAGTTTAGCTTCGCGTGGGAGGAAACTGGGCGGAACCCAGAGGCAACCCATCACGCATATTCATATATATTACTACGGAGGACAGGCGCAAAACACAAAGCAACCAGCAACAAACAGCACCCGTATCAAAGTTGTAAGAGCAAGGTTACTGTAAGAGCTTGGGGGAGGGGGGAGCAAAAGAGAGGGAGAGGTGAGGTGACCTGCAGTGTGGTGAGTGGGTGGGTGGGTGAGTTGAGAGGGTGAGTGAGTGAGTGAAGAGATGTGTAAGTACGCGACTGCATTGTTGTGACCTGCAGTGTGGTGTTAAACGCAGTGTGGATGAGAGCAGGACAAATTCAAAAGCCTGCACAGATGGATTCAATAATCCATTTTCTTTTCTGGGAGTTTTACAAATCCTTTCTCTCCAAGGTGCTGGATTACAGGCATGCCCTAGCCACCACTAAACAACTTCACAATTAGTCTACTCTACCATAAAAAAAACACCATATGTAACCCTGAGTAATCTAACCTTTAAAGGTGCCACGATTGGATTCATTCCTTTGGCAGCCAAAGAATGGAACACATGCGAGAGAACATGCACCCGGAAGACGGAGTGATGAAATCGACTCGTGTGCAGGTGCACAGTGCATCGTTACATCGCGTGGCCGCGAGAGATGGCGGCTGCTTAGGGAGGGCTTAATCCAGCAGTGGATTGATCACGGTGTCCGCCGATAATGAATCGCCACACGTGGGGAAAAAAACTCAACGTCTAAGCGTGTCGCCGGTCAGGATGAATCTCGCTCGGATCTCTCTTCGCATTCGTAGCACCATATCACCAAACCCGTTGGTGGTAGAGACAGCGGGGGGCCAAGCCGTCGTACAGCATCGTCACGACAGCATCACCCCCCCCACCCCCCCAACTCCAACCTGTGTCACAACCCTCCGCTCGTGGTTGCGATGGAGCCGCGCCGCCCTCGGCGACGCTCGGCTACCCTGGGCGGGGGCCTGCCAGCCTCTCGGCACCTGTTTTGCCGGCTGGTCGCCAAACGCACGCAATTAGCCGGAGTGGCCGACCGGCCGACCAACCGACCCAGGAACGAGCAGCCTTTGGGCCTGCGGAGAAGGAAATGGCCTCGCGGTCGCGAAACCTCGTTGGGGACAACGCGCGGCAAGTTTCAAGTTTCAAGTTTCTTTTATTAGCGGCAGCGGCGAATACGACGGAGTTCCTCGTGCCGGACTCGACACACGAGAGAGTTCGGAATGTTTTGCTGGCGGCTCTTCACAAGTGCCGTGCGAAAGGAGGAATGAACTTGACTTGAAGCTTTCGTGACTGCAGGAATTCATATTCTTTGGGTCTTTCGGTAAAGTCACGTAGATACAGTGAGGGAAAAAAGTATTTGATCCCCTGCTGATTTTGTACGTTTGCCCACTGACAAAGAAATGATCAGTCTATAATTTTAATGGTAGGTTTATTTGAACAGTGAGAGACAGAATAACAACAACAAAATCCAGAAAAACGCATGTCACAAATGTTATCAATTGATTTGCATTTAATGAGGGAAATAAGTAAGACTTTTCGATCGCAACGCAAGCGGTCGTCCTGATGACCGCTTGTGTTGCGAACGAAACATAGTTTTTTGTTATTTTCTTTGAACCTATCTACGTGACTTTACCAAAAGACCCAAAGAATGAGGGGGAATGAACTCTTGAGCGCTATGCAGGCTCAAGCATTCTTGGCGTACCGAGAACTGACAAGAATCGGGGCGCATTCCAGGTGATTTAGGTCATGGCCAATGTAGTAGGTATTGCCTTTTGGAAAAGAAAAATTATCATAACTTGGCCAAACAAACGTCATTCAGTTGCAGGATGTTGTGCAACTGGATCAACTTTTCAAACAAACCGCCTTCCCCCCCCCCCCTCCACAGCTGTGTAAATATCTTCCACTTCGGGTGCTTTACTAATGTGTGGACGTAGTTACGGTTGTGCGTACGTCTCTTGTGTTGGCAGCCCGTAAGTCGTCACCCCGAGCGACAGTGTTGTGTTGCCACACCGCTTGTGTTCCTAGACGCAGCAACACGCAGAGGTGCGCTGCTCACGAACGGCAGCAAGGCCCGACGACCAATCACACCATGCGTGTGTGGCACATGACCACCACACTGCGCGTACAATGCCCTTAGCTTTATCCTGCCTTTGTGCTCGTACCCTTACTATAGTACCCGTACGTTAGTGTCCGTACGTTAGTTCCCGTACGTTCGTACCCATGTGTTAGTATCCATTTGCTATCCCCTGTGTGTGATCCATTCAGTGTTTTCGCCCCATCTGTTATCTCCCATGTATTATAGCCCTTGAGTGTTAGAGGCTCCCCTCTCTATTCTCCTCTACGGTGTAGCCCACGTGCTGTCCCCCTCCATGCTATGTCCCGCGTGTCATCTCCCGCGCGTCATCTCCCGCGCGCTAACGCCACGGCGCTGTGTGCCGCGCAGGGACTGCTTTGACCGCGAGCAGTTTGCCGAGTCCCAGGTGCCGCTGCTCGTCATCGGCACCAAGCTGGACCAGGTGGCGGAGAGCAAGCGCGCCCAGGTGCTCTCCCGCGTCTCCTTCCTGGCCGAGGACCTCAGCGCCGAGGAGATCCACCTGGTGAGTTGGAACCCGCCGGTACCCGCCGGTCCCCCGATGTGCTCGTCAGTACCCACTAATGGCTGCCACTACTCGCTAGGCCCCACTTTACCCACTGGAACCAGCCGGTAACCCACCGGTGTTTGCAGATATCTACGGGACACCTGTCAAAACTACTGGACACCTGTGAAAAAAAGCTGTACAGCTCATCGCATTCCTCCAAGATGAATAAATATTCTGATATCCGCTGATACGCGCCGATATGCACCGTTACCCGCCGGTGTCCGCCAGAAACCCACCGATAGTCTCCAGTATCCACCGCTTCAAGGTCGTGGGCCGGTGGATAAATGAATGACCGTCGGCTATTGGAACGATCGAGGGGAGATGGGCCACGGTGCTTTTGGATGTCGGGGCATTCAAGCAAGCGCCACGATGCCCCGCGGATCTCTCTTCCGCGTTCCTTCTGGCAATTAATCTCTGAGCGTCGTGCTTTTGAACAAGGAAGCTTTCATCGTGCTCTCAGGAGCATTCGTGAAAAACCGGTCGGTTATTTCACCTCGGGGGAGGAGGTTCATTTGGCTGCGCGGATGCCCGTGTCATGTGACACCAATAACTTCCCCGCCCTCCCCCCCCACCACACACATGGCACGTGCTGTAACGCAGCTTGCAAGTATTCGGCTCGGGAACGTTCAGATGACTTAATCTAAGTTGTCTTGTGGTTGTTGTTGGTTATTTGACTTGCATCCCACTGGGATTTTTGCACACAGCGTTGGTGTACGGTGTTTTTTTTCTGCAATATTTTGCTGTCTTTTTTTGGATTTTCTGTTTGCACTCAGTCACATATTCACTTTAAGATGTTTTTTTGTTCTTTTTTTTTGTTTGTTGCGGTTGCACCCGATTCAAGAGCCGAATGGCTCACAGGGCTATACCTAATAAATGAACTTGAAATGAACTTGAACTGCGATGCGAGATGCACGATAACTCGATTGTGTCCGTTGGCCACGGGTAAAGAGGCCATGAGCCGTGCGAAAGCTGGCTCACGGGAACGGCCCGCGGGGGACCCTGGTGAGAGAAAGAAAAAGTGACATCGCAGACACCGACGTAGCAAGCACATTCGAGGGAAGCCATTCAAGCCACGCGCAGTTCCAATAACACTGTGGCGGCGTGTAGCAGCAACGTAGCGCCAGCTCGCATGGGGTTCACTCGCCACCACACAGTGTGGATTTCTGTAACGGCGTCTAAATGCAACCACATCTCAAAATGCTGTACAGGAACTGCGCGCGCGCGTGTGCGTGTGTGCACGTTATAGAGAGAGGCAGTCGATCATGGGCAGAGGAGAAGTGGACGCCTGGGAGGAAGGAAATTCTCGACCCTGAGGGCAGCAGAGGAGATGAGGGGTCTCTCCCACTGAGTGAGATTGACTGCGGGCTTCAACGGATAACTTTGGTTGCTGGGGCGCAGAGTGATGGAGGGGGAGTAGAGTGAAGTGAGAAGGGAGAGGTACGGGAGTGCGTGGAGGGGAGTGGAGTGAGATGAGAGGGGAGAGGTAGGTGAGTGCGTGGAGGGGAATGGAGTGAGGTGAGAGGGGAGAGGTAGGTGAGTGCGTGGACAGGAGTGGAGTGAGGTGAGAGGGGAGAGGTAGGAGAGTGCGTGGAGGGGAATGGAGTGAGGTGAGAGGGGAGAGGTAGGTGAGTGCGTGGACAGGAGTGGAGTGAGGTGAGAGGGGAGAGGTAGGAGAGTGCATGGAGGGGAGTGGAGTGAGATGAGAGGGGAGAGGTAGGAGAGTGCGTGGACAGGAATGGAGTGAGGTGAGAGGGGAGAGGTAGGAGAGTGCATGGAGGGGAGTGGAGTGAGGTGAGAGGGGAGAGGTAGGTGAGTGCGTGGAGGGGAGTGGAGTGAGGTGAGAGGGGAGAGGTAGGAGAGTGCATGGAGGGGAGTGGAGTGAGGTGAGAGGGGAGAGGTAGGTGAGTGCGTGGAGGGGAATGGAGTGAGGGGAGAGGTAGGAGAGTGCATGGAGGGGAGTGGAGTGAGATGAGAGGGGAGAGGTAGGAGAGTGCGTGGAGGGGAGTAGAGTGAGATGAGAGGGGAGAGGTAGGAGAGTGCGTGGAGGGAAGTAGAGTGAGATGAGAGGGGAGAGGTAGGTGAGTGCGTGGAGGGGAATGGAGTGAGGTGAGAGGGGAGAGGTAGGAGAGTGCATGGAGGGGAGTGGAGTGAGGTGAGAGGGGAGAGGTAGGAGAGTGCGTGGAGGGGA
The DNA here is from genome assembly GCF_964198595.1 of Lampetra fluviatilis. NCBI lineage: Eukaryota > Metazoa > Chordata > Hyperoartia > Petromyzontiformes > Petromyzontidae > Lampetra > Lampetra fluviatilis. The sequence goes on from NC_136324.1 coordinate 4,954,162, forward strand.
GTAGAGTGAGATGTGAGCTGTAGAGGTTAGCAGATGACAAGGAGGGGGGAGTAGAGTGAGAGGACAGGAGAGGGGTAGCCAGGGATGAACCCACGAATGATATTGAAGGTGGTGGATTTAGAATTCGGAGCCGGTGGGGAGTGCTTAGCGCACGCATAAGCAAAGCACCAGGTGGAGCCTCCAGCTGCCCATGTAACAGCACGCGGCTCCACGCCGGTGCTCCATCTCACATCCGATGCGCGTGCCGCCCATTGCCTGCACTTCCCCCGCCTGCCCCCCCATTGCCACCCCCCCCACTGCCACCCCCCCCCCCTGCCGCCCCCCCCTGCCCCCCCCCCCCCGCATTGCAGGACTGCACCAGCCCTCGCTATCTGGCCGCTGGCTCCTCCAACGCCGTCAAGCTCAGTCGCTTCTTCGACAAGGTGAGCAATGTAGTAGTAGGGTTTTACCCTTTCAACTGGTACAAAAACTGATACCTTTATACAAGGGATCATGTTTGCAATAACCACAACACAAGCAGTCAAAATGCAAACAAAAAGAAACAACTCTGATGATGATAATGATATGCACTGTCCTTGAAGTTGATTGGTCCACACCCGAGACAGCTTTTCTTAGAGCCTAGTCTCCATTGGTGTTGGACCAGATGACGCCAAAAGGTGAGCAATGCCGGCCGCCTTCACGCCCCAATCGGAAGTGTTGGTGCGTGCGTGCGTGCGTTCGCTTGCTCCCACCGTCCGTCCGTCCGACGGTCGGTACGCATGTGGGGGTCACGATCACTGTCGTCAAGACGACCCGATTTACGAGCCAAAGCTGCGTTCGACCATTGAGGACCCGCCCGCCCGCCAGGGAAACAGACTGGCTACGTGGAAGGGTCCGTGCCTCAACTTGGCAATAAACAAGACCCCCTGGGGCTTATGTGGCCTTGTTGGCCAAGGCAGCGATGGCACGCGGCATGCCCCCCGTGCCGCACCCAGCGATGGCCTCTCGCCGTTCCGCGCTCGGAACGGTAATCAAGCTCTCTCGTGGTTTCTCTGGAGTGATTTGCGTGCCGACAGTCGACGTGGGGGGGGGGGGGGTGGGGCAGAGGTCGCAACCGGGTACCCGATACCCGTACCCTACCCGATACCCGGCTACCCGTACCCGTCCGGGTACGAGTAGCCGTTTGCGACCCTGGTGCGGCCGGGTACGGGTACGGGTAGGCCGTGAGTCACTGGTGAGTCACCGTTTGTCACTCATTTCGGGTAGGGTACGGGTAGGGAACGGGTACCCGTACCCAGCCGGGTACGGGTACGGGTACCCATTTGCGACCCTGGTGCGGCCGGGTACGGGTAAGGAGTCAAAACCCGTTTGCGACCTCTGGGGTGGGGGCAACGAAGCCGAAACGAGCGACGCCGGGGTGAAGGCCGCGGTGCCCTCGCCGGGTGTCGGGGGGGATACGGATCGTTTGGCACCTTCTGTCGCGACCTCCGATTGGCACGGTTGGCTTCGTACGACGCAAAAGAAGGTTCAACATACACACGTGCACGACTCTGTCCGGCCGCGGGTCGGCTCGGCGGCAGAGCAAGCGGCTCGCTTTGGGAAAGGTTGCGAGGTCAAGTCCTGTTCGGGGGTTAAATCAGTTCATCGTCACTCCGGGGTCGATAAAAAAAGAGTACGGTTCTTCCCAGGAAGTCGGCAGTTGTTGTCCTGCGGAGATACTCGCCCCCACCCACCAAAGGAATGTGGAATGTCCACAACTGGCTCTACAGGGTTATAAACAGGGGGGGGGGGGCCCGGGCCATGGATACGAATCGTGGTCATGCAGACACTCCGTGCCACACTGTGCTCTGGGTGACAGTCGAATCATTTGAGTGACGGATTGCACGGCAGAGACCCACAGACGCACAGAGACCCATAGACTCATATAAAGACCCACAGACTCACATCGAGATGATTATACTCGCATGGGCTCTCAATTAATCTTCAGTGAGTCTTGTTCGGGACATCACAGCCTGCCCGCATGTCTCACCACCTCTTATCGCCATCGCAGGCTTAACAGTGCCTCCCACACACTTTGTGCGTATCTCTCCCAACAGGTGATTGAGAAGAGGTATTTCTCCAAGGAGGGCGTCAGTCAGGTATGTGCAGAGATGTCGTCTAACTAGAATGCTATTTCACACCGAATATTCTCCCGTGTTGCTCATCGCCTGGAGCAGGTGGTGCGTAAGGAGCAGCAGCCACAGATATGGCGAAAGGTTTACTGGATGTGGTGTGCCGGTTGCTGGGGAGACATTACTCTGAACCACCGTACATCACGGCGAGAACATCGCCCAATAAGAATCTGTTGTGTTTGTTCATCTTATTCTGAACAAAAGCACGTTAAATGTTTTATTTGTTCCGAAAGAAGTGTAACCGGTGGAGTTTTCATTTCGCGGCGAACATCACCAAGGGGGGGGTGCCGGCGACGACGCGGCCCAGCGGCGGCGTCGCGTTCGCCGCTTGTTGCCGAGGGTTTTCGCGGTTCCACTCCAGCAGGCCGGGCAGGAGGCCGGCCGCCCGCTCCCCGGTTGACGCTTCGGCGCGGGCGAGTTGAACCTGGAACAACTCCGCGCCGTACGCTTCGCTCAGAGCGGACGCCCCTAGAGATCCCGCGGCGACGAGCGACGGCCATCGGTGTGCCCGCGTCACGTGCCCGCGTCACGCGTCACGCGCCACGCGCGTCGCTCACCAAGTGCCCTGCCGACGCCGCTGCAGTCTGCGAGGCGCAGCGCCGTCGTGCGCGATCGGAGCTCGGCACTCCGGGAGCGGCAGCGCGACTGCCAAACGCACCGAGTCGATAAACACCGACCACCCTGCCGCCGGCTGCCCCCCCCCCCCCCTCCTCACGGATCCAAAAGGTCACGTGACCCACACTCGAATTGGGCAGAAACACTTGTGTTCGTGTTTTCAAGCAATAAGTCTAAACGTCTTTTAACGTTTAAATTTCGATTTAAAGCTTTCGTGACGGCAGGGATTCATATTCTTGGTTCTTTCGGTAAAGTCACGTAGAAGGGAAATAATAAAAATAAAACAATAAAATTCTCATGACGTTTCGATTGCAACACAAGCAATCATCATCAGGTGTGAAAAGAAAAAAACGCCACTTTTTTCAAATTTTCTTGCTGTGGTTTTCACACCTGATGATGATTGCTTGTGTTGTAATCGAAACGTCGTGAGAATTGTATTGGTTTATTTTTATTATTTTATTGTTTTATTTTTATTGTTTTATTTTTATTATTTTATTGTTTTATTCTTATTATTTTATTGTTTTATTCTTATTATTTTTATTGTTTTTTCCCTTCTACGTGACTTTACCGAAAGAACCAAGAACATGTCTTTTAACATTATTCTTATTTGTAGATGCGCACCGTTCCCAGTGCACTTTTCTCAACTCAACTGTTTAAACTATGTTTTATTTTACCAGGTAAGTGCCCACCGAACTATGCCGTTATTTTTGAGAAGCAACCCTTGGCCACAAGTGACAACAGTCGCTCATCACCTGGACATTTATCGCAGGCAAATACTCTCAACGCAAGAGTCTCAATGTGGAGGGAGAAACCAGAGGACCCGTAGAAAAGTTCATGCGACCACGCGGAGAGAAACATGCAAACTAAAAATATACAGGCTTCGCGGTCGGGATCAAACCCACGACCTCCTGTACACCAGGCGAGGGAGTTAACATCTCCTAGCCACCGCAGCGCCTGGAGATGACAGTAATAGCAACGGATTCTTGTATCCATCGGTGCTGACCTTTGATTGCTACACCCACGTACACGGGGTTTTCTCAGCACACGAGTGAAATTGTCTAAACATACCAATGCTGAATGCCGTTCTCGCTGTGATGCTTTCCTGGGCTCCGCATTGCTCACAGGCACTGAACCACGGTGGCAAGATTGTTACGAGAGTGCGTGCAAAGGCCAAACCATTCACGGTTGCCTAAATGTTTACGCGCATGCAACCTGTAAGCCCGCGGACAGAGCAAGGCGGAACGCATGAAACAGGCGGTGCATAGCGGTATGGCGGATGAGACACGGGACAAACGAGTCGGACGGTGCAAGTGAGATAGACGGTGCCGACGAGACGCAGCACGTGACGTTAGAAACGAGACGATGAGAACGAGGCAAGGCGAGAAAAACGACGCGGGCCGAAACCAAAAAAAGGACGGGGAAAGATTCCGTTGACTTTTCGATTTAAAGCTTTCGTGACTGCAGGGATTCATCTTCTTGGTTCTTTCGGTAAAGTCACGTAGAATGGAAATAATAAAATAATAAAAATAAAACATAATCAAATAATTCTCACGACGTTTCGGCCACAACGCAAGCAGCCGTCCTCAGGTGAAGAATAGGTCTGTCGAGAAGACAGAGTCTGAATCAGTCGTCCTCAGGTGAAGAATAGGTCTGTCGAGAAGACAGTCTGAAGTTCAGACTGTCTTCTCGACAGACCTATTCTTCACCTGAGGACGGCTGCTTGCGTTGTGGCCGAAACGTCGTGAGAATTATTTGATTGTTTAATTTTTATTATTTTATTATTTCCATTCTACGTGACTTTACCGAAAGAACCAAGAAGATGAATTCCGTTGACTATTCACGCTGCATGCTGGACCTCGTTCCAACCCCGCCACCACCATCACGCCCTCTCCACCGTATCCCTCCACTCCCTCCCCACCACCGATCGCCCACCACCACCTCTCTCAGTTCAAGAGGCTTTAGTGCACCTGAGCGTGGAATTCAGGCATTCCTGACCGGCCCAAAAAAATGCAGGCGCAGACATAAACAATGAGGCAGGCACTGTACATTCACGCGATACAAATCGAGGAAGAGCACTTGTACTCCCTTCAGCATCGCTGCCAATCACCACCAGCATCAGCAGCATTGACGGCCATATCCATCATCGTGATTATCAGCATCATCAATGTCACCCAGTGAGACTCATCCTGGTGCAATGAGTTCTCACCCTGGTTAAAAAATAAACCCCGACTTTGATGGTCATCATCACGATCATCAGCAGCAATAGCATCGTCGGCATCAGCGTCATCATCAGCAACAGCATCAGCATTATCATCGGTATCACTGTATCAGCAGCAGCGGCAGGTGCAACAGGATCGTCCTTGCCATAAGTATCATCATCCACAAACAGTAATTCCTCATTTAATGCAGTAGATGCTCTCCTGAAATGTACTGCGTCAAGTGAAAACACGTTAAGCGAGGAATCGACACAGACAATCTACATTGCAGGGCATGAATAAATAAGAACAATGCGAGCTTTAATCTCATTTGCACTCCAACGTCAGCCTGTCGTCAACTGGGATGAGGGTACGCCGCCACGTACCGTGTCGCGTGCTTTGTCATGCCGTGCGTGTGCCCAGAATCCTCGTACCGCTCAGCCGCACAACTCAAGAAAGTAGTCCGTCGTCGGCTGCTCAGAAACTGCGTTGTAACGGCACACGCATTCCGCGTTATAACGGTCCGCGTACCGCGCTATAAGAACGGGCGTCGTGGGTCCGCACTGTAACGGCGCGCGCGTTGTGCGAGAAGTGTTCCCGAATGAGAAGGACCGCGTTGGAGCCAAAACAGTGTGAGCACCGCGCACCAGATCAGCGAGGACTCGCCGTACATCTTGACGCACACACTGCGCTGCGAACACCCACGACTACTGCTCCGTGTTGTTGTTTTTGTTGTTGTTCGTTTACTCGCAGCTGAGCGCCTTTTCTGAGCGCCGACGTTTCGGGGGCAGTGGCGGCGGCAGCAGCAGCGGCGGCGGCGGCTATGGGCGCTCGCACCACGACTGAGCGGCGGCTCAACGAAACCACGGCGACAAGCAGCATCTCCGCGGTTACAGACGTCGCCATGGATACGAACGTCACCGTGGATACAGACTTTCTCACCCGCCACGACTACTGAGCGGCAGCTGCAGGCGGAGCAGAACAACGGGTGCAGGTGTCACCACGGCTGCGGCCTGCGTCTCCACGGACACGGACTGCTTCACCATAGCGGAACCATGGCTACAGATGGCATCACCATGGCGACAGTCGGCATCAACGTGGTCACGGGGCGAGTCGCCATGGTTACACGCTGCGTCCCAGTGACTGTGCCGCGGCTACCAGTGGCACTGCTGCGGTCACAGGCGGCATCGCCACGGCAACAGCCGCATCGCCATCGGATACGCATCGCATCACAAAGTCTGGACCGTTCCTGCAGTTGGCATCACCATGGTTTACGAATGGCATCACCATGGCCACAGGCTATCCGCCTGTGGCCACAGTCGCCTGTGCTCTGCCGCCCCCCGTCTATGATGGGCAGTCGTCGCTAATTGGCTTTGGTGGTTGGGATTGGGGGGGCTGGCGGGGGTGGGCAGGGGGCTAGGGGCAAGCGTAGCTGTTTGTAAATTTTCAGATTTTTGTAAATGTGGAGGGGAGCCTGTGATTTTCTTCGTTCCGCGTTTGCAGTGAAACTCTGAGCCGTGATGGCGGCGAGTGATGGACCCCTTGTGAGTGACGGGCGTCTGCGTGGCGCGGTCGGGGCGGGGCCTGGTGCTGTCCGCAACTCCTGTGCCTTAAATCGGCGGGCCAGCTGGGTTGGTTTTATAGCCAGTGGGGTCGTTGTAGGGCCAGTTGGGTCGTTGTATGGCCAATGGGGTCGTTGTAGGGCCAGGGGGTCATCGTAGGGCCAGTGGTGGGGTTGTGGGGTCGTTGTAGGGCCAATGGGGTCGTTGTAGGGCCAGTGGGGTCGTAGGGCCAGTTGTGGGGTCGTTGTAGGTCCAGTGGTGTCGTAGGGCCGGGGGGTCATCGTAGGGCCAGTTGTGGGGTCGTTGTGGGGTCGTTGTAGGGCTATTGGGGTCGTAGTGCCAGGGGATCTTCGTAGGGCCAGTTGTGGGGTTGTGGTGTCGTTGTATGGCCGGGCGAGACATTCGCCGCGTGCGCACAAACAGGGAGCGGTGAGAGCAACAGCATCCCACGACGGTGCGAGCACTCCACCATCGACACGTGTTTCCAATCCTGGCCACTTTGAAACGTTGAGCGCGAAAAACGCGACGCCCCGAGGGCAGCGGTGACTCCGCCGTCACGCCGCAGGCCACGTTCGTGCTCCACCGCCCGGCTGCGCTCGCTCGCTCGCCGTTTGGCCTCCTTCACTTTGTGTGTTCACGTCGCTCTGTCTGCGTGTGTCGCGTGTCGTGCGTCGCGTGTCGTTAACAATCGATTATAATCCATCGATCAATGCGCCGTCGCTTGACCTCGTGACCTCTTCTCTTGACATCGTCGTGGGGGTTCAGTTCACAGCGGGAGAAGGAGCGAGTGCGAGTGAATGAGAGAACGAGTGTCGGTAAGCGAGCATGCAGAAGAGTGAGACTGTGTGTGTGTGTGCGTGTGTGCGTGTGTGTGTGCGTGTGCGCGGAGCGGTGGCGGAGTGGTGAGCGCACTGCACCACGAACCCGGTCGGTTGGCTCACTGCACTACAAACCCGGTGACCCCAATAAAATTATCGGTGACGACCAACAGCGGTGACTAATATCTGAACCGGTCCTGAGCCTCTCCTAGGTCGACTCAGCCTCAAATGAGTACCTGGTGCGGTGTGTAAACATCGCCACTGGGGAGACAAAGGCGGTCGGGCGTGGTGTTGGCCACCCACCCCCTCGTGTGCCGTGCCGACCTTCATAGGTGCTCGCTAACAGCACTTGCCCCTACAGTCTGTTTGAGGCTTCACGGCGGGGGGGTGGGGGGGGTGTCTTTGTGAGTCATTGCTCATGCCAGCTCATCCAGCAGACCACGTCGCACGCGCCTGGCATCTCTCCTCCGCCTTACACGCGCTGACCCATCCACGATGTGCATCCAAACTCCTCCACCATCAGCTGTGACCCTAGGCAAGATGACGCGAGTGGTGTTTACAGAGCGGGGATGGGCGGTTGGGGGGGTGGTCAGTTTGGCATCGTCTGCGGCCGGAACAGTCCAGAGGGTTATTAAAATATGAATGTACACAGTCGAACGCTTTGGGCAATTTGAGCCATCTTCAGAGGAGTGAGACAGGTCGAGTGACATCCCCGAAGACAGTTCTGGTCGAGTGAGTTGAATTCGGAGCAGGCGAGGAGGTGGTTGAGATCGTATCTACCCCGTGCACTGCAATGATGTAAACATTTGTTAGTTCTAGATTTGAAGCTTTCGTGACTGCTAGGATTCATATTCTTAGGTTTTTTCGGTAAAGTCATGTTGGTAAAAAATTTAAATTAATAAAAGTAAAATGAAATTAAAATCACGACGTTTCGGAGGCAACACAAGCTTCCGTCTTCAGGTGGAACCGTCACAGCATGATAGCTGTATCAAGCGATAGCTGTATCAAGTGATACAACTATCATGCTGTGACGGTTCCACCTGAAGACGGAGGCTTATGTTGCCTCCGAAACGTCGTGATTTTTTATTTTACTTTTATTAATTTGATTTTTTTACCTACGTGACTTTACCGAAAAAACCTAAGAATATGAACATTTGTTAGCCTCGCTGAGTCTCAACTCGGTTCTTTTTCAGGAGCGTACTACCAATTTTTCTCAGTCGGTGTGGCGGCGGCGGTGGTGGTTGGGGATTGGCGGTGTTGCTGAGACTCGGCGAGGCTGTGTGCTATCCAAATTGGGTGATTTCCAAGGGAAATTTACAGCATTCACATGTTTTTGGCAACCAGTTACACGCTGTGTGTGTGTGTGTTTAGCTGTGGGAGGAGGAAACCCACGCAGATCGATGCGGGGGAGAATACAAATCTGGACACGGGCATTCGAGTCGGGGAGTCGAACTCAGGCCCCTCTTGCTGTAAGGCGTGAGCACTGCCGCCGCCCTGAGAAGAGACGCGTTTTTTAATCCTTTATATTAAGTTCACTTGCTTGCGTGCTTACGACCGTGCAAATCTTTCGGTCGTTTTTTAACAAACTTCCCGTGATCCAATCGAGCTGACATTTTGCACACAGACTCGTTGTGCGTGACAATTAATTTTCGTGAAATTTTTTTTCAAAAATTTTACACTTTTTAGGAAAATGTTTTTTATATTTAATTACCAATTGCTTAATGGTGGCAGGCAATCATCTGACCCATAGGTGGCAGCCATCTCAAGCCAGAGGACGAGAGGACTCTAGCCACCACGCATATAAAGGATTTATAGTGAAAAACTTAGTTTTTACGGGTTAATTTTTTACTTCGTGAGGACTTGCGGGCACAGCAAGAGGCTCGTTTTGGAGAGAAGTCGTTTACGGAGGAGAGACGGATTCGGTCGGACGAGGCGGGAAGGCGTGCCCCGAAACATTGGGGCAGAAGCGTCCGTGTTTAGAAGACCACCGGTGAGAGCCGCAGGGGGAGAGATTTGTGTCAGCTGTAGTAGGAGATGAGACGTCTCAGGTGTAGTAGGAGATGACAGAGACGTGTCAGCTGTAGTAGGAGATGAGACGTGCCAGGTGTAGTAGGAGATGAGAGACGTGCCAGGTGAAGTAGGAGATGAGACGTCTCAGGTGAAGTAGGAGATGAGACGTCTCAGGTGAAGTAGATGAGACGTCTCAGGTGTAGTAGGAGATGAGACGTCTCAGGTGTAGTAGGAGATGAGACGTGCCAGGTGAAGTAGGAGATGAGAGACGTGCCAGGTGAAGTAGGAGATGAGACGTCTCAGGTGAAGTAGGAGATGAGACGTCTCAGGTGAAGTAGGAGATGAGACGTCTCAGGTGTAGTAGGAGATGAGACGTCTCAGGTGTAGTAGGAGATGAGACGTCTCAGGTGTAGTAGGAGATGAGACGTCTCAGGTGTAGTAGGAGATGAGACGTCTCAGGTGTAGTAGGAGATGAGACGTCTCAGGTGTAGTAGGAGATGAGATGTCTCAGGTGTAGTAGGAGATGAGACGTCTCAGGTGTAGTAGGAGATGAGACGTCTCAGGTGTAGTAGGAGATGAGAGAGACGTGCCAGGTGAAGTAGGAGATGAGACGTCTCAGGTGTAGTAGGAGATGACAGAGACGTGCCAGGTGTAGTAGGAGATGAGACGTCTCAGGTGTAGTAGGAGATGAGAGACGTGCCAGGTGAAGTAGGAGATGAGACGTCTCAGGTGTAGTAGGAGATGAGACGTCTCAGGTGAAGTAGGAGATGAGACGTCTCAGGTGAAGTAGGAGATGAGACGTCTCAGGTGTAGTAGGAGATGAGACGTCTCAGGTGTAGTAGGAGATGAGACGTCTCAGGTGTAGTAGGAGATGAGACGTCTCAGGTGTAGTAGGAGATGAGACGTCTCAGGTGTAGTAGGAGATGAGACGTCTCAGGTGTAGTAGGAGATGAGAGAGACGTGCCAGGTGAAGTAGGAGATGAGACGTCTCAGGTGTAGTAGGAGATGAGACGTGCCAGGTGTAGTAGGAGATGAGACGTCTCAGGTGTAGTAGGAGATGAGAGACGTGCCAGGTGTAGTAGGAGATGAGACGTCTCAGGTGAAGTAGGAGATGAGACGTCTCAGGTGAAGTAGGAGATGAGACGTCTCAGGTGTAGTAGGAGATGAGACGTCTCAGGTGTAGTAGGAGATGAGACGTCTCAGGTGTAGTAGGAGATGAGATGTCTCAGGTGTAGTAGGAGATGAGACGTCTCAGGTGTAGTAGGAGATGAGACGTCTCAGGTGTAGTAGGAGATGAGAGAGACGTGCCAGGTGAAGTAGGAGATGAGACGTCTCAGGTGTAGTAGGAGATGACAGAGACGTGCCAGGTGTAGTAGGAGATGAGACGTCTCAGGTGTAGTAGGAGATGAGAGACGTGCCAGGTGTAGTAGGAGATGAGACGTCTCAGGTGTAGTAGGAGATGAGACGTCTCAGGTGTAGTAGGAGATGAGATGTCTCAGGTGTAGTAGGAGATGAGACGTCTCAGGTGTAGTAGGAGATGAGACGTCTCAGGTGTAGTAGGAGATGAGAGAGACGTGCCAGGTGAAGTAGGAGATGAGACGTCTCAGGTGTAGTAGGAGATGACAGAGACGTGCCAGGTGTAGTAGGAGATGAGACGTCTCAGGTGTAGTAGGAGATGACAGAGACGTGCCAGGTGAAGTAGGAGATGACAGAGACGTGCCAGCTGTAGTAGGAGATGAGACGTCTCAGGTGTAGTAGGAGATGAGACGTCTCAGCTGTAGTAGGAGATGAGACGTGCCAGGTGAAGTAGGAGATGACAGAGACGTGCCAGGTGTAGTAGGAGATGAGACGTCTCAGCTGTAGTAGGAGATGAGAAGTCTCAGGTGTAGTAGGAGATGACAGAGACGTGCCAGCTGTAGTAGGAGATGAGACGTCTCAGGTGTAGTAGGAGATGAGACGTCTCAGGTGTAGTAGGAGATGACAGAGACGTGCCAGGTGAAGTAGGAGATGAGATGTGCCAGGTGAAGTAGGAGATGAGACGTCTCAGGTGAAGTAGGAAATGAGACGTGTCAGCTGTAGTAGGAGATGAGACGTCTCAGGTGAAGTAGGAGATGAGACGTCTCAGGTGTAGTAGGAGATGAGACGTCTCAGGTGTAGTAGGAGATGAGACGTCTCAGGTGAAGTAGGAGATGAGACGTGTCAGGTGTAGTAGGAGATGAGACGTCTCAGGTGTAGTAGGAGATGAGACGTCTCAGGTGAAGTAGGAGATGAGACGTGTCAGGTGTAGTAGGAGATGAGACGTCTCAGGTGTAGTAGGAGATGAGACGTCTCAGGTGAAGTAGGAGATGAGACGTGTCAGCTGTAGTAGGAGATGAGACGTCTCAGGTGTAGTAGGAGATGAGACGTCTCAGGTGAAGTAGGAGATGAGACGTGTCAGCTGTAGTAGGAGATGAGACGTCTCAGGTGTAGTAGGAGATGAGACGTCTCAGGTGAAGTAGGAGATGAGACGTGTCAGGTGTAGTAGGAGATGAGACGTGCCAGGTGTAGTAGGAGATGAGACGTGCCAGGTGAAGTAAGAGATGAGACGTGCCAGGTGTAGTAGGAGATGAGACGTGCCAGGTGTAGTAGGAGATGAGACGTCTCAGGTGAAGTAGGAGATGACAGAGACGTGCCAGGTGAAGTAGGAGATGAGACGTGCCAGGTGTAGTAGGAGATGAGACGTCTCAGCTGTAGTAGGAGATGAGACGTGCCAGGTGTAGTAGGAGATGACAGAGACGTGCCAGGTGTAGTAGGAGATGAGACGTGCCAGGTGTAGTAGGAGATGAGACGTCTCAGCTGTAGTAGGAGATGAGACGTGCCAGGTGTAGTAGGAGATGAGACGTCTCAGGTGAAGTAGGAGATGACAGAGACGTGCCAGGTGAAGTAGGAGATGAGAGACGTGCCAGCTGTAGTAGGAGATGAGACGTCTCAGGTGTAGTAGGAGATGAGACGTCTCAGGTGTAGTAGGAGATGACAGAGACGTGCCAGGTGAAGTAGGAGATGAGAGACGTGCCAGCTGTAGTAGGAGATGAGACGTCTCAGGTGTAGTAGGAGATGAGACGTGCCAGGTGTAGTAGGAGATGACAGAGACGTGCCAGGTGTAGTAGGAGATGACAGAGACGTCTCAGCTGTAGTAGGAGATGAGACGTCTCAGGTGTAGTAGGAGATGAAACGTCTCAGGTGTAGTAGGAGATGAGACGTCTCAGGTGTAGTAGATGAGACGTCTCAGGTGTAGTAGGAGATGAGACGTCTCAGGTGAAGTAGGAGATGAGACGTCTCAGGTGAAGTAGGAGATGAGACGTCTCAGGTGAAGTAGGAGATGAGACATCTCAGGTGTAGTAGGAGATGAGACGTCTCAGGTGAAGTAGGAGATGAGACGTCTCAGGTGTAGTAGGAGATGAGACGTCTCAGGTGTAGTAGGAGATGAGACGTGCCAGGTGTAGTAGGAGATGAGACGTCTCAGGTGTAGTAGGAGATGAGACGTGCCAGGTGTAGTAGGAGATGACAGAGACGTGCCAGCTGTAGTAGGAGATGAGACGTCTCAGGTGTAGTAGGAGATGAGACGTCTCAGGTGAAGTAGGAGATGAGACGTCTCAGGTGTAGTAGGAGATGAGACGTCTCAGGTGTAGTAGGAGATGAGACGTGCCAGGTGTAGTAGGAGATGAGACGTCTCAGGTGTAGTAGGAAATGAGACGTCTCAGGTGTAGTAGGAGATGACAGAGACGTCTCAGGTGAAGTAGGAGATGACAGAGACGTGCCAGGTGAAGTAGGAGATGAGACGTGCCAGGTGTAGTAGGAGATGAGACGTCTCAGGTGAAGTAGGAGATGACAGAGACGTCTCAGGTGTAGTAGGAGATGACAGAGACGTGCCAGGTGAAGTAGGAGATGAGACGTCTCAGGTGTAGTAGGAGATGACAGAGACGTGCCAGGTGAAGTAGGAGATGACAGAGACGTGCCAGGTGTAGTAGGAGATGAGACGTCTCAGGTGTAGTAGGAGATGAGACGTCTCAGGTGAAGTAGGAGATGACAGAGACGTCTCAGGTGTAGTAGGAGATGACAGAGACGTGCCAGGTGAAGTAGGAGATGAGACGTCTCAGGTGTAGTAGGAGATGACAGAGACGTGCCAGGTGAAGTAGGAGATGACAGAGACGTGCCAGGTGTAGTAGGAGATGAGACGTCTCAGGTGTAGTAGGAGATGAGACGTCTCAGGTGTAGCAGGAGATGAGACGTCTCAGGTGTAGTAGTAGATGAGTCGTGCCAGGTGTAGTAGGAGATGAGACGTCTCAGGTGTAGTAGGAGATGAGACGTCTCAGGTGTAGTAGGAGATGAGACGTCTCAGGTGTAGTAGGAGATGACAGAGACGTGCCAGGTGTAGTAGGAGATGACAGAGACGTCTCAGGTGTAGTAGGAGATGAGACGTCTCAGGTGTAGTAGGAGATGACAGAGACGTGCCAGGTGTAGTAGGAGATGAGACGTCTCAGGTGTAGTAGTAGATGAGACGTGCCAGGTGTAGTACGAGATGAGACGTCTCAGGTGTAGTAGGAGATGAGACGTGCCAGGTGTAGTAGGAGATGAGACGTCTCAGGTGTAGTAGGAGATGAGACGTCTCAGGTGAAGTAGGAGATGAGACGTCTCAGGTGTAGTAGGAGATGAGACGTCTCAGGTGTAGTAGGAGATGAGACGTGCCAGGTGTAGTAGGAGATGAGACGTCTCAGGTGTAGTAGGAGATGAGACGTGCCAGGTGTAGTAGGAGATGACAGAGACGTGCCAGCTGTAGTAGGAGATGAGACGTCTCAGGTGTAGTAGGAGATGAGACGTCTCAGGTGAAGTAGGAGATGAGACGTCTCAGGTGTAGTAGGAAATGAGACGTCTCAGGTGTAGTAGGAGATGAGACGTGCCAGGTGTAGTAGGAGATGAGACGTCTCAGGTGTAGTAGGAGATGAGACGTCTCAGGTGTAGTAGGAGATGAGACGTCTCAGGTGTAGTAGGAGATGAGAGAGACGTGCCAGGTGAAGTAGGAGATGAGACGTCTCAGGTGTAGTAGGAGATGACAGAGACGTGCCAGGTGTAGTAGGAGATGAGACGTCTCAGGTGTAGTAGGAGATGAGAGACGTGCCAGGTGTAGTAGGAGATGAGACGTCTCAGGTGTAGTAGGAGATGAGACGTCTCAGGTGTAGTAGGAGATGAGATGTCTCAGGTGTAGTAGGAGATGAGACGTCTCAGGTGTAGTAGGAGATGAGACGTCTCAGGTGTAGTAGGAGATGAGAGAGACGTGCCAGGTGAAGTAGGAGATGAGACGTCTCAGGTGTAGTAGGAGATGACAGAGACGTGCCAGGTGTAGTAGGAGATGAGACGTCTCAGGTGTAGTAGGAGATGACAGAGACGTGCCAGGTGAAGTAGGAGATGACAGAGACGTGCCAGCTGTAGTAGGAGATGAGACGTCTCAGGTGTAGTAGGAGATGAGACGTCTCAGCTGTAGTAGGAGATGAGACGTGCCAGGTGAAGTAGGAGATGACAGAGACGTGCCAGGTGTAGTAGGAGATGAGACGTCTCAGCTGTAGTAGGAGATGAGAAGTCTCAGGTGTAGTAGGAGATGACAGAGACGTGCCAGCTGTAGTAGGAGATGAGACGTCTCAGGTGTAGTAGGAGATGAGACGTCTCAGGTGTAGTAGGAGATGACAGAGACGTGCCAGGTGAAGTAGGAGATGAGATGTGCCAGGTGAAGTAGGAGATGAGACGTCTCAGGTGAAGTAGGAAATGAGACGTGTCAGCTGTAGTAGGAGATGAGACGTCTCAGGTGAAGTAGGAGATGAGACGTCTCAGGTGTAGTAGGAGATGAGACGTCTCAGGTGTAGTAGGAGATGAGACGTCTCAGGTGAAGTAGGAGATGAGACGTGTCAGGTGTAGTAGGAGATGAGACGTCTCAGGTGTAGTAGGAGATGAGACGTCTCAGGTGAAGTAGGAGATGAGACGTGTCAGGTGTAGTAGGAGATGAGACGTCTCAGGTGTAGTAGGAGATGAGACGTCTCAGGTGAAGTAGGAGATGAGACGTGTCAGCTGTAGTAGGAGATGAGACGTCTCAGGTGTAGTAGGAGATGAGACGTCTCAGGTGAAGTAGGAGATGAGACGTGTCAGCTGTAGTAGGAGATGAGACGTCTCAGGTGTAGTAGGAGATGAGACGTCTCAGGTGAAGTAGGAGATGAGACGTGTCAGGTGTAGTAGGAGATGAGACGTGCCAGGTGTAGTAGGAGATGAGACGTGCCAGGTGAAGTAAGAGATGAGACGTGCCAGGTGTAGTAGGAGATGAGACGTGCCAGGTGTAGTAGGAGATGAGACGTCTCAGGTGAAGTAGGAGATGACAGAGACGTGCCAGGTGAAGTAGGAGATGAGACGTGCCAGGTGTAGTAGGAGATGAGACGTCTCAGCTGTAGTAGGAGATGAGACGTGCCAGGTGTAGTAGGAGATGACAGAGACGTGCCAGGTGTAGTAGGAGATGAGACGTGCCAGGTGTAGTAGGAGATGAGACGTCTCAGCTGTAGTAGGAGATGAGACGTGCCAGGTGTAGTAGGAGATGAGACGTCTCAGGTGAAGTAGGAGATGACAGAGACGTGCCAGGTGAAGTAGGAGATGAGAGACGTGCCAGCTGTAGTAGGAGATGAGACGTCTCAGGTGTAGTAGGAGATGAGACGTCTCAGGTGTAGTAGGAGATGACAGAGACGTGCCAGGTGAAGTAGGAGATGAGAGACGTGCCAGCTGTAGTAGGAGATGAGACGTCTCAGGTGTAGTAGGAGATGAGACGTGCCAGGTGTAGTAGGAGATGACAGAGACGTGCCAGGTGTAGTAGGAGATGACAGAGACGTCTCAGCTGTAGTAGGAGATGAGACGTCTCAGGTGTAGTAGGAGATGAAACGTCTCAGGTGTAGTAGGAGATGAGACGTCTCAGGTGTAGTAGATGAGACGTCTCAGGTGTAGTAGGAGATGAGACGTCTCAGGTGAAGTAGGAGATGAGACGTCTCAGGTGAAGTAGGAGATGAGACGTCTCAGGTGAAGTAGGAGATGAGACATCTCAGGTGTAGTAGGAGATGAGACGTCTCAGGTGAAGTAGGAGATGAGACGTCTCAGGTGTAGTAGGAGATGAGACGTCTCAGGTGTAGTAGGAGATGAGACGTGCCAGGTGTAGTAGGAGATGAGACGTCTCAGGTGTAGTAGGAGATGAGACGTGCCAGGTGTAGTAGGAGATGACAGAGACGTGCCAGCTGTAGTAGGAGATGAGACGTCTCAGGTGTAGTAGGAGATGAGACGTCTCAGGTGAAGTAGGAGATGAGACGTCTCAGGTGTAGTAGGAGATGAGACGTCTCAGGTGTAGTAGGAGATGAGACGTGCCAGGTGTAGTAGGAGATGAGACGTCTCAGGTGTAGTAGGAAATGAGACGTCTCAGGTGTAGTAGGAGATGACAGAGACGTCTCAGGTGAAGTAGGAGATGACAGAGACGTGCCAGGTGAAGTAGGAGATGAGACGTGCCAGGTGTAGTAGGAGATGAGACGTCTCAGGTGAAGTAGGAGATGACAGAGACGTCTCAGGTGTAGTAGGAGATGACAGAGACGTGCCAGGTGAAGTAGGAGATGAGACGTCTCAGGTGTAGTAGGAGATGACAGAGACGTGCCAGGTGAAGTAGGAGATGACAGAGACGTGCCAGGTGTAGTAGGAGATGAGACGTCTCAGGTGTAGTAGGAGATGAGACGTCTCAGGTGAAGTAGGAGATGACAGAGACGTCTCAGGTGTAGTAGGAGATGACAGAGACGTGCCAGGTGAAGTAGGAGATGAGACGTCTCAGGTGTAGTAGGAGATGACAGAGACGTGCCAGGTGAAGTAGGAGATGACAGAGACGTGCCAGGTGTAGTAGGAGATGAGACGTCTCAGGTGTAGTAGGAGATGAGACGTCTCAGGTGTAGCAGGAGATGAGACGTCTCAGGTGTAGTAGTAGATGAGTCGTGCCAGGTGTAGTAGGAGATGAGACGTCTCAGGTGTAGTAGGAGATGAGACGTCTCAGGTGTAGTAGGAGATGAGACGTCTCAGGTGTAGTAGGAGATGACAGAGACGTGCCAGGTGTAGTAGGAGATGACAGAGACGTCTCAGGTGTAGTAGGAGATGAGACGTCTCAGGTGTAGTAGGAGATGACAGAGACGTGCCAGGTGTAGTAGGAGATGAGACGTCTCAGGTGTAGTAGTAGATGAGACGTGCCAGGTGTAGTACGAGATGAGACGTCTCAGGTGTAGTAGGAGATGAGACGTGCCAGGTGTAGTAGGAGATGAGACGTCTCAGGTGTAGTAGGAGATGAGACGTCTCAGGTGAAGTAGGAGATGAGACGTCTCAGGTGTAGTAGGAGATGAGACGTCTCAGGTGTAGTAGGAGATGAGACGTGCCAGGTGTAGTAGGAGATGAGACGTCTCAGGTGTAGTAGGAGATGAGACGTGCCAGGTGTAGTAGGAGATGACAGAGACGTGCCAGCTGTAGTAGGAGATGAGACGTCTCAGGTGTAGTAGGAGATGAGACGTCTCAGGTGAAGTAGGAGATGAGACGTCTCAGGTGTAGTAGGAAATGAGACGTCTCAGGTGTAGTAGGAGATGAGACGTGCCAGGTGTAGTAGGAGATGAGACGTCTCAGGTGTAGTAGGAGATGAGACGTCTCAGGTGTAGTAGGAGATGACAGAGACGTCTCAGGTGAAGTAGGAGATGACAGAGACGTGCCAGGTGAAGTAGATGAGACGTGCCAGGTGTAGTAGGAGATGAGACGTCTCAGGTGAAGTAGGAGATGACAGAGACGTCTCAGGTGTAGTAGGAGATGACAGAGACGTGCCAGGTGAAGTAGGAGATGAGACGTCTCAGGTGTAGTAGGAGATGACAGAGACGTGCCAGGTGAAGTAGGAGATGACAGAGACGTGCCAGGTGTAGTAGGAGATGAGACGTCTCAGGTGTAGTAGGAGATGAGACGTCTCAGGTGTAGTAGGAGATGAGACGTCTCAGGTGTAGTAGGAGATGAGACGTCTCAGGTGTAGTAGGAGATGACAGAGACGTGCCAGGTGTAGTAGGAGATGAGACGTCTCAGGTGTAGTAGTAGATGAGACGTGCCAGGTGTAGTAGGAGATGAGACGTCTCAGGTGTAGTAGGAGATGAGACGTCTCAGGTGTAGTAGGAGATGAGACGTGCCAGGTGTAGTAGGAGATGAGACGTCTCAGGTGTAGTAGGAGATGAGACGTGCCAGGTGTAGTAGGAGATGAGACGTCTCAGGTGTAGTAGGAGATGAGACGTCTCAGGTGTAGTAGGAGATGAGACGTGCCAGGTGTAGTAGGAGATGACACGTCTCAGGTGTAGTAGGAGATGAGACGTCTCAGGTGTAGTAGGAGATGACAGAGACGTGCCAGGTGTAGTAGGAGATGAGACGTCTCAGGTGTAGTAGGAGATGAGACGTCTCAGGTGTAGTAGGAGATGAGACGTCTCAGGTGTAGTAGTAGATGAGACGTGCCAGGTGTAGTAGGAGATGAGACGTCTCAGGTGTAGTAGGAGATGAGACGTCTCAGGTGTAGTAGTAGATGAGACGTGCCAGGTGTAGTAGGAGATGAGACGTCTCAGGTGTAGTAGGAGATGAGACGTGCCAGGTGTAGTAGGAGATGAGACGTCTCAGGTGTAGTAGGAGATGAGACGTCTCAGATGTAGTAGGAGATGAGACGTGCCAGGTGTAGTAGGAGATGACACGTCTCAGGTGTAGTAGGAGATGAGACGTCTCAGGTGTAGTAGGAGATGACAGAGACGTGCCAGGTGTAGTAGGAGATGAGACGTCTCAGGTGTAGTAGGAGATGAGACGTCTCAGGTGTAGGAGATGAGACGTCTCAGGTGTAGTAGGAGATGAGACGTCTCAGGTGTAGTAGGAGATGACAGAGACGTGCCAGGTGTAGGAGATGAGACGTCTCAGGTGTAGTAGGAGATGAGACGTCTCAGGTGTAGTAGGAGATGAGACGTCTCAGGTGTAATAGGAGATGAGACGTCTCAGGTGTAGTAGGAGATGACAGAGACGTCTCAGGTGTAGTAGGAGATGAGACGTCTCAGGTGTAGTAGGAGATGACAGAGACGTGCCAGGTGTAGTAGGAGATGAGACGTCTCAGGTGAAGTAGGAGATGAGACGTGCCAGGTGTAGTAGGAGATGAGACGTGCCAGGTGTAGTAGGAGATGACAGAGACGTGCCAGGTGTAGTAGGAGATGAGAGACGTCTCAGGTGTAGTAGATGAGACGTCTCAGGTGTAGTAGGAGATGAGAGAGACGTGCCAGGTGTAGTAGGAGATGAGACGTGTCAGGTGTAGTAGGAGATGAGACGTGCCAGGTGTAGTAGGAGATGAGACGTGCCAGGTGTAGTAGGAGATGAGACGTCTCAGGTGTAGTAGGAGATGAGATGTGCCAGGTGTAGTAGGAGATGAGACGTCTCAGGTGTAGTAGGAGATGAGACGTCTCAGGTGTAGTAGGAGATGACAGAGACGTGCCAGGTGAAGTAGGAGATGAGACGTGCCAGGTGTTGTAGGAGATGAGACGTCTCAGGTGTAGTAGGAGATGACAAAGACGTCTCAGGTGAAGTAGGAGATGAGAGACGTGCCAGGTGTAGTAGGAGATGAGACGTCTCAGGTGTAGTAGGAGATGACAGAGACGTCTCAGGTGTAGTAGGAGATGACAGAGACGTGCCAGGTGAAGTAGGAGATGAGACGTGCCAGGTGTAGTAGGAGATGAGACATCTCAGGTGTAGTAGGAGATGAGACGTCTCAGGTGTAGTAGGAGATGAGACGTGCCAGGTGTAGTAGGAGATGAGACGTCTCAGGTGTAGTAGGAGATGAGACGTCTCAGGTGTAGTAGGAGATGAGACGTGCCAGCTGTAGTAGGAGATGAGACGTCTCAGGTGTAGTAGGAGATGAGACGTGCCAGGTGTAGTAGGAGATGACAGAGACGTGCCAGGTGTAGTAGGAGATGAGAGACGTCTCAGGTGTAGTAGGAGATGAGACGTCTCAGGTGTAGTAGGAGATGACAGAGACGTGCCAGCTGTAGTAGGAGATGAGACGTCTCAGGTGTAGTAGGAGATGAGACGTGCCAGGTGTAGTAGGAGATGAGACGTCTCAGGTGTAGTAGGAGATGAGACGTGCCAGGTGTAGTAGGAGATGAGAGAGACGTGCCAGGTGAAGTAGGAGATGAGAGAGACGTGCCAGGTGAAGTAGGAGATGAGAGACGTGCCAGCTGTAGTAGGAGATGAGACGTGCCAGGTGAAGTAGGAGATGAGACGTGCCAGGTGTAGTAGGAGATGACAGAGACGTGCCAGGTGAAGTAGGAGATGAAAGACGTGCCAGCTGTAGTACGAGATGAGACGTGCCAGGTGAAGTAGGAGATGAGACGTGCCAGGTGTAGTAGGAGATGACAGAGACGTGCCAGGTGAAGTAGGAGATGAGAGACGTGCCAGCTGTAGTAGGAGATGAGACGTGCCAGGTGAAGTAGGAGATGAGACGTGCCAGGTGTAGTAGGAGATGACAGAGACGTGCCAGGTGAAGTAGGAGATGAGACGTGCCAGGTGTAGTAGGAGATGAGACGTGCCAGGTGTAGTAGGAGATGACAGAGACGTGCCAGGTGAAGTAGGAGATGAGACGTGCCAGGTGTAGTAGGAGATGAGACGTCTCAGGTGTAGTAGGAGATGACAGAGACCTGCCAGGTGAAGTAGGAGATGACAGAGACGTGCCAGGTGTAGTAGGAGATGAGACGTCTCAGGTGTAGTAGGAGATGACAGAGACGTGCCAGGTGAAGTAGGAGATGACAGAGACGTGCCAGGTGTAGTAGGAGATGAGACGTCTTAGGTGTAGTAGGAGATGAGACGTGCCAGGTGTAGTAGGAGATGACAGAGACGTGCCAGGTGAAGTAGGAGATGACAGAGACGTGCCAGGTGTAGTAGGAGATGAGACGTCTCAGGTGTAGTAGGAGATGAGACGTGCCAGGTGTAGTAGGAGATGACAGAGACGTGCCAGGTGAAGTAGGAGATGAGAGACGTGCCAGCTGTAGTAGGAGATGAGACGTGCCAGGTGAAGTAGGAGATGAGACGTGCCAGGTGTAGTAGGAGATGACAGAGACGTGCCAGGTGAAGTAGGAGATGAGACGTGCCAGGTGTAGTAGGAGATGAGACGTGCCAGGTGTAGTAGGAGATGACAGAGACGTGCCAGGTGAAGTAGGAGATGAGACGTGCCAGGTGTAGTAGGAGATGAGACGTCTCAGGTGTAGTAGGAGATGACAGAGAAGTGCCAGGTGAAGTAGGAGATGAGACGTGCCAGGTGTAGTAGGAGATGAGACG
Source organism: Lampetra fluviatilis (assembly GCF_964198595.1). NCBI lineage: Eukaryota > Metazoa > Chordata > Hyperoartia > Petromyzontiformes > Petromyzontidae > Lampetra > Lampetra fluviatilis. Next base: position 4,975,917 of record NC_136324.1, read on the forward strand.
TCTCAGGTGTAGTAGGAGATGACAGAGACGTGCCAGGTGAAGTAGGAGATGAGACGTGCCAGGTGTAGTAGGAGATGAGACGTCTCAGGTGTAGTAGGAGATGAGAGACGTGCCAGGTATAGTAGGAGATGAGACGTGCCAGGTGAAGTAGGAGATGAGAGACGTCTCAGGTGTAGTAGGAGATGAGACGTCTCAGGTGTTGTAGGAGATGTGAGACGTGCCAGCTGTAGTAGGAGATGAGACGTGCCAGGTGTAGTAGGAGATGAGAGACGTGCCAGGTGTAGTAGGAGATGACAGAGACGTGCCAGGTGTAGTAGGAGATGAGAGACGTGCCAGGTGTAGTAGGAGATGAGAGACGTGCCAGGTGTAGTAGGAGATGAGACGTGCCAGGTGTAGTAGGAGATGACAGAGACGTGTCAGCTGTAGTAGGAGATGAGAGACGTGCCAGGTGTAGTAGGAGATGACAGAGACGTGCCAGGTGTAGTAGGAGATGACAGAGACGTGCCAGGTGTAGTAGGAGATGAGAGACGTGCCAGGTGTAGTAGGAGATGACAGACGTGCCAGGTGTGGTAGGAGATGAGAGAGACGTGCCAGGTGTAGTAGGAGATGAGACGTGCCAGGTGTAGTAGATGACAGAGACGTGTCAGCTGTAGTAGGAGATGAGAGACGTGCCAGGTGTAGTAGGAGATGAGACGTGCCAGGTGTAGTAGTAGATGACAGAGACGTGCCAGGTGTAGTAGGAGATGAGAGACGTCTCAGGTGTAGTAGGAGATGACAGAGACGTGCCAGGTGTAGTAGGAGATGAGATGTGCCAGGTGTAGTAGGAGATGAGAGACGTCTCAGGTGTAGTAGGAGATGACAGAGACGTGCCAGGTGTAGTAGGAGATGAGAGACGTCTCAGGTGTAGTAGGAGATGAGACGTCTCAGGTGTAGTAGGAGATGAGACGTCTCAGGTGTAGTAGGAGATGACAGAGACGTGCCAGGTGTAGTAGGAGATTATACGTCTAAGGTGTAGTAGGAGATGACAGAGACGTGCCAGGTGTAGTAGGAGATGAGAGACGTCTCAGGTGTAGTAGGAGATGACAGAGACGTGCCAGGTGTAGTAGGAGATGAGATGTGCCAGGTGTAGTAGGAGATGAGAGACGTCTCAGGTGTAGTAGGAGATGACAGAGACGTGCCAGGTGTAGTAGGAGATGATACGTCTAAGGTGTAGTAGGAGATGAGAGTCTCAGGTGTAGTAGGAGATGAGAGACGTGCCAGCTGTAGTAGGAGATGAGACGTGTCAGGTAGCGGAGAGCGCTCGCGAGATGTTTGGAGAACACGTGGTGTGTGGATGATTTTCGTCCTCTGACCCCCCTCCCCCCATGTGTCATGTAACCACAACAGCAATGTGCGGGGCTGCTTACACAAATTAACCCTCGCTCGCGTAAACAAATAAGTCAGTGAATGAGTTGATAATGAATAGCCTGGGCTAATGATTGAGTGAAGAGACCACGGGGTTTAATGTTTACTCATTGTGGTGCACGGGTCGCGGGAACGCGACGCTGCTGACCGCTTCATAAACTTAACCAAACCATTTTTATTCACCCGGCAAAGCCCACTGATTCTTCTTCTTGGTTCTTTCGGTAAAGTCACGTAGAATGGAAATGATAAAAGAATAAAAATAAAACATAATTAAATTATTCTCACGACGTTTCGGCCACAACGCAAGCAGTCGTCCTCTGTCTTCTCGACAGACCTGTTCTCCACCTGAGGACGGCTGCATGCATTGTGGCCGAAACGTCGTGAGAATTATTTTGCTTTATTTTATTATTTCCATTCTACGTGACTTTACCGAAAGAACCAAGAAGATGAATCCCTGCAGTCACGAAAGCTTTAAATCGAAAAATAAAACCCACTGATTCTCTTTTTGACCCCGGCCACACATCATCGATGCATGGAAGAGGCTTGCCATCCAGCGAGCGTCATTAAGCGCGAGTTGACTCACGCGGAGGGTAACGGCCGCGGACACCCGGAGATGAATCCACGCAGGTTTCAACATTAAACATGATTTTGAAGATATTCTTAGGTTTTTTCGGTAAAGTCACGTAGGTAAAAAAAATTAAATTAGTAAAATAAAAATAAAATCACGACGTTTCGGAGGCAACACAAGCTTCCGTCTTCAGGTGGAACCGTCACAGCACGATAGCTGTATCAAGTGAAACGTCGTGATATTTATTTTATTTTTATTTTACTTTTATTAATGTAATTTTTTTTACCTACGTGACTTCACCGAAAAAACTAAGAATATGAATCCTTTCAGTCACGAAAGCTTCAAATCTAGAATAAATGATTTTGAAGAGTCAAAGCTTGCTTTATCACCAGCATGGTTGACGATGTACCGGTGCGAAAGACGTTCAACATACATAGGCGTGATGGTGTATCATTTTTCAATTAAAGTTTGCCAAACTTGCTTTTCCCGTTTGTATGTTAATTTCAATTAAAGTGTAATTTTCTTGGTGCTTTCGGTAAAGTCACGTAGAAGGGAAATAATAAAATAATAAAAATAAAACATAATAAAATACAACATAGAAATGTTTTATTTTTATTATTTTATTATTTCCCTTCTACGTGACTTTTCCTAAAGAACCAAGAAGATGAATCCCTGCAGTCACGAAAGCTTTAAATCGAAATTTAAAGTGTCATTGTACAACAACAACAAAAAATAATCCACGCGACAATCACCACGGGGAGAGACCGAGACAGAGAGACGGAGGGCACACGCCGACTCACAAATATACGACGGACAGCATTCAGGCTCCGGGAATCGAACCCACGGGTCTGAGCAAACCATACGATGTGGTGGATCGCGTCTTCTCGCAACCCTCGCGGTGCCGTGAGCGGCTCGCGAACGACGGAAAAAAAATCCCCTTCAGTCACCGGAGTAGCAGCATCCCGAGCCGCATTCATCGGAGAATTTGGGGGGGCGGGAGTGACGTCTACGGTACGGTGACTTTTTGTTTTGCTATCGTTCGGGCGTGACGCTGGCGGCCACCCACCCACCCTCCCTCTCGTGTGTCGTGTCTGCCTTCACAGGTGCCGCTGACTCGCTACGGACAGCACTTGCCCCAACAGTATGTCCGCCCCGTGGCCACATTCATGCTGATTGCCCAATCACCCAGCCCGCGGTTTCGTTCGCCCTGCCCACTCGCTGTGCGCTCACTCACCTGGTCTCCTCTGTGCGCTCACTCACCTGGTCTCCTCTGTGCGCTCACTCACCTGGTCTCGTCTGTGCGCTCACTCACCTGGTCTCCTCTGTGCGCTCACTCACCTGGTCTCGTCTGTGCGCTCACTCACCTGGTCTCCTCTGTGCGCTCACTCACCTGGTCTCCTCTGTGCGCTCACTCACCTGGTCTCCTCTGTGCGCTCACTCACCTGGTCTCCTCTGTGCGCTCACTCACCTGGTCTCCTCTGTGCGCTCACTCACCTGGTCTCGTCTGTGCGCTCACTCACCTGGTCTCGTCTGTGTGCTCACTCACCTGGTCTCCTCTGTGCGCTCACTCACCTGGTCTCCTTTGTACGCTCACTCACCTGGTCTCGTCTGTGCGCTCACTCACCTGGTCTCGTCTGTGTGCTCACTCACCTGGTCTCCTCTGTGCGCTCACTCACCTGGTCTCACCTGTGCGCTCACTCACCTGGTCTCGTCTGTGCGCTCACTCACCTGGTCTCGTCTGTGTGCTCACTCACCTGGTCTCGTCTGTGCGCTCACTCACCTGGTCTCGTCTGTGCGCTCACTCACCTGGTCTCGTCTGTGTGCTCACTCACCTGGTCTCGTCTGTGCGCTCACTCACCTGGTCTCCTCTGTGCGCTCACTCACCTGGTCTCGTCTGTGCGCTCACTCACCTGGTCTCACCTGTGCGCTCACTCACCTGGTGTCGTCTGTGCGCTCACTCACCTGGTCTCGTCTGTGCGCTCACTCACCTGGTCTCGTTTGTGTGCTCACTCACCTGGTCTCGTCTGTGCGCTCACTCACCTGGTCTCCTCTGTGCGCTCACTCACCTGGTCTCGTCTGTGAGCTCACTCACCTGGTCTCCTCTGTGCGCTCACTCATCTGGTCTCGTCTGTGCACTGACTCACCTGGTTTCGTCTGTGCGCTCACTCACCTGGTCTCGTCTGTGTGCTCACTCACCTGGTATCGTCTATGCGCTCACTCACCTGGTCTCGCCTGCCGAAAAACACAAAAATCTAAATCAACAAGCAGAGGCGGTGATGAAAGTGTAGAGGAAAAAGGTATGCGTTAAATAAATAAACTGCGCGACGTTGTACAAATATTTAAAGTCAAATGTTGCATCAAAGTTACGTATTAAACCGCGTGCAGTGCTCGTCACCTCGAGGAGGTCTTTCAGACAGATCGTATCATGTATTATTATTTAGAGACGGATCATGTATTATGAATTATTATTTAGAGACGGATCATGTATTATGAATTATTATTTAGAGACGGATCAGCAGCGTTAAGCATTAACCAGCCAGAGGTTGACTGTAAGTAGTAATTTGTAAATACTTACGATGGAGATGCGTTACGACGACCCCATCGTAAGTCGAAAATATCGTAAGTCGAAGATGGCCTATAGCCTACCCAGGAGTGGTTAAAGAATGGTGATAATTTAGCAAAACAGAGCAATTTACAGTACCGTACTGTATACACTATATACTGTATGTATTTATTAATTACAATACTGTATTGCACAGTAACATGTAAAGTAAAAAAAACAAGGTCAATTCTTAGCCTACCTGTATGAACTGCAATTTAAGTGAAAGTTTTTTCAGGAAACAATCCTATCTGCTATAAAAAAAAAAGTTTAACATGCAGTGAACGTATCGTATCGTGGTAACCTTAAAATGAAATCGCTAAAGCTACGTATCATAGCGTAGTGTATAGTGTAATGTATAGTGTAGTGTATAGTGTAGTGAAGTGTATAGTGTAGTGTAATAATGTAATGTATAGTGTAGTGTAATAATGTAGTGTATATGTATAGTGTAGTGTAATAATGTAGTGTATAGTGTAGTGTAATAATTTAGTGTAATAATGTAGTGTATAGTGTAATGTATAGTGTAGTGTATAGTAATCATGTAGTGTGTAGTGTAGTGTATAGTGTAGTGTATAGTGAAGTGTAATAATGTAGTGTAATAATGTAGTGTATAGCGAAGTGTATAGTGTAGTGTATAGTGTAGTGTATACATGCATTGCACGTATCGTAACGTATCATATTGTACTGTACCCACCAAGATTCTGTCCGTCGTCTGCACACTTGAACGATGTTAAGGTTCTTGATGGCAATTTTGTCGTATCGCCATCGTAAGATCGAAATATCGTAAGTCGGAGCATCGTAACTCGGGGACTACCTGTAGACGTCAAATGTCCAACAATATGAATAATCGCCCCCCCCCCCCCATAGAATAAACAAACTCTGGGGAGATGTTCTGTTAGCGCCTCTGAATTTCGGCACGACACAGGAGGCACAGGTGGGTGGCCGCTAGGGCTGAACGATTAATCGATTTCAAATCGAACTCGCAATTTGAAACAATGCGATTAGCATATCGCAAAGGCTGCGATTTTTTGCGATTTGAAAAGTCCTATTGCTTTCTTATTGGAATTGTTTTATTTTGTATTGTTATAACTTTATTTATTTAACTTAACAATTGTTCTATCTCGATTCTAAGCTTTCGTGACCGCAAGAATTACTATTCGGTTCTTTCGGTAAAGTCAAGTATAAAGAAAATAAATTAAATAAAAATAGAATACGACGTCTCGATTCCAACACAAGCAACCGTCATCAGCAAAGAATGAATGAGAAAACAAACATAGTAAACTGAGAAATATAATGCAATACAACACAGAGAGTCGGCTAACACAACAATCAACACCCTACCTGGTTGATTACGTTCTTCCAAAGATTGCTAAATTTGAGAGAGACAAAACACAGACACGGAGACACACAGACACACAAGCAGAGAGGAACAACACAGAGACACACACACAGAGACACACAGAGAGAGACACACAACATAGACACACAGACAGACACACAAGCAGAGAGAGACAACACAGAGACACACACACAGAGACACACATAGACAGACACACAACATAGACACACAGACAGAGACACAAGCAGAGACTCACACAGACACAAAATAGACACAGAGTCCCAATGCCTCTGTGTCGAGGCCTTAAATAGCTTCAAATCAAGTTTGAATGTTGAATTCCTATCGGATCATTCTTTATGGGCCCGACCGAAATTCGGTTTCGGCGCCGAAAGTTGGCAAATGGCCACTTTCGGTTTCCTTTCGGTTTCGGACGAAAGTTAATTTTTAACTTTCGATTTCGGCCGAAAGTCAATTTTTTACTTTCGATTTCGGCCGAAAGTCAATTTTTTACTTTCGATTTCGGCCGAAAGTACATTTTTAACTTTCGATTTCGGCCGAAAGTCAATTTTTAACTTTCGATTTCGGCCGAAAGTCAATTTTTTACTTTCGATTTCGGCCGAAAGTCATTTTTTTACTTTCGGTTTCAGCCGAAAGTTAATTTTTAATTTTCGGTCTGGTTTCAGTTTCGGCCGAAACTGATATTGACTTTCGGTCGTCAACCGAAGATCTATTTTCAGAATATAACGCTCGTGCTAAGTCTATCAGCCGGTCAGTCGGCGCTAGGCAATCCTATGCGATGGGCTGCACACACATACACACACACAGTGTACACAGTGTGTATGTGTGTGTACACTCACATACACACAGTGTACACACACGTCATCAGCAGCAGCAGCTTGCGAGCGAGGGTCTGGGGCCGTCAATAAAGGGGTGGGGGGGGGTAGCGCCTTCGCTACGAACCCTCAATTCCGGTTCAGTGATTCTGCTCTATTGCTATAGTACTATACCGCCTTCAACTTTTATGAACGACTGGGTTCATCTTCTTGGTTCTTTCGGTAAAGTCACGTAGAAGGGAAATAATACAATAATAAAAATAAAACATAATAAAATATTTTTTTATTATTTTATTAAAATTGTTTATTGTTTATTATTTTATTAAAGTCACGTAGAAGGGAAATAATAAAATAATATAAAATAATAACAGAATTATTTATTATTCTATTATTTCCCTTCTACGTGACTTTACTGAAAGAACCAAGAAGATGAATCCCTGCAGTCACGAAAGCTTTAAATCGGAACGACTGGGTGTTTAAGGTTAGCGATTTGTCGTATTAGCTAGCTGTATAGCAAATGAACAAATACAATTACTTTACGATGCAAGTAAAAAAATAGTGTTTTAATATTTGTGTTTTTTTTTATGTAGGGTCCCTTTATAACATGTGCTACAGGCCCCTAATTAGCTTAATCCGGCACTGGCTCCAGCATGGATGTCTGTGTGCGTGAATGTGTGGAGCGGTGGCGCAGCGATTAGCGCACTGCGCTTCGAACCCGGCCACCCGAGTTCGATTCCCTGCTCACGGCCGGTGACGATTATTATCTGAACCGGTCCTGGGCCTCCCCTAGGTCGACATCGCCACTGGGGAGACAAAGGCGGCCGGCCGTGGTGCTGGCCACCCACCCCCTCGTGTGCCGTGCCTTCTTCATAGGTGCTCGCTAACAGCACTTGCCCCCTACAGTCTCACAGGCTACACGGGGGATCTTTGTCTGTGTGTGGGGGGGGCGGGGCAGCGACTGCGTCACGATTCGCGCGCTGAGCTCCGAACCCGGCGGCCCGAGTTCGGTTCCCGCTCACGGCCGGTGACGAATATTATTTGAACCGGTCCTGGGCCTCCTCCTAGGTCGACTCAGCCTCAAACAAGTAAGCGTTTGTGGGTATGTCAACATCGAGGAGGGGAGCCGGAACGCTGGCTCTGACAGACGGCGGCAGAGCAAAGACATTGGGATCGAGTGTTTTTCCCTCACGCGCGTGGGTTTTAACTTGCGGTGGCTTCATACTCTTAGTTCTTTCGGTAAAGTCACCATGTAGGTAAAAAATGAAATTAAAATTAATAAAAGTAATAAAATCACGACGTTTCGGAGGCAACACAAGTCTCCGTCATCAGTTGGGACCGTCACAGCCAGATTTGCTGCATCAAGTGAGGCAGGGATTCAAGATGCAAGCTTTATTAATTTTAATTTCATTTCTTACCTACGTGACTTTACCGAAAGAACTAAAGAGTATGAATCCTTGCAGTCACGAAAACTGCGGTGGCTGCTGTTTATGGCCAAGTGTCAACAAAAAAACCCACTAATTTATTGGCTAAAAACATCTCGATCTGCCGTGTAGGGGACCGCAACGTTTGACCAATTGAACCTTATGGCGTGACCCTGGGGCCCTATAAGCCACCCCGGGTCCTATAAGCCACCCCGGGTCCTATAAGCCACCCCGGGGCCCTATAAGCCACCCCAGGTCCTAAAAGCCACCCCGGGGCCCTATAAGCCCCCGGGTCCTATAAGCCCTCCCTGGCTCTCGCATCAACTGCGTTGCGACGTAATTTTATGTTTGTTGAAGGCGAACGACACGGCCATCTGTTTGCTCTACACGATGCGCTGATTAAAGTTTCACAGTTTTGTTGATGACTACGGCAATTTTGGCGGGTGCTTGGTGAAGAACGAGAGCGGTGGGATGGAGTGGCCACAAATAAGTTCGTGGCGATTTTTGATTTTCGATTATTCGGGGACCCCGACTCTGACGTCTGCTGCTGAATATTTGGAGTTTTTTTTCTCTCTCTGTCTGTTCACGTAGATTTTTCTCTAGGTCCTCCGGTTTTTTTCCCTCCACAAGTAGAATGAAACGTAATAGAGAGGGTGTTTTTTTGGGGGGTTAGATCGCGTTAATATATGTGTCGTTAAAACCCGCCACCACCCGACGCAGCCAAATCGTGAGGGTGTTTTAAAATTATTATTTAACTCCGTCTGTTGTATCATCAAAAAAACTTCTAACTCAATTTTACACACTTACCAATGTGTTATCGACTGCAAACTTGAATACCTATGTCATATTTATGACACGACTATATTCTAAAATTAAAATTTCAAAACATATTTTTTAACATTTTACACGCTTATATTTAACTTACTCTGTTGTATGCTCAAATCTAGTAACTCAATTTTAACCGTATTCCCAATGTCGTATCGACTGCAAACTTGGTATAGGTATGTCATACTGATGACAACACGATATTCTATCATTAAAATTTCAAAATATATATTTTTAAACATTTTACACGCTTTTATTTACCTTACTGTGTTGTATCCTCAAATCTTGTAACTATATTTTAACCGTATTCCCAATGTCATATCGACTGTAAACTTGGTATAGCTATGCCATACTGACGACAAGACTATATTCTATGATTACAATTTCAAAATATATATTTTTAAACATTTTACACGCTTTTATTTAACTTACTGTGTTGTATCCTCAAATCTTGTAACTATATTTTAACCGTATTCCCAATGTATCGACTGAAAACTTAGTATAGCTATGTCATACTGATGACAAGACTATATTATATCATTAAAATTTAAAAATATATATTTTTAAACATTTTACACACTTTTATTTAACTTACTGTGTTGTATCCTCAAATCTTGTAACTCAATTTTAACCGTATTCCCAATATCGTATCGACTGCAAACTTGGTATAGCTATGTCATACTGATGACAACACGATATTCTATCATTGAAAATTAAAAATAAATATTTTAAAAACATTCTTTTTTACGGCTCCAATTGTCCACGCTAAACTCACGTTGCCTGCAAATCACCGCGGTCCCTTATGTCACGGCACGCCTCGGGTAGCCACGCCCAGGGACGGGGGATGTGGAAGGAGGGGAGGGGCGATGGGGACAAGAGGAGGGGCAACTAGGACAGTACTGTACTGTACATTTCATGAAAGCGTGTTTTTTTTAAGTATTTTTAAATATTTTATTTAGTTCTAGTTTAGGACTTTAGGTGACGCACGCACCTCGTGGCCACCTACCGGCCGCTGTGAATTTTTTCGCGAGGGTTTTCACGATATGGCGATGCCACGATATGGCGATACCACGATACATGTGACACGATATCAAAGTGTCGTGATGATCGGCAGCTTCCTGAGATTGCGATCCAAACGTGGCCGCTTCAATTCGACCTCCCCGGCGCGTCAGCATGAAACAACGAGCAAAACGAATTGACGAAACTCCCCCAAAGTGGCGGTCGTTTCACCGCAAACCGCGCCGGGTCCTAATTCGAGGCTGAGTCGACCTAGGGGGGGGGGTGGCCGAGGACCGGTGCAGATATTCGTGTTGGCCGTGTTGCGCGAATCGAACTCGGCAGGCCCCGGGGTTGGTTCGCACCGCGGCGCGCTAACCACTGCGCCACCGCTCCCCACAGGTGAAACAACACCGGGTTGAGGTGTCCACGTGTCCCTCGTGCCGGACGCTACCACTTCACTATCGCGGGTAAGGGGGGGGGGTGTTGTTGCGTCTCCTGTGGGACTTCCGCCTCAGCCGATGACATATTCGACTGCACCAGACAGGGACCCCCCGTACGGATGGAATGGTCGATTCAGGCAATTGGAACCTCGATACGAGATGACTTCTCTAACCGGCTCCACGGCATCTCATTTCTCTCGCGTCTCACGCAAGCGGCGGCCATGGTCCAATCCACTAGCAAAGGACAAAGATCCCCCGTGTAGCCTGTCACAGACTTTTGGGGCAAGTGCTGTTTAGCGAGGAGCGCTTATGAAGGCCGGCACGGCACACAAGGGGGTGCGCGGCCAGTTATACGCCCGGCCGCCTTTGTCTCCCCAGTGGCGATGTTTACACACCGCACCCAGGCACTCATTTGAGGCTGGGTCGACCTAGGGGAGGCCCAGGACCGGTTCGGGCAATCGTCACCGGTGTTGGCCGTGTGCGGCGAATCGGGCTCGGGTCGCCGGGTTCGAAACCGTTGCGCCATCCGCTCACGACGACCCCCACCCCCTCCACCTCCCCCACCACCCCCTCTACCACCACCATCACCACCTGCACTCCCACCACCCCCACCACCTCCCCCTCCACTCCCACCACCCCCACCACCTCCCTCTCCACCCCCACCACACCTGCGTCACGCTCACCTGGATCGCAGTTTTGCCGCGGTCTCCGCGTCGAATCTCGTACCGATTTCTCTCTCTCGATCTGCTGTGTGTGTGTGCTGTGTGTACTGTGTGTACTCTGTGTGTGTGCTGTGTGTACTCTGTGTGTGCTCTGTGTGAGTGTCGTGAGTATTGTGAGCGCGAATTGAGCGTTGTGTCCGCGCGCCGTGTGCGTGTGTACCGGTAGTGTGTGTGTGTGCTGCTGGTACTGTGTGTGTGTGTGTGCTGCTGGTACTGTGTGTGTGCTGCTGTCACTGTGTGTGTGTGTGCTGCCGACACTGTGTGTGTGTGCTGCTGTCACTGTGTGTGTGTCTGTGAGCTGCCGGTACTGTGTGTCTGTGTGTGTGTGTGCTGCCGACACTGTGTCTGTGTGCTGCCGGTACTGTGTGTGTGTGCTGCCGGTACTGTGTGTGTGTGCTACCGACACTGTGTGTGTGTGCTGCCGACACTGTGTGTGTCTGTGTGTGTGTGTGCTGCCGACACTGTGTGTCTGTGTGCTGCCGGTACCGTGTGTGTCTGTGTGTGTGTGCTGCCGACACTGTGTGTGTGTGCTGCCGACACTGTGTGTGTGTGTGCTGCCGGTACTGTGTGTGTGTGCTGCTGTCACTGTGCGTACTTCCCCAAACGTACCGCTTTCGCCTGTCTGCTGTGCACGCTGCGTGCACTCCCTTTGCACGCGATCCGTGCGTGCTCCCCGCGCGTGTAATGCCCACGTGTGCTGCGTGTACTGCCCCACGTGCGCGCTCCGACAATGTCCAGCAACCCCACCGCGTCCAGGCGCGGAGCCGTGCGGCGTTCCCGTCCGTGGCGCTCCCTGTGCCGCTCCATCGTCTTCCCCGGAGTCCGCGGGCTCCTCGGCCTCGTGCGGGGACCCCCCCAGGGGACCCCTGGGGGACACCGGAGAGCCCCCGGCGGGGGCATGAGGAGGGGGCTACACCGCGCGGTCTTCGCGGGGCTGTGCCTCGCGTCGCTGTGCGCCGTCTACCTCCTCGCTGCCAACATTCACTTCCCAGGTACGGGGGTGGGGGGGGGGGCATCAGGGCAGGAGAACCCCCCCCCCACCTCCCATCAGCCCCCCCTAACCAGCCCCCCCCTAACCAGCCCCCCCCTAACCAGCCCCCCCTAACCAGCCCCCCCCCCCCCCACCATCAACACCCTCCCTAGGGGAAGGTTGGTGGAGTGGTGGGTGATACTCGTGATAGGTGGTGGAAGTTGGGGATCACCACGCTCACACTGCGGGTCACACGAATGCTGCAAGTAGCTACACATGTAGCTACACGTGTAACTACACAAGTAGCTACACGTGTAACTACACAAGTAGCTACACATGTAACTACACATGTAGCTACACATGTAGCTGCACAAGTAACTACACATGTAGCTACAAAGTAGCTACTGGTCCTGCACTTTCAAGCGCCCCGCGCTAAATGCTTACAAGCTATCAATTCCGGTTCAGTTATTCTGCATTTGCTCTATTACTATAGTACTATACCGCCTTCAACTTTTATGAACGACTGGGTGTTTAAGGTGAGCAATTTGTCGTATTATTTGGCTGTATAGCAAATGAAAAAATACAATTACTTTACGATGCAAGTAAAAAATTAGTATTTTAATATTTACGTCTTTTTAAAAAAATGTAGGGTCCCTTTATAACATGTGCTACAGCCCCCTCATGAGCTTAATCCAGCACTGGCTCCAGCATGGATGTCTGTGTGCGTGAATGTGTGGAGCGGTGGCGTAGTGGTTAGCGTGCTGCACTTCGAACAAGGCCACCCGAGTTCGATTCGCCGCTCACGGTCAATACTGGTGACGATTATCTGAACCGGTTCCGATTATCTGAACCGGTTCTGGGCCTCCCCTAGGTCGACTCACGCCTCATGAGTGAGTACCTGGTGCAATGTGTCAACATCGCCACAAACAAAGACCCCCTCGTGTGCCGTACCGGCCTTCATAGGCGCGCGCTAACAGCACTTGCCCCAACAGTCTGTTCAGGCTATACGGGGGATCTTTGTATTTGAATGTATGGAGGAGGCTCGTGAAGGACGCTGCTACTTGTCAATTGGAGGCAGTCGCCCTCCAACGACAACGGAGGGCAGAGGAGCGACGCTCGCAACAACGAGCGGAGCGCCGGGAGAATAAAACGTAGCAATTTGGCACAGTTTGGGGGCACAGGTGGTGCATCTGCCAGCCATCTCAGCCTTCCACGCTTCAAGTGGCCTCGAAGTGCACCTAGACTGGCACAAGTGACGTCGCCGCTACTTAGTGACGAATGACGGCTGTTGCTGCATGAGTGCATGTTTATTGGGGAGTGGTGGCGCAGCGTTTAGCGGCGCTGCGCTACGAACCCGGCGTTCCGATGTTTCGATTGACGCTCATGGTCACGAGCACCGGTGACGATTACCTGAATCGATCTCGAGCTACCCCTAGGTCGATCTAGCCTTAAATGACTACTTGTGGCGGCATGTGAACATCAGCACCGAGGGAGACAAAGGCGGCCGAGCGTAGCACCTAAACCACACCGCCGTGCGCCCACATCCTGCGCCGCGCCGGTTTCACAAAATAAATACACAACGCTCACACAATTCCCTTGTGTGTCTTGTGTTCGCAGGTTATGGCTCGCAACTCGACTGGTGAGTCGGCGCGCGTTTCCCTCCGGGTTCCCCGGTACTTGACCACTCACGACCCTCCCAGTCTCTATAAGGGGACGGGCGGGGGGGGGCGAGAGTCTCTGTCGAACTGGCGACACCAAATTCTCTCTGCACAGTCACCCACCGTGCCAGCATTGTTCCCCTGCCGTGTACCGCCACTGCCGCCACTGCTGCGATCGCCGCTGCTGCCGCATGGGGTCATTGGGGTCATTGGGGGTCAGAGGCCAGCTCGGTCTGCGTGCAGCCTGCGCCGCACACTGCCCCGTCCCCGTGGCTGTCGTCTCGGGGGTTTAGAGGCGACAGGCGCGGCTGAGAGCCTTGCCCGTCACGCGCGAGCGCCTCGGCACACCGACCGCCCTCGACAAACCCGGACTCTGTCAGTAACTTTAGTACTTGCCCTGACCCTATCCATAGCCCTAACCTCACATTACCCTTAACCATAGCTATAATCCCTGACCCTATCCACAGCCATAACCTAACATTACCCTTAGCCATAGCTATAATCCCTGGCACTAACCACAGCCATAACCTAACATTACCCTTAACCATGGCTATAATCCCTGACCCTATCCACAGCCATAACCTAACATTACCCTTAGCCATAGCTATAATCCCTGGCACTAACCACAGCCATAACCTAACATTACCCTTAGCCATAGCTATAATCCCTGGCACTAACCACAGGCATAACCTAACATTACCCTTAACCATGGCTATAATCCCTGACCCTATCCACAGCCCTAACCTGACATTACCCTTAGCCCTGCCTATAATCCCTGGCACTAACCACAGCCCTAACCTAACATTACCCTTAACCATAGCTATAATCCCTGGCACTAACCACAGCCATAACCTAGCATTACTCTTAGGCCTGGCCCTAACCTCACATTATCCTTATCCTCCATGGCTATAACCCCTGGCACTATCCACAGCCCTAACTTCGCATTACCTTTAACCCTGGCCCTAACTACAGCCCTAACCTAGTATTACCCTTAGCTTTGCCTATAATCCCTGGCACTAACCACAGCCCTAACGGAACATAACTCTTAACCGTGGCTATAATCCCCGGCCCTAACTACAGCCCTAACCTCGCATTACTCTTAGCCCTGGCTATAATCCCTGGCACAAACCACAGCGCTCCCCCGTGTCCCCCGCTGCCAAGCGACCAAGTTGGGGAGGGGGGAGAGCTCCCTAAGCCCCTCTCCTGAGCCCTTCTCCTTCACTGTCTGTCTGAGGTCTGTATCAGTTTGTCTCTGTCTGTCTCTGAGTATCTCTGTATGTTTGTCTGAATAGCTGTGTCTGCGTCTGTCTCTATCCGTTTTCCTGAGTGGCTGTGTCTGAGTCTGTGTGCATCTGTGCGAGTGGCCGTGTCTGTCTGATTGGCTGTGTCTGTCTGAGTGTGTGTCTGAGTCCGGAAAAAACAACTCCCTACCTCCTCGTGGTGCCGGACGGCAATGCTGTGGTGGACAGTGCCATGGGGGGAGGGCCAAGTTAGATTGGCCTTTCCCTTCATGGCGTTTGTAACCACCACAACGGCCAAATGGGGGCTCTGGATGAGTGCGAGGGGCTGGTAACCCCTCCGGTTCTGCACAGATGCCATATTTTCTGTCCGTCTGCTACAGCAGAGGGAATTCCAACAAGACCTACATCTCTGCTTTATTGACCTGGTGAAGGCCTATTATACCATCAGTAGGCCTGGGCTCTGGGTTTTTCTTCGTGCTTTCGGAGTCCCTGACCCGCTGCTCAAGGTCATTAAGGACTTTCATGATGGTAAGTGGGCCCGGGTAAAACTACGTGGCTAGGAGTTGGAGCCATTCCCTGTTCACTTTGGGGTGCGACAGGGATGTCCTCTGGCTCGCACATTATTTTACATCTATTTCGACCACGTGGGTCATGAAGCCTTCAGTAGCTGTACCAGAGGAATTTCCATCTGGTACAGATACAATGGGAGGCTGATCGATGCCCGGGTGCGGTCAAGGGATGGCTCCCTATTGCCCAACCATGTTATGTATGCCGATGATCTTGTAATTGCTGCTTACTCAGAGTAGGAGTTGGAGGCGCTGCTGCTGAACCTGGAGCTTGCCACTAAGAGGTAGGAACTTACCATCAGCCCCTCCAAAACTAAGCACCTGCCTGGGTATTTTGTACCATCGGACATTCCACCCCCACAACTCCCAATTGGTGATAGGGCAGTTGTGGAGAGAGTGGAGAGTTTCCCATACTTGGGCAGTGTGCTCATGGCTGGCTCCAGGTTTGATAGCAGAGGTCTCACTCCGAATCAGTCGAGCGGCATTATCTTTTCATAGGTTGCGTAACGCTGTGTGGAAGCTACCTGATCTGTTGCTCCACACGAAGCTTCAGATCTTCTCGGCTATTGTCATTCCCTACCTTCTCTGTACTTGCAAAACGTGGACCCCCCTTGTGGAATATCTTCGCCGGTTGGAAGCATTTGGACTGTCCTGCCTGCCGTCAATCCTGGGTTTAACCAGGCTGGATTGTGTGAGCAGCTCACATATCCTTGAAAGATCTGGGCAGGGTCCCATCGGTGAGCTCCTTCGGCGGGCAAGGCTGCGTTGGCTGGGTCATCTGGCCCTCATGCCCAGCCACGGCATGCCTAAACAGCTTTTGTTCGGCCGGATCAGGGGGGCTAGGCGGGCGCGGCACGGGCTATAGAGGAGATGGAGTGATGTGGTGCAGGGGGATGTGGAGCTGAGTGGACTTGCCGATGACTGGTACCAGCGGTGTCAATATCGGCCTCAGTGAAAGAGGCTCGTGAAGGACACTACTGGGCAACAACGGAGGGCGGAGGAGCGACGCTCACAACAACGAGCGGAGCGCCGGGTGGCTAAAGCACAGCAAGTTGGCACAGTAGGGGGCACAGGTGGTAAATCAGCCAGTCATCTCGGTCATCTCAGTCAGTCGACCCGTGGCACCTGGGTCTGCCCCGTGACCTGCCAGTGGGCGTCCGACACTTCACGTGGCCTCAACGTCCACATAGCCTGGCACAAGCGTCGCGGTGACGTCACTGCCACTTAGTGGTGATTGGCGATTGTTGTTGTGTCTGAGTGGCTGTGTCTGTGTGTCTCTGCAGGGTGTTGGGCCGTCACCAGCTCTGCTCAGGCGGCTACATACGAAGCGTTCTTCACGAAAATAAATTCTCGTGAGTGCTCGCCACACCACACGGCACCACGTCCACTAGCACACACCACACCGCCACCACGCCATCCCACACCAGACACACCGCACCACGCCAGCACGCCGCGCCCCAGCGTCCGCCGGTGCTCCGCGTGTGTCGCCACGCAGCGCGGTGCGGAGGATGCACAACCCCTTCGTCACGTGGGGCGACGTGGCGCGGACGCTCTGGGGCATCATCCCGCTGCTGCCGCCCCTGCGCACCGTGGACCGCCTGCCGTACTTCTCCGAAGGAACAGGTCGTGTGCGCCCCCCCCCCACTCTGCCCACGTGCCCCCCCCCCCCCCCCACTCTGCCCCTGTGGCGACTTTTCTCCCACGCCAGCCAAGTAACGTCTTGGGACAAGGCAACGGGCAGGACGAACCCACGCTTTTTACCGCACCGTACGCGGGGCGCGCCGGGGGACTTGAACTGTCGGGACGCTTCTAGGCGAGGGGCCCCCCACCCTCTTAGACACGGGTCCTCGTGAATAGCTCATCAGAATTGTTGTCCTCAAATACCACGGTGGCCTCTATACCCAAAGCAAACATGGGTCGTGGTGTCGAGTTACGAGGATCCAGCGTATCGAGTTGGGCCAAGATCGGCTTGAGTGCGGGTTCGTGTTTAATTTCACGGCCTTCATCTACCCAACCACCCCCCCCCCACCACGACATCCCCCTCTCCCCCCTCCCCTCCTCCACGTGTGCAGAGAGGCAATACCAGGCGTTGTTAAGAGCCGTGCCGGACTCAACGGTGCCCTGGGAACTATCAAGGTGACACCGCATTTCCACCCATCCCCTTGCATGTGGTCTTTGTATGCGTTTGTGTAAACACACACAACCGGTGGGGAGCGATCGTGTGGTGGTTCAAGCGTTGCGCTACGAACCCGGCGACCCGAGTTCAATTTTAGCTTTACGGCCAACACCCAGTGACGATTATCCGAAACGGTCCCGGGGCCTCCCCGAGGGTCGACTCAGCCTTAAAATGAGTACCCGGTGAGATGCGTGAAAGTCAGCACTGGGGAGACAAATGCGGCCAGGCACGGTCCTGGCCACGCCACCCCGTGGTGTGCCGTGCCAATCTTCACAGGTGCTCGCCAACAGCTCTTGCCCCGAGTCTGTTAAAGGCTATATGGGGGCTCTTTGTCTTTGTGTGCGTGTGTCCGTTTAGGCATGCATGCAAGAGATGCGTGGTTGTGGGTAACGGATTCGTGCTGAGCAACAGCTCCCTGGGCAAGGAGATCGACAAGCATGACATCATCATTCGGTAGGCAGGAGCACAAAGTATTAACCAGGGTGCCCAGTCGGGTCGCGACTGCAAACCTCGGCAGATTCCTCCACCCTTCTTGAGAACTGCGACAGATCGTTTCATCTCATCTCTCGCGTTCCACCACCACCACTGCCGTACGGCACGTCAACATGGCACGCTCACCAACCCGCTCGCTTGCTCACTCGCCACACCGCAGGTCACCTTTCTGCGTCTTCCCTCGCACTGCTGCTCCACTTTGGAACTTGCTCCCAACGCCTCAAGCTGTCACAAGAGCAGCCTCGCTCAATTCACGAACCGCATTACTCTAATTTCTATTGCAGCTTTGATCGTGCTGCGACTTCCCACCCCCATGTGCCCCCCCCCGCCCCAGAATGAACGAAGCTCCCGTGACCGGCTACGAGCAGGACGTGGGCTCCAGGACGTCGCTGCGTCTCTTCTACCCGGAGTCCTCGGGGCTGGAGCGGGCGCTGTGGGGCCAGGACGCCCGCTCTACCCTCGCCGTCTTCGTGCCCTACAAGGTGCAGGACCTGCTGTGGCTGCGCGACGCGGTGGAGGGCTTCGCAGAGGAGGCCGCCTCGAACGAGCTGCCCTACCTGCTGTGGCAACTCGGCTACGTCGAGAACATCTCCTCCGCCGCGGTGGCCGCAAACGACAGCCGGCGGCCGGGGTTCATGTGGCTGCGGACGGGGACGCGGGACAAGGTGCGTAGGGGGGCCGTGGCGTGGGGTGGGGGGGGTATCGGGACGGACGGTTGGGACGCTCGGGACGTGTGGAGGAGGGCGGCGAATGTGGGATCCTCGTGGTGGCGGCGGTGAGACAGGCCGCGCTGATGCCGTGCTCGCCGTGGTCGCGCGCAGAAGCAGCGCGTCCACGTGTTCTGGAGGAGGGTGGCGACGCGGCTGAGCTACAGCCCCAAGCGCATCCGCATCCTGCGGCCGGACATCATCCGCTCGGTGGCCTTCGACCTCCTCAAGTTCGCCAAGAAGAAGCAAGTGAAGGTGCGGCCACTGTGCATGCTCGTCGTCCGTCCCGTCCGTTCGAAAGGTTCACGTTTGAAGTCTCTGAACTCGCTTGTTCGTCCATCTGTTGGGCCATTGAGTCACGTGTTCATCTGTCCCATTGCTTTGCTCACGCCTTCCTTTATCGGTCAATTCACGTGTGTTCATCCGTCCGTTAATTCATCATTCACCGCCACCAACGACGACTTTCCTCTGCGTCCGCGAGCCAGAACTGCCAGGTCCCGACCATGGGGCTCATGGCGCTGGGCTTGGCGATGCACTTCTGCGACGATGTCTCCATCGCCGGCTTCGGCTACAACATGAGCGCCCTGCAGCAGCCCGTGCACTACTACAGCAACGTTACCATGGTGTCCCTGCTGGCAGTGAGTACTCCTCAACCTACCTCTACTACCCCCTATCCCTTCTTACCACTACTACCCCTCCCACCCCCAGCCGTGCCTGTCAACTCAGCCTCCAATGAGCACCTGGTGCAGTGTTTAGACATCGCCACGACGGCGAAAAAGGTGGCTGGGGGCGTGACCCTGGCCACTAGCACCTGGGGCTGTGCCGGCCTTCATCGGTGCGAATAGCAAACAGCACTTGCTCCTCCAGTCTGACGTGGCTGTATGGGGGTGGGTCGTTGTCTTCGTCCGTGCGAGCAGCAGGCAGGCTCCCACAGCATCCGCAGTGAGCAGCGGCTGCTGCGGAGACTCATCGCCGTTGGCGCCATCACCGACCTCTGCTCCTCCGCGCCCAGAGACTGAGGTCGCTTGTCGGACGTACCTGGAGCCAGATACCCGGAACCAAGACACCGTTCCTGAAGCCAGGTCTAGGAGCCTTGCTGAAGCATTTCTCTGGAGCCACACGTGAAGCTGTATAAAGGACCGGACATGGATTTGCCACGTGAGCAAAGCCCGGAGCCAGATCTGGATTTGTCTTCTAAAGCTGTGAATAGATTTCTGGGCACGTTGCTGCACGAGCAGTCAGGCAACCGACTGTATTCGGTGCTGAACTTGGGGGGCCGAATCTGAAGCCACGCCTCAAATGTACTTCTTGAGCCGCGCACGGCGCAGAACTTGAATCCAAAAATCGCTCGTTTGGAACACCACAGCACACGCCTAAACACCTGCCTGTACAGACACCTGCCCTGCAGATACACCTATACAACACACACAGACACCACCCGAAGCTCACATACCCTGGGCAATGACATACAAGGGCTCCGTTAGCCCGCCTCACTTGCGCAGATTTCTAACACGTTTGCCTTAAGCTGATTTCTGACAGCCGTGGATTTTTCCGTGACTTCGACGGGAAGTGCATCCACAGGTCTATGCAAATTTACGTGAGCGAGTATTTCCATATTTTAAAAGGACAAATACCTACCCTTCACCAAGCCCGGGGCCAAAGTTTGAACGCATCACTTCTCTGGATACAAAGGCCCCAGTGTTTTAAGTTATGTTTAAGCGAATAAACAAAAATTCTTATATATCCAGCCTCCTGTAGTTGATGTCCGGTCTCTGTTGTTATGATCGGCTCGCGTGCACAAGGGCCCCACGGATGGTCGCGTCGCGGGATCACGGTAGATGGTGGCGGCTCAGCGGGTGAACTTTATCCAGCAGTGGATAGAGGCGAGTCATAAAAAATTAACCCGTAAAAACAAAGTTTTTCACTAAAAATCCTTTATATGCGTGGCGGCTAGAGTCCTCTCGTCCTCTGGCTTGAGATGGCTGCCACCTATGGGTCAGATGATTGCCTGCCACCATTAAACAATTGGTAATTAAATATAAAAAAAATCCTAAAAAGTGTAAAGTTATGGAAAAAAAATTTCACGAAAATAAATTGTCACGCACAACGAGTCTGCAAAATGTCAGCTCGATTGGATCACGGGAAGTGGGTTAAAAAACGACCGAAAGATTTGCACGTTCGTAAGCGAGCAAGCAAGTGAACTTAATATAAAGGATTTAAAAATGCTCATTTGTAACGGGCACAATTCCCACTCGCCCGAAGGCAGCGACCCTGAGTCCAGCTCAGAGACCAGCTCGGTTCACGTCAAATCCCATCGCTCAGGCTGTCTGCTGTTTGCACAGAGCTTCAATCGGTTCCACGGGGGGGGGGGGGGGGGCGGACTCACCGGATTCTGCGTTAGAACCTCGGGCTGCCGAATCGGCACGAGTCCATAAGCACACTGGCCCTGGTACAGGAACACAATCGCCCCCCAGAGGCTGCTAAAGATCCTCTTTCACCACAGAGGTGGGTCACAAGCGTTTCACTCAACCCCCTCGCCCGCCTCGCCCCCCACAGGGTGGGGGATGAGGCGAGGGGGGGGGGGCTACTGGGCGCCAAGTCAGGCACCGTCAACTCGACAACAGTGCCTGAGTAAACTCGTGCGGGGCCTGTAACATGTTATAAAGGGGCCCTAAATAAATAAAGTACTTGCATAGTAAAGTAATTGTATTTTTTCATTTGCTATACAACCAGATAATACGACAAATCGCTAACCTTGAACACCCAGTCGTTGATAAAAGTTGAAGGCAGTCTAGTACTATAGTAGTAGAGCAAATGCAGAATCACTGAACCGGAATTGATAGTCTTCTTGGTTCTTTCGGTAAAGCCCGTAGAAGGGAAATAATAAAATAATAAAAATAAAACATAATAAAATACAATTCTCACGACATTTCGACCACAACGCAAGCAGCCGTCCTCAGGTGAACAACAGGGCTGCCGGAAAGACAGCGTCTGAATGAACACCACCAAGCTTGGCAGCGTATATTTAAGCTGGGTTAGAGGAGGAGAGAGCCTTGACAAAAGAATTGATAGCTTGAACACATTTAGCGCGGGGCCCTTGAAAGTGCGTGGCCCGTAGCACGTGCAGCTACTTGTACTACTCGGATAATCCGGCACTGATCGACAGTGTTCCACTTATCCTACCTTCTATAGCTGTATGTAGCACCTGAGTCCAGAGTTATTTACAGTTGTACATTAGATGGTACTGGTTAAAATAAGGAGTGTGGGTGGGGTGTGGGTTATTAAAAGTGGTGTAGGTATCGTGACGGCAAAGAGCAGAGGTGGGAGTGGTTAAGGAAAGTTGGTCGTGGACTCTGTGGTGTGCCTGGTCGGAGAGACCCCCCCCCCCCGTACAAACCCCGCGGTCACCGTACGGACCACCGCAGAGACACGACGAGACGGAGAGGGGAGTGCTCAGGGGCCATGCGTGTGGACGACCTCGAGCCCTCCACCGCCGTGACTTGGCGCTGGCGGCGAGTGGCTCGGAGCGCGTCAAGATCGCGAGGCGCCTTCGTGCGCGACGACTCCCGTCGCTGAACCGCGGGCGCCACGCGGACACGAAATAAAAGAAGCGCGCCGTGGTTTGACCTCGCGCAGCCGTTGACGTGGAGTCGGAGCGCAGTTGGAGAGCTGTTCGGGCCGTAGTAGCGGCTCGCTTTCGTGTTGTGGGACCGATAATATAATGAGTAGCGTTGGTGATGACGGGAATTGTTATCGAGGGAGAGGCAGTTCGTAATCGAGGTTTGTAAGGAAATGATATCCTGGTATTGGCATAAGGGGTAACATTTATTTGTTAAACCTGCGTATGAAACTGCGGTTATATAAATATAAAAATCACTTTTCTTTAAACAGGTCAACATTGCCATAGTTATGTTAAAACGGGGTGAAAATCGTGTGAAACAGGAGCATCATGTGGCCGGGGTGGAGGGGGTCGAGGTGGTGGCGACTTTCGTTGTGCGTCGAACGCTGCCGTGACTGCGAGCCGCAGGCGCGGGACGTCTCAGCAAGTGGCCCTTCCCCCCTTCAGGGCGAGCAGCTCCCCACGGAGGACCGTGGAGCTGCGTCCGACGACTGCGCTCGCTCCCTCGCTCCGCGGAACGGTGCCACGACGGGAAGAGGGGAGCGGAGCTGGCGCGCGACCCGTCGCGGCCACGGCGAGGTACAGCGGACGCACCGTGCCGAGCCGTGGAGGCAACTTCGGGCGCTTGCCGACACGGGGACGCAACCCGGCGGCATCACGGCGACCTGGACCTTCCCGACTAAGTAATCGGAAAAAACATCGGCGAATGCAAAACGCGCTCTACGAAAGCCCGTGGTGGTCAGGCGGAACGTAAAAAACGTGGAACTCCCGTCGAGTACGTCCCGGCGTGCCCGTGGCCGCACCGAGGTCGCACCGAGGTCGCACCGAGGTCGCACCGAGGTCGCACCGAGGTCGCACCGAGGTCGCACCGAGGTTGCGCGGTCCGAGCCGAGGGTGTGGGCACGCCGATCGGGGCCGTCCTCGTCGGTCACCGCCAACACCAAGGCCGTGCAACATACCAAACAAGCACAGCGCACGCGTACCCGGGTATGGAAACAATACGGTTCGATAAGCGTGTTTGCGCCCACCTTAAAATGTAACATTACATTACTCGCGTTTAACACGAGTCGCTTTCGTGGCAATTGTTATTACTACCTGTAGAGTTCTGGGTCAGATCGCCATAGTGCGAGCTCAATGCCCGTGTGTGTTGCGTGCCCTCCTCCACCCGACGCAGCCAGATATGTAAAAGCTCCCCCGACAGAACACATTATAAATTTGTGCGCCGACATTAACCTCATGGGGGCCGTGTTGATGACATTACACCACCTATTTAAGGCCCCAAGAAGACTGGAGGATATTTTCACAATCCTGAAAGCCGCCCGATGACGATCACGCAGTGGCGACGGCCAGTCAAACGTCCGCGCGCAATTAGTGAACGCGAGCGGATCGCTCTCCAGCGACCCGGTGTCGCTGCCCATGCGGTAACAATGTGTAGAGAAGTAAAATGGGGACGTGACGTCAGGTGTGCCGTTCAGTGCGATGACGTCACGTCTCCTAGGGTACTTAAGGGATACCCCGTGACATAAGCGGGGTCGCTGTGGGAACGGGTAAAGTAAGGGTGAAGAGGGAACCAGTGGGTAGAGAGAGGGATCGAATAGGGAGTCTGGGGAGAAGCCGGTGGTAGCCGTAGAGGTGCTTCTCTCTCCGCTCGGTGGAGTCGGCAGAGTCCACGATCCGACACGAGAGAGAGAGACACGAGCTAGCCGGCAGAGACCCGGACTCAGAGTAGGACCCCTAGCCCCTGGGAGTTGTGTACCCTGCTGTGTAATATTGTTCACCTTTAATAAACCCTGGCGAAAGCCCTCAACTTACCTCCGTCTCCGAGTACGTCCATCGGAACTTCTCTACAAATGTGTGGCCACGATAACTTTGCTTCATTTGGCCGTGTCAGGTGGTGGAGGGCGTACGACACACACCGGGCATTGCACTCACGCGCGATTTGACCCAAAGGTCAACAGTGAATTGCAATTATAATATTATTATTTTTATCGTCACCTAAAACATTTACAAGATCCGCCGACTCAAAAGGAATGCCATGACACATGCACTTCTGTACCCCATGACATTTCGGATGACCAAATGTTTGGTTGGGGAGGAGGGAGCTGATCTAAGCTGCTGGTGTAGACTGGAGCAGGTGACACACAAATAGAAAATAGTCCCCACACAGTTGATAGAGAAGATGTACATTGGATGCGGTGCTGCGTAGGATTGCAGCCAACATTAATCCCTGGGGACAACACAACCCTAAGCCAGGATGGGGGGGGGGGGGGGAGCGGCGGCGTTAGGTAAATCAATTTGGGTACAATGCTGTGTGCACGTACACAGGCTACCATTTGGTGGAAAAGTGGGGGGGGGGGGCAATTAGTCAGTGGAGAGGGTGGCAAGAGAAGGCGCGTCCGTCCACCCTCCTCTGCTGTGCGGACGATGGCTACGATGGCGGCGATGGCGACGATGACGTGTTAACAAACAATTGGGGGCGGCCACCAAAGTGAAGAACCGTTCCGCTTGAATCAATCCCGTGGTCCACGTCCGTACGTCCCCTGCCAACATATTGTCCGGACGTTTCCATCTGCCCAAAGATCTTTTGTCCCTGGGCAACGAGACCCACAGGCCAGGCCCCGCCGCGCGGTTTGCACGACGCCCGCTGTAACAGCAGAGCCACGCCGAGGGCTGTTTCCATTGCAGACGCAGCAGAGCCGATGTCGATGCCGTTGCCGCCGCGAGTCGAGACACGCGCGTCCGTCAGTGCCCCCCCTGGCCCCGCTTGGCCCCTCCCCACTCCCACGAGCCACATCAGAGATTTCTTGCGAGGTCAGCGTGTGCCACTGTTTTGCCGCGTTAGGCTTAGCACAGCACAAGACCTGCGAGGGAAAAAAAAAAAAACCCTATCGCTATTTATATTTTTTTAAAATAGGGTTGCCGAAGTCCACCACGGCCGTGCGAGGAGCCGCCCTCCCGCGTTTCAGGACGACGTGGACTTGAGCAGCTGTGGGACGATGTCGTCGACGAGCGTCGGGTCGTCCGGCATCTGGAATTCCGGGATGAGGTTCTGCAGGAGCCGCGCCACGTTCTGCCGCAGCCTCACGAGGCTGTCTCCGTCGGACCTGCGCCTCGACGCACAAGCGAGGGGCACGCGTCGTCATCATCGTCGTCATCGTCGTCGTCATCGTCATCATCGTCGTCATCGTCGTCATCATCGTCGTCATCGTCGTCATCATCGTCGTCATCATCGTCGTCATCATCGTCGTCATCATCGTCGTCATCATCGTCGTCATCATCGTCGTCGTCATCATCGTCGTCATCATCATCGTCATCATCATCGTCATCGTCATCATCATCATCGTCATCATCATCGTCGTCATCATCGTCGTCGTCGTCATCATCATCGTCGCCGCTGGCCATGATCTATCCACTGCTGGGTGAAAGGCCTCCCCCCCTCCCCTCCCCCAAGCCGCCACCATCATCAACACCAATGATTAGCCATCAACTATTCACCATTCGTGATTAGCCATCAACTATTCACCATTCGTATGCACAAAAGCAAAAAATATAATCCATGTAGCCTTTGTATTGAGCATTTCTTTTTATACTTTTTTACAAGACAAAGACTCCGGTTAACGAGCACATATGAAGGCCGGCACGGCACACGAGGGGGTGGGTGGCCGGCAACACACCCGGCCGCCTTTGTCTTCTCAGTGACGATTTTACCCCAACAGGTATGGTAATAATTTGAGGCCGAGTCGACCTAGAGGAGGCGCAAGACCGGTTCATATAATCGCCACTGGTGATGGCCGTGAGCGGGAATTGAACCCGGGTTCGCCAGGTTAGTAATGTAGCGCGCTAACCGCTACACTACCGTTAACCGCTCAAGACAAAGTCACACACACACACACTCGCTCTAACACACTCCCTGGCGTGTACACACACAACTTACATTCCCTGGGACAGGTAAATGGCTGTCTCTGTTTCCCGGGCCTCCAGCTCCACCTTCTCCCTCTGCAGCTGCTCCAGCTCGGCTCCGGTCTTCTCCAGCTCCGCCTGGAGCTTCCTCCCTTCCTCCGTCGTCTCGCTCGCCTTGGGGGGGCGGCAAACGACAGCGGGCGGGGGGCGTGAGACCGACCGCCCGAGGCGGTGCGCAGGCTCGCCAAGCGGCGGGGGGTGCGGGGTGGTGTGCCGTGCGGCACAGAGCATGGACCCCACGGCAGCAGTAGGGTTGGTGGATCACGCGTGCCATTCGTGAAACTTCCACCCCTACCCGTGGGGAATCTCCTGGCAACTTGGCCGCTGTGCCTACAGCCTGGGTGTGGGGGGGCCCAAGCCGACACTAAAGCACCACGGCCCCCCAGCAACTCTGTCGACAGGGCCCGGCGTGACGCACTGCCTGCAGAGTGGGACGCGTACGTTCATGAACTGCCGACCGGAGCGCTGTCCCCACCCCCCACCCCCCAACTACCGTGTCCGCGTCGGGGCCAACGCAGGCGTCCACGCCGGCGTCCGCGGCGGCTCCGGCGACGTCCGTGGCGCAGTCCGTGTTGGTGCCGGCCTCTGTTTTCACCGGAGTCTGGCCGGGGGCGGCCGCGCGCAGCCGGGCGCACTCCTCGCTCAGCCGCTCGTTCTCGGCGGTCGTCTGCGGTGGCACACGGCGCGCGGGCAACACGGTCAAGAGTGGCGAAGTGGAGTTTATTGACGCCTCCAACTAAGCCGTTCACGCATTTAGCGTTGGGGATGTTTTTGGCCAATGCCAGATACATTGTGTGTATGTGGGTGTGTTGGAGCTAGGCGAAGAAACTACAGAACACGGAGGAAACACAAGCAGGACACAGCGAGAACATACGAACGCCACTCGCACACACAAAAGACAAAGATTCCCCAGCATAGCCTTTAACAGACTGTAGGGGCAAGTGCTGTTCGCGAGCGCCGATGAAGGCCGGCACGGCACACATTGGAGGTGGTTGGCCAGCACCGCGCCCGGCCGCCTTTATCTCCCCAGCGGCGATATTTTTTACGCACCGCCCCAGATACTCATTTGAGGCCGAGTCAACCTAGGGGAGGCCCCGGACCCGTTCAGAAAATCGCCACTGGTGTCGGCCGCGAGGGGGAATCGAAGAACACAAACTCCACGCGGCAAGGCTCCCGAGTCGGGAATCCGACCCAGGGCCCCCGTCTTGTTGCGACGCACAAGTGTGTCGTGCCAAGATGGGCACTGGTCTCTCGGGGATCACCTGCTTGTGCCCCGCCACACTATCCTCGATCTCCTTCATCAGGTGGCTGATCACGGACGCCCACTCCTCCTCATCTTTCCTGAGCTTCTGCAGTTCCCGGCGCAGCGCGTGCACCTCGTCCGGCGCCGCCTCACTGTCGCCCACTGCCTTGTCCACCTGCGGAGCGGTGCCAGTGGCATACCGACGGGCGAAGACGGGAGCCTCTCAGTTTCTATAAGTGTCCGTGTGTTTCTATGCGAGTCTGTGGGTCTCCGTGTGACTGTGCGGGTCTTTGTGCGAGCCTATGGGTCTCTGTGCGAGTCTGCGGGTCTGTGTGTGAGTCTGTGGGTCTGTGTGTGACTGTGTAAATCTTTGTGCGAGTCTACGGGTCTCCGTGTGAGTCCGCGGATCTCTGTGCGACTCCAAGAGTCTGCGAATGTCAATGCGTGAATGCGGATTTCAACCCTGGATTCTCAGCAGTGTCAGGTTAACCATACAGTCAAAGCGTCCACAACGTAGGTCCAAAACCATGGAACTGCCTCCTCCTACAAACTCGTGGTAGTGTTGCGCACGTGCAGATCGCAGCTCGTTGTCCAATCGGCAGTTACGAGGCCCCGGCTGCGAGGGGTAACCCACCTTCGCCGAGCCAGCTGGAACGATCGCCACAAGTTCCGCCTTCTCCTCCGTCTGCTTCTTGTCCTCCTCCTTCACCACCGTGCGGGTCACCAGCTCCTGCTGCAGCTGCTGCACCACCTCCTGCAGGCGCTTGTTCTCCCGGCGCAGCACGTCCACGGCGGCGTCCACGGCGCTGGAGGCACGAGGGACGGCGCCCGCTGCGGTGGTCGTCATCCCCAATACAAAGACAAAGATGATCCCCCCACACGTATAGCCTTAACAGACTGTTGGGGCAAGTACCGTTAGCGGCGCGTATGGACTCGTGTGACAGGAAGGCACACGAGGGGGAGGGTGGCCAGCACCACGCCCGGTCGCATTTGTCTCCCCAGTGGAGATGTTTACACATTTTAAGGCCGAGTGGACCTAGGGGAGGCCCAGAACCGGTTTGAGATAACCGTCACTGGTGCGAGCGGAAAGCAAACTCGGGTCGCCAGGTTCATAGCGCAGAGCGCTGACCGCTACACTACCGTTACACGCACAGACCGACGCATTGACGTCCGATTGCCTGCAGGGCCCTCTCTACTCGCGGGAGGAACGATGCGTGGATTCGCCGATCAATAAAAGGTAAAGGTGGAGCCCTGCAATTTCTTGCTCATGCCACCGCAGGCAGAAGAGCTCCACTCGGGAGTGCTCGAGAGAGCCTCTCCAGTGAAGGTATTTTGACCTACTCTGTCAGACGTCTTGAACGAGGTGAGAATAACCACACTGCACAACGCATGTAACTCGGGGCCGGCTCGTGGTGAGCGCGGCTTTTGAGCCGAGCCTGAGCAAGGCCCCGACTCCGAACGCGGGCCTCAACGTACAACGCGGTCGAGGCTCTCGAGCGAGCGCGTGCGGGCGTGATATTCGACGCGTCCATCACTCGTGCAAGAAGCGATTTTAATCTCCGCACGCCGCTCGGCTCCGCCTCCCTCCAAGCGCGTGTCGCCCCCCGCCCGCCCCGTCCCTGTTTTGTCGGGCCCCACCTGCGCCCGCGGCGGAGTCGCCCGCATCGCCGCTGTCCTCCTCCTCGGCCTTGCACTTGAAGGGCAGCGTCACGGTCTGCACGCCGTGGGAAGACGTGGCCGCAGCGTCGCGGGCCTGGGCTGCCTCGTTGTCCGGCCCGGTCGACGCGTCCGCCTCCAGCTTCACCTGGACGCGCGCGCAAATCAACAATTCAAATACGCTTGCAACGCGCCGCACGCGTTTTGCCGAGATCCAGGCAGCCGAAACTGGCGCCATCGTCTGCTTAAGCCCTGTGGACCTATATCGGGATGTTTGGACAAGTCCATGGATGAGTGTGTTTACACCTGCGGGAGGAGACCGGGATATTGGAGAAAACCCGCACGTGCGAGGGTAGGTACAATGCGCAACATCCGTACAGAAGGCAGAAATATAAATTAATCCACTTGCTGCACTGCCATCGGCATGCCCTGGCGAGCCAGGAGACTGCAACCCCGCAGCTCAGCGGGTTTGGGAGCTTCACGACATCTGCGCGATCCACCAACCGTCGCCTCCACAGTGCCGCGTTACAGGCGTGCGCTGCCAGGCACGGGTCTCCCCGTATAACCGTTCAGACGGCATCATGCCAGAAGCCGTTAGCGAGCACCTATTCAGGCAAGCGTGGCACACAAGGGGGTGGGGGGGCGTAACCAGTACCACACCTGCGAACCTTTGTCCCTCGAGCGCTGGGCTTTTGCGCACTCATGCTCTTCAGGCACACGACCGAATCTAAGATGACAGAACAGCAGTCCGTAGGCGGCGGTACGGACCAAGCAGAGCACGCAACGCAGGCGTACGCACACACGCGCACGCACGCGGGGCCCCCCACCTTTCTCAGATCCGCGTCGATCTGCGGCACCCGCGGGCTCTTCACGTCGAGACAAATCACGTCGTCGTCGTCGTCGTCGCCGTCGTCGAAGGTGATGGAGGACGCGGCGCCCGCACGGGAAGAGGCGACGCCGTTCGCGGCCGGGGAGCTCTCCGCGGGCTCCATCCTCGGCCGCTTCGCTTGGTCCATCCCGCACGCCTCCAACTTCCGCTTCTCTCTACGCGGGCGCGCAAACAACGCGGTGAACCGCCGTTGGCCGACCAGCACGGTCGGCTACGTAGGGTGCGAAATAAAGCCAATGTACGTACAGGCGTACGTGACGGACCTCTTGGGGCGGAGCAGTAGGCCACAAAATACCCTACGAGAGGGGCCCCTCTAGCGGAGACCGTTCCGGTAGAAGTGGCCGTGAGCAGGGGTCGCGGAGCGTTCCACGCGGATTCCTCGTCTCGCGGGACACGGCGCCGACATGTCTCCGATGCGCTTACAACAATTTCACCGCGCGCTGTTCGGCACGATGCCCGTTGCGCTCCCCGAGAAACGAAGCCAATTGGCTATCCCGAAGAAGCTCCCGGACCGTGGACCGAGCGAAACAACGGACGCGGTGGCCCAACGGCACGCGACGGCGCAACTCCAAAAAACGCCGTCGGGAGAGCCGCGGAGCGCCACCGGCAAAGCCTCCGGCGGGGCACGACGGGCGAGCACAACTCGAGCGGGACCCACCGGTTGGCTACGCCGCCGGGGCTGGAGCCGGTGCCGTTGGCGCACGGGGACGGCTGCCGCCAGGCGCCGTCCGCGCTCAGGCTCTTGACGTCGCTGATGCGAAGGCCTTCGCACGCCGAGGAGGACGAGGAGGTGGAGGGGGACGCCGTGGAGGAGCAAGACGCCATTTTGTGCTGCGCGGTTATCCTCGAGATCTCTGCGACCGCCGTGGTTTCTGCCTGTATGGTCTGCAAACAACGACAAAGATCCCCCGCGTAGCCTTAGCAGACTTTTGGGGCGAGTGCTGTTAGCAAGCACCTGTGAAGGCCGGCACTGCACACAAATGGATGGGTTGGTGGCCAGCACCACGCCCGGGTGCCTTTGTCTCTCCAAAGCTGATGTTTACACACCTGCACCAGGTACTCTTTTGAGGCTGTGTCGATCTAAGAGAGGCCCCTGACGAGTTCAGACAATCGTCACTGGTGTTTGCCATGAGTGGGAATCAAATTCGGATCGTCGGGTTCGAAGCACAGCGCACTAACCACTAAACTACCGCCACCCCCCCCCCCGCCATGCCCTGCTCACACACACTCGCATCATCATCGTCATCATCGTCATCATCATCCACGTCCATGCTCTAGCCATTGCTGGATGAGGGCTTTCCCAAGCCGCCGCCATGCCTCGCAGTCACAGGACGCGGCGAACTGTCCAGCTCGTTAGATTGAAGGCTTCGGCGCCTTCAATGAGAATTCATATTTAGACTTAATGCGGATTTGCCTGCGTGTGCGACTCTTGTTGTCAGTTCGCTCAAGTCGCCCTCCTACAACAGGTCTCCGTAGACCACAACGACAAACCATGAGCACCAAACCTCCAGTAGGCCTGAACAAGGCCCGAAGAAGCCTGAGGTTAATCAGGCAAATCTGATTCCTGATATCACTTCATAAATGGGACTGCAGCTGCACATTCCACTGCTGCTGCTGGACAGACCGTCTGGGTTTACATCAGGCAGTTTGTACAGCTGCACTCACCGGTAACATTTGCCATCCTTTAACACTCCGGATTCTCCGTTTGCCTTTTGTGCTCGTCGGACGTTGGGTAGAGGGAGAGCGACTCAAGCAACTGGTGGTGAAGTCACACACGCTGTCACACCCGAATAAAGTTGACCTTTGAACCACCTGCTTCCTGCACACAAGCTGATCTCACCGCTCCATCTCCCAGTTGCACGTGCTTCCTTCCATTGGCTGGCTCCAAACATTTCCCTTGCACAAATTCTACAAAGTGTTTTAAATGAGATGTCCATTACTACCAAGCGCACGTGGCAACATTGAAGCCTCTGTCCGCTAACCAAGGTCAGCGGAGGTCTGAGGTTGCTGCATTCTGCAAACGATGAAGCCACTATCTTTCTACATCATCTTCGGCATTACGATTTAACAAATACACGTCATCACAACAGAAAAAATCCCCCCCCCCTCCCGCCAACGGCCAAACTTTAACTCCGTAACCGCGAGCTAGGAGACCCCGCGCGGCACGTGTCGCGTGAACATGTCGGGCAATTCGAGGACGTCGGCCCACCTGGCGGGACAGCTGTTTGAGATTCTCTTTCTCGCGCTTGAGGAAAGCCGCCTCCTGGATCACCCTGTTCATCAGGTTCTGCACCATCTCGGGCCCAGCGGCCTCCGCACCGCCCGGGATCCGCCTAGCCGTCGGCACGGACGGCGAGGCAGCGCCGGCGACGGGCGCGGCGGCGCCGACGAGGGTGGGTGGCTTCCCTGTGCGCAGCACCGCTGCGCTGGTTACGCCGTTGCCGTCGGTGACCGTGTGGATAACCAGCGGGGGAACCACCTGGACGGGAGAGTCGGAGAGTACGACAGGAGCGAGTGTGACGGGAGGGTACGGGCGGCAGATGCAGGAGACAGAAGACGCAGGCGAAACGAGCACGACGCAGTCAGAAGTGGAGCTGGGCTCTTCCCAATTATTTCCGTCATCGATTACTGTACCGGTTATCGGTTCTACTACTCGACCAATCGGGTTCCTCTCGGGGCAAGTGCTGTTAGCGAGCACCTAATTAAGGCCGGCCCGGCGCACGAGGGCTGATGGTGCTCTCGTGGAATCCACGAGAGCACATTTCAACAGAGCTAAGCACGCCAACCACAACAGTGATATTGACAGTGGGGCAGGCATTGACCATGGGAGTGGACGAGGAAATGTGGAGAGTGGAGAAGAGAGGGGGGGGAGGGTTTGGGTCAGGTCGTACCTGGTTCGACTGCTTAGCTTGGGCAGCCAGCTGCACTTTACGCTGCATTGCCTGCGGAACACGACCCAGATAACATGCGCACGCACAGTCACGCGCACGCACAGTCACGCGCACGCACAGTCACGCGCACGCACAGTCACGCGCACGCACAGTCACGGCACGCACAGTCACGCGCACGCACAGTCACGCGCACGCACAGTCACGGCACGCACAGTCACGCGCACGCACAGTCACGCGCACGCACAGTCACGGCACGCACAGTCACGGCACGTGCCATCACAGCGAGTACGCACAAAGGCGCGCGCTCGGAAGTGGACACGCAGATGGGCGTGGCGGTGCGTGGCCAACGCTTGAGAGAAGGAATGCCCATCCCGGAAGGGCACAACGAGATTACGAGCGACTCTGAAAACCCGCGTGCGACTCGGCTGTTCCAAGGACTCGCACACGCAAACACAAAGATCGCACCTTTAGCCTTCAAAGACTTTTGGGGTAAGTGCTATCCGTGGGCACCAATGAAGGCCGGCACGGCACATGAGCGGGTGGGTGGCCAGCACCACGCCCGACCGCCTTTGTCTCCCCAGTGGTGATGTTTACACACCACCCGTGGTACTCATTTGAGGCCGAGTGACACTAGGAGGCCCAAGACTGGTTCAGATAATCGTCACTTGGTGTTGGCCGTGAGTGGGAATAAAACTCAGATCGTCAGGTTCATAGTGCAGCATGTTAACCCCTACACTACCGCTCCCCACACACAGAGACACACACACAGGTGACGCACGGGGCAGGACAAGGTAAGCTCACCTCTTTCTGCAGCCTTGCATTCTGCTGTTGCTCAGCCTTCTCTCTCAGCTCTCTATGTGGATGGGAGAGAGCGACTCTTAAAACAGGGCTCGGGTCCATTCAGTCATACGAGTTGGGCGTAGGCTCTGCGACAGTCTTATAGGATCGCAGTCTTACGGGTTCGCTGCATGCTTTACGACAAATCTAAGTTGACCGTATGAAGAAAGACGGGAAAAAGCTGACGCAAAGCAAAACAACAGAAGGCCGAGCGTACACGGGCAGCAGCGCACGTCGTGAGATCAACTGACGAGAGACGAAAACCAATTCCTGAGCGGAGATCGAGAGAAGCGGCAGAGAAGCGGAGGAGAGACAGCAGAAGAGACTGCAGCAGCAGCAGCAGCAGCAGCAGGCAGCATCAGAGTGCTGAGGTCACAGCTGGGGAGAGGAGGGAGAAAAGGAGAATGGGGGAGGCCCTCTGCCCAGCTGTGGGGGAGAGTTCCAGGCTGACGACGACGAGGTTTCGCCGAAGGCGCGGAGCCGGCGGTCGCCACGGCGTGCAGCTGTGCCGCACGCGGCCCTCCCGCGCGTGCCGGGGGGAGTGCCGTCGCGCTCCGCTCGGGCGCGACGTCCCGTCCTACGTTTCGCTCCGCGCGACGGGAGATTCCGCCCGAAGCCAACGAAGCTCCCCGGCACGCAAAGGGGAAACGTTGGAACGTCGTCGTGCCAACGTGCGGCACCACTCGAACGCGCGCGCGGGAGGGGCCCCGAGGGATCAGGGCGTGCCGGAGGTGTCCCGGGTGGGCCGCTTACCGCCGGCGGACGGATTTCTTGTAGACGTCCATCTCGTCGGTGTCCTCCGCCTCTTCGGGAACATCGCAGGTCCTGGCGTGTGCACGAAAACCACAAAAGCCAACTGAGAACAGATATCCTCGAGTGTGCGTTTCTTTTCCCCGCAGGTACTTAAATTGGCCACGGTCACGGAAGCGTGCAGGAAGCGGTACGGCCGTAGGCCGCGGCGAGACCACAGGGGCTCTGTCGGGGGAGGGCGAGCCTCCACCGGCAGAGCCGTGATGCCGTGGCAAGTTCTTTTAGCACTGGTTTTTTTCTGCCGTCTGTAAGCTTTGGATCTACTTTGCCAGTTACGGAGGACTTTGAGCAAACGTTATTATTGAAAAAAACAGTGTTGCAATGTGGGGGGGGGAAAGTGGTGGGGTAGGGGGGAAGAGGGAATCACCTGAATTGTGGGTCGGGGTTCAGCCGGCAGTACCACTTGTCGGGAAGTTTGCCGATGTCATCCGGCAATTTGCGCCACTTGAGACAGCTGTCGCACTGAGCCCAGATCTGGTCGGGTTTCTCTCTGCCGGCGGCACAACGCGGGCGACGACGCACCATGAACGCCGGCCGGCAGCGCGCCAAAACACCTCTCGCCAAAACCATTATCGGCACCATCGCCATTTATTTCAAATCGTGGGGGCGCATTCGGTGCTCGCGTCATGACTACAACGTTGCACAGACGGGTGCGGTCGGCAGTAGTCGGTGTTGCTGTAACTCATGAATTACCCAATCAGGAAATTTAAGAAGAATGATTGAAATTTGGTGAAATTTGCGGTAACGTTCAAACCAAGCATTCCGATGCGTCTCGTCACGTGACAACCAATTACATACTCACGCGCATATTACATAACTTACAGCCCTTCGTCAAGTACATGATAAAGGCATCGCCAAGACCTTTTCAATCGTGGCGCTTGTTTGACCGTACTTCACCACGCGGGTCAGTGCGGGTGGGTGAAGGTTAACCGAATTTTTTTGTTACGTTTAATTTTTCGCATTCGATTATCGATAACGCTATCAGAACCGGACTTAACGACCATAACCCTGATCGGTGTTTCTCACATCACGGCAGTGGACCCAGCAACTGGAACCAAAGGTGCCTTTGTTTAAGAAGTGCTTTCGTTTTGTACGTGCAGGTATGTGGAGAGACAGGTTTGCTGTGTTTAGTTTCTCACATCAGGTCTTTGCTGTTGAAGGTGGAATCCACGAGAAACGAACTCAGATTGCTGCGGTCTCTCCAGTATTCCTGCAGCTTGCGATCCACGGCAGACAGCGTGAGCCTGAACGACAGCGAACACACACGGCACGCACAGCACCTCAAATTAGCACGGTTGGCTACGTACAGTGCGAAAGAAGTTCAACATACATACGTACATAGAGTGCGAACATGTCCGGAGGGGCAAGCCCGGCTCGTTCCCGATTCGCCCGTGTCGTGCGTCGCGCTCGTTCCGTGAGCCCAGAGGTAACCGGACTCATCAGGCTAAGTCTGAAAGGCCTCTGAATATATGCAGAGCAGCTGTAGCCTTAACACTTCAAAACGCAGTTGGAAAGCGTCACGTAGATAACGCAACGCCCTTTGTCTGTCACCGCCGGAGGAGGGCCTCACCGTGCCGCGTCGGACACGTTTGACCACACTTCACCACTCTGGTCAATGCACGTCGGAGAGACGGCGAGAACCAATCATCTTTGGGGGTTTTTTCAATGCAATTATTGACAACGCCGAGGTCAAGACGTCATCGCGGGCCCGAGCCGCGCCTCCAACGCGTCCACGCTACCCTCCGCCAGAGCCCTCAGACGGCCCACAGGAGACGCGCAGCGACCCCTCCCCAGGACCCTGCCCCCCCGACCGTCACCCGCCAATCCGGTCACCGTCGGCAAAGAACGCCAGAGACTGGCATCGTGGGCCCGCACGCTCACCTGTACTCGTTGGTTTGGTCAAAGTCCTGCTTGTTGTGGGTGGGTTTCAGAAAGTCGCACTCGATGATGCCGATCACGCCCTCACCCACCCCGTTCACCTGGAAGATAGCGGCGCGCGTGTAGAGAGCGCGGTGAGCGGCGGTGCATTCAACGCACGCGGCGAGCGTGTGGTGTTGTGTGCCGAGTGGCTTACACGTGACGACTGGTGTGTGGGGCTAGCGGGGTGTGTGTGTGTGTTGAACGATGCGCTTGTGGTGTGCAAGATGAGCAGCGCGGGTTATATGTGGTGTTGCGAGTGGTGTGACTGATGAATGGCGAGCAGTGCGCGTGGTGAGTGCTTTGACTGGTGGTATGTGTGATGCGTGCTGTGACTGGGTGAGTGGTATGCGCGGTGAGTGTTGCGAGTGATGGCTGGAGAGCATGGCGAGTGGT
The DNA here is from genome assembly GCF_964198595.1 of Lampetra fluviatilis. Taxonomy (NCBI): domain Eukaryota; kingdom Metazoa; phylum Chordata; class Hyperoartia; order Petromyzontiformes; family Petromyzontidae; genus Lampetra; species Lampetra fluviatilis. Next base: position 5,013,095 of record NC_136324.1, read on the forward strand.
GAATGCTGTGGGGAAGGGGTGTGATAATATTTTATTTATACTGCGTCGGCGTTCATGCGAATCGCGTCTCTCACAATCGCTGAAGAACCACGGACGAGCGGGAAGGCAGCAGCAGCAGCCACGTGGTAAGGAGCCTGTGTTGTCAACAATTGCCCAAGCTCTGCAGTCCACCATATATTAAGATGAGTGTTTAAACATGTGGGAGGAAACCGGAGCGCCAGGTAAAAAAAAACCCAAGCGTGTGAAGGGGCAACGCTCTATCCCATACAAAAGGGACAGTTGAAATTAGTCCGCACTTTGCTGATACCGACCTCCCCTGGCGAGCCAGGATACGGCTCTCCTCTCCGTGACTCTCACGGGGGAAGGGAGCTTCGCAACATCAGTGCGGTGATCCACCAACCCTCGCTGCTACTGCTGCCTCCACGATGCCGGATTACAGGCGGCGACGTGCGACAGCGTAGCCAACACCGCCGCCTCCCAGGGGAAAGCGTTGCGGGCGGTGAGTGTGCGGCGTGCATGCACCTGCAGCTGACACTTCATGCGCTCGTAGGCCTTGATGAGGCGGTTGTGGTGGTACATCATGATGCCGTAGTGCACCTTGCTCTTGCAGTTGAACCCAAACGTGACCTTCACTTTACGTTTCTACAGAGACAAGAACAAAGCCCTTACAGACTGTTGGGGCAACGAATAAACACACGCACTCTCGGTGACCAACACACGAGGCAACTCTCCGAAGGTCTGCCCAGGATACGCTTACAATTCTGCAAGTTGGACTCATGCCGCGTCCAGGTGTGTCCACATCTCAACACTCCGCTCATCAACTTCTATTCCTCCACCCACGACCAGAATGACTGTTTCGTCTCATCCGCACCGTGTTAAACCCCCACCAGAATATCGCAGGTCATAAGAACTCACTCACTCACCCACTCGCTCACTCACCGACTCACTTCCTCACTCACCCACCCACTCACTCACCCACTCAATCATTCACCCACTCACTCAAGCAATCACTCACTCACTCACTCACCAACTTACTTGCTTGCTCACCCAAGCACTCACCACACCGCAGGTCACCTCACTTCTCTTTCTGCTTCTTCCCTCGCACTCCGACTGTGGAACTCACTCTCGTCGTCTCCCCCCTGAGCTCTTACAACCTTGCTTTAGTCTAGAAACGGGCCGCACTCCGACCCATCTGAAATGCGACAGTGTTTTTTTTTCATTGCTGGCCGCTTGCGAGTGTTGGGCTTCGACAGAGACGCATTGGTTGTTGGGAGCGGAGAACCCAAGGAGGGGAGTAAGGTGAGGTTAAAGGGGAGCCGCAGGAGCGTGTGTGCAGGGGAGTAAGGTGAGATGAGGTGAGCGGTAGGAGAGGGTGTGTGTGCCCCCACGGCCATGCTTGCATGCTTGTGTACCATGGAGGTGAGGAACATGGGCTGGTAGATGTCGTGGTCGATGTGAGCCAGGCTCTTGGCGATCAGCTGAGTCTTCACCTTGGCTCCACGCAGGATCACCTGGGTGCGCGGCTTCAGGTACAGGATGCTGCAGTACGCCTGCAGAAGCATCATCGTGATCTTCATTGTTGTCATCAACATCATCAAGATAATCATCGTCATCAACAACAATTCACATCCTCAAGTCGCTTACACACACCGACACGCACTCCACAACACCCACTCCCCCAACACTGCCCCAGAGTCATCGCCTCGCCACACGAGGGCACGGGACAGAGCCACGTGTCGTGAATTACCCGAGACGACCGATAGATGCACCACCTGTGCTCCCCACTGAGCCACCTGCAAGCACGTGGCCTGCCACACACAAACACACACGCGCGCGCGCACACACAAGCGGTACGCAGGCGCACGCTCTCCCCACACGTACCCGCAATGAGTACTCGCTGTCCGGCATCTGTCGCTGCCTCTCCCCGTAGCTCTGCCTGTTGTTCAACCCCAACTGCTCCTCCACCAAGTCGTGGGGGATGAGGATGTCGTATTTGTCGGTCTCAAAATCGAGCTCCAGCGATTTTGCCCGGTTCCTGAGACAGACCGCGCGAGAGACGGTGACACAGGCCCCGACTCAGAAACACACTCTTGCAAATTCAACTTAAACGGTGCTAGATTTGAAGTTTTCGTGACTGCAAGGGTCCATACTCATTGGTTTTTTCGGTAAAGTCACATGGGAAAAAAAAAAGGAAAAAAATTTCAATCACGACGTTTTGGAGGCAACACAAGCTTCCGTCTTCAGGTGGAACCGTCACAGCAAAATCGCTGTATCAAGTGGAGAGAACTCTAAGAGACACGAGATTATATACAGGTTAAGGGGGGGGGATAAGTTAACCCGCCTTTTGTTATGCTGCAGGAGATTAGGGGGAGAGCGCCGTGTCTCTTAAGAGTTCTCTTCACTTGATACAGCAATTTTGCTGTGAAGGTTCCACCTGAAGACGGAAGCTTGTGTTGCCTACGAAACGTCGCGATTCAATTTATGTTCCTTTTTTTTTTTTACCTACGTGACTTTACCGAAAAAACCAAAGAGTATTAAACGGTGCTGTTTGTTGACGTCTGCTTGGCGTTTTTGGGGCCTCCTCCCATCTTACTGGCGCAAGTTCCAAATGATGATCTTGGTTCCGGTGCGCGTCTGGATGGCGGACAGCTCGGTGAGGAGCTGCTGCTCGGTCCTGAACAGCGAGTAGTGGAGGATGTCGCGCAAGCTCACCTCCCGGTCCTCCACAGGCTCCAGCTTATGTAAGCGCCGGCGACGGGCCTGTGTTAAGGTTCGACTCCAAACCAGGGATGGGCTATCGGATTATGTGATATGCGGCGCAACAGTGTTCCTCTCCAGAGAATAAAAATGACTGACAAAATAGCACATTGTACCCAAGCGCAAAACTAACTTCTGGAGGATAGAGAGCCGGCTTCATCCTACACCGAAGCCGGATTGTGTTTTAGAAGAAATTTCAGTGCGAAGTTGTGTTGCTGTTCGGCACTTATCCTATGGCAGCAGGGTGGTGGCGCAGTGGCGACCCTCGTGCCCCACAGGAAGAAGTGTCTGGGTTTTATTCCCGGCTTGGGTGCCTGTCTGTGTGGAGTCTGTATCGTCTCTCCCTCTGTTCTGCATGTGTTTCCCTCTGGGTTTCTCCCTTATCCTCCTGAAGCAACAAAAAAAAACACAATGTAACTGGTATTGGCCAAATATGTCATGCTCTTTGTAAATTCTCTGTAAATGACTCAATTGGGATTACACAAAGGACACCACCATCCCCGAATGAACAATTGGCAAGACCCTCATGAAAAGGAGTCATGAAGCTCTCCTGGGTAAACAAGCGGAATACAAAAACCCTCTACAAAACCGGCAAAACTGAACAAGGTCCGGCGCACGCCGCTGCTTGCTATTCCAGAGCAGCCAGTCGTGCCCCATCGTCTGATCATCGCGGCAGTCGGATGTCCCGCATCCTACGCCGGCGTCCGGCACGGGATCTAGCGAGACCGGGGCGCATTCAGCGTCCGTTTGGTCCGTACGATTAGCCGCGATCGAGAGCGTCCGGTGGGGGTGGCGGCGAGGAAAGCACCGGCGTCTCAGCAAGGATATGATCCTTCTGGCTCCACACGGCGATGGGCACAATGATGGTCTCCTGGTTGATGGCCTCCAGGTAGCTCTGCGACAACATCCCCACGCTCATCTGCGTGCCGTTCTTGGTGAAGACAAGGGCGTCGCGGCCCAAGCGCATCGAGCCCGACTTGAAGCCGTTGCCATACATGCCGATGGGCACGTGGTTGTCCACCTTCTGCTTCTCGCAGAATCCAAAGCTGTGGAGTGGAGCGAGGGAGCGGAGGGAGTGAGTGGAGCAAGGGAGTGGAATAGTATTGACAATAAGTACAAATTTCTCATCGATAGATTGTATTTGTTTCAAGAGGAAAGGCCCAACGAGCTGTTAGGCTCCATTTCATGAGTGTCCTGCGACAACACAGATGTTAGTACACGGTACGGAACTTGGTTACGATCATGGTTACGTAGGTGGGCGATGCAGACGGCGAGTATCGGAATGTGCTTTTCATGTAAACGGGAATATGGAACCGGTAGAAAAACGTGAATAAAAATAAAAAATACAACATACCAAGCATGATGACATTCTTTTACAGACAATAATTAAGGGAAAGAAATGCAATTTAACCAAGTGCACACAATCAGTAGCTAGGATCTTCGAGTGCCATTCACACAGACCTGGGCTCACGCTTCTCTTACGCGCGACTGTGGAGCATTGCGGGGAAAAAGCAAATAAGCAGAACTCTATTCTCTAATTACACCAGGCTGGTAGAAGCAGCCCCTCCCATGATCAGGGCAATTTCTATTTCCAGTTTATTTACATTTTATATATTCCAAGAGTATCCTGATTAAATTTCGATTTAAAGCTTTCGTGACTGCAGGGATTCATCTTCTTGGTTCTTTCGGTAAAGTCACGTAGAAGGGAAATAATAAAATAATAAAATAAAACATAATAAAATAATTCTCACGACGTTTCGGCCACAACGCAAGCAGCCGTTTTCTCACCTGAGCCGTCCTCACCTGAGGACGGCTACTTGCGTTGTGGCCGAAACGTCGTGAGAATTATTTTATTATGTTTTATTTTTATTATTTTATTATTTCCCTTCTACGTGACTTTACCGAAAGAACCAAGAAGAAGTATCCCGATTGTGCTGGCATTGTCACAAGCCGGAGTATCAGACCGGATTTCCTACAAAACAGTGGAAACCTGAATGCGAGAGGACGGCCAACGGAGGCGGATAACGCAGCGACACCTGCGTCCGTGCGTGTGCATATATGTACCTCAGCATCTTGTGCAGCTTGTCGGGGCACATGCCCTTGCCGTTGTCGCGAAACATGAGGCACTGCTCTCCGATAATGACCGTCTTGTCGATCCAGATTTGCTTGGCGCCGACATCGGGGTCGTACGCGTTGTCTGCGAGGTCACGGGACAAGGTCCCGGGGTGTTAGGAGCGACGTGACAGGCAGACGCTCCACCAGTGCTCCCCGCTGTGTGAGAGCTCGTTTCAGGTTTAAAGTTTGTTGTGGTTAGCCAAGTTGGGAACTCAAGAGGCCAGGGTGAGCCTCGTTTGCAAGAGTGACCATGGGTCACCATAGTGACAAAGGAATTTAAAAAAAACTGAGTTAAACAATTAATCAAACAGCAATCAGAGAAAAAAAAACAAATATAAATCATAACAATAACGACAGCATGACAGAAAAAGTCTAAAACATTGAGCAAACATAATACATGTTACGTAACATTCATTTCCTGTTAGAAAAGTTGGCTGGGACAACCAACTTCTAAAAACCATTCTGTTCGGAAGGTTAAGTTTGCCCGCCTGAAGGTAAAAATGTGGCTAATTATTTAAATAAACCTGTTAAAAACATTTTTAACCACACAGAAACGTCGTCCCCTATCTCTGCAAAAGCCTTCAATAAAAAAGAATGTTTATTATTGTTGTTGTACATCACACGGACTCACCGATAAGCTCGGCAAATGCACTGAAAGGCCAGGTGTGACTGGTTGAGTTGGTGTGGAGGTATTTGCGATTCACCTGCAATCACCACAAGCAAGCGCGCACACAAAACAGAAGTTCACAAGCAAAAGGTACCTCGTTCAAATCCTGGAAGGGGACTGGTTCTTTCGGTAAAGTCACGTATAAAGATAAAATAATAAATTAAATAATAGCATACGACGTTTCGATTGCAACACAAGCAATCATCATCAGGTATAAATGAAATAACAACAAAAAATCTGACCAGAAAACTATAGACAGACATATAAGCAGACAGATATCACCAAGATACATAGAGAGAGTAACACAGGTACAGAGAGGGAGATCGTCTCTGTGGGGTGGCCTTAAATAGACAGAGGGGGGCGGAGGCAGAGAGAGGGTGGGGTTAGAGAAAAAAATCACATGTCAATGAGTACGAATAACGCGTAGTAAAGTACGCAGGCTTGAACATTAGGAGAGACTGATAAGTGCTCAGAGTAAAAATAGTAAGCTTCACATTAATCCCGGGGCGTTACTTTTACCAATGCAAGCTGGCAGCATCCGTGGGTATCTTGTCAAGGCAAGGGCTGAATAAAAGTAAGTTAGACGGAACGTCACCTGACCACGGTACACTATCAATTATGGTTGCACCAATTGAAAGCGACCATGTGTAGTTTTGGCAAATATACAAATTTTATTTCATCCTTCCTGAGTCTGGCGGCGGTAGGACAGCATCAAGGGGTGCGTGTCGAGTGGACTTGAGGAGTTCCACAAGGCAGAGTCTGGGTGGATCTCGAGGATTGGGAGAGCGTGTGTGGCACAGCACGAGGCTGACGTGGTCCGAGAAGCAACAAACAGAATTAGAGAGAGGCTTCCCACGTGAAGGCGGAGTCCTCTGATATTTGGATGTTGTTGCCAGTCCCCTAGTGTAAATGTGCAACTGTGTAGGGCCGATAAGGTGGTGGTGGTAAAAAACTTCTCACTGGTAAAATTGGCCGATTGCTTCGGTGTATTGCAGGGATGACCAAACAGGGAACCCCATGCCACTGAACATAACAACTGTATTTGCTATGCGCTGTCTATCTTTCTGTAAAGACGTGTTAACATTTTGTTGTTCATCCAATAAAAAAATAAAAAATCAATTGTCTTGTGACACCGTGGATTATCGCTTATTTACGCAAATCTTTTGGGAATCTCGGTTCATAACACGCCATTGGCAATTGTATTTCGTCGCTAATTCAGTAAACCAATCGCCACTGATGTAGAGTTAGAGGTGGGCCTGTGGTAAGATTTCCCCGCTGGGGTAATAGTTTTCCTGGAAGTGGTAGACGTCACACCAAATATGTGAGTGTACCTGATGCCACTTCATATAGCTCCTCGGCATCACTCATCTTCAGCACGAACATTTAGCCGCGCCATCGGTGTAAGCGAACACAACAATATTTACGTACGCACAAAAAAAAACCCAGATTACTACGTATTATATGTTCATATGTTTTCTATAAAACCCGTTTTGCAATTTACACATAGCACTCAGTCTGACTAATGCCAGGGAGACCCCCCCCGCCCCCCCACAGCGCATCAGTGTTGTTGGTATTCACGGAATTCGTGACATTTTTCGTCAATTTTGTTACGAATTGTGGATGAAGGTCTAATTACGACGACCCCCACCCCCCGCTGCAACCAACAACAACAACAGCAATAACAGCAACAACAGCAGCAGCAACAACAACAACAGCCATTCGCAACAATCAACGAGAGACGGAAGAGCGACCGACGGCGACGAGATCCCAAATAAACCAGTCCGAGAGAAACGTCTGGCCGATCCAGTTGCCCAACCAAATCGCTCTCAAAATCGCGCGACTTTTGCTTTGCCCGCCTCTGAGAGAGAAGAGAGAGAGCAGTTGCGCAACGAGGACATTTCACCCTCGCATCGTCTTCAACGCCCGAACTACTTTATTTACACGTTTTTATTTAACTCACTCTGTTGTTGTTGTTGTCGTATCCTCAAATCTTGTAACTCAATTTTAACCCACTTCCCAATATGGTATCGACTGCAAACAAACTTGGTATACTTATGTCTAACTGATGGGAATACTATATTCTATCATAAAAATTCAAAATATATTTTTAAACAATCTTTTTACACGCGTTTTATTACTCACTTTATCTGTTGTTGTTGTCGTTTCCTCCAATCTTGTAACTCAATTTTAACCCACTTTCCAATATGGTATCGACTGCAAACTTGGTATACTTATGTCTAACTGATGGCAATACTATATTCTATCATAAAAATTCAAAATATGTTTTTAAACAATCTTTTAACACGCTTTTTATTTAACTCACTTTGTCTGTTGTTGTTGTCGTATCCTCAAATCTTGTAACTCAATTTTAACCCACTTCCCAATATGGTATCGACTGCAAACTTGGTATACTTATGTCTAACTGATGGCAATACTATATTATATCATACAAATTCCAAATATATTTTTAAACAATCTTTTTACACGCTTTTTATTTAACTCACTCTGTCTGTTGTTGTCGTATCCTCAAATCTTGTAACTCAATTTTAACTCACTTCCCAATGTGGTATCGACTGCAAACTTGGTATACTTATGTCTTACTGATGGCAATACTATATTCTATCATAAAAATTAAAAAAAATATTTTTAAACAATCTTTTTACACGCTTTTTATTTAACTCACTCTGTCTGTTGTTGTCATATCCTCAAATCTTGTAACTTAATTTTAACTCACTTCCCAAAATGGTATCGACTTTCAACTTGGTATACTTATGTCATACTGATGGCAATACTATATTATATCATACAAATTAAAAATATATTTTTAAACAATCTTTTTACACGCTTTCTATTAACTCACTCTGTTGTTGTTGTCGTATCCTCAAATCGTGTAACTCAATTTTAACCCACTTCCCAATGTGGTATCGACTGCAAACTTGGTATACTTATGTCTTACTGATGACAATACTATGGTATTGTCATCTATCATCTATCATTAATCATTATCATTAAAAAAAATTTAAACCATGTTTTTTTTTTATATGGGTCTAATTGTCCACGCTCAACTGACGTTGGCTGTAAAGCACCACGGTCACTTACGTTATGGCAAGCTTCGGGGCCACTTCCTGGAGTCGTGGAGTTTTGCCATTACTCGTACGGTACATTTTACTAAAGCGTGTTTTAAAAAAAGTATTTCTCAATATTACTTATTTTTTCTCAAACGCGCAGCGCGGGGTGAACTCAGTCGCTACAAATCGCCGAGTAACATCAACGCTCGAAAAGCGGTGGGGTCAGCGACCGGTTGCGCAACTGGTTGCAGAGGCGTCCACATACGGGCGATTCAGTTGCACGCGACCAGTTAGTTGCACGCAACCAGGTGGTGGTGGTGGCAAGGCAGTTGACCGCTCAGCGGGAGGGGTCAGCGGAGCTGGACGAGGCAGAAGGGCAATGCCAGGGCAGGGCACAAGGGCAGAGTCGGGCCGTGTGGGCCAGCGAATATGAGAAGGCAAGGCACGGGTACAAACACAATGAGAATACAGGGCAGTGCGAGCGAGGAGAGGGCAGTCTCAAGCAGGGGCAGCAGAGGAGCAGAGAAGACGCGTACATAACGCGGATCTGCCATTAGGGAACACTTTTCGCACAGCACGGAACGCGCCCCTTATAACGCAGAACGTGCCCCTTATAACGCGAAACGCGCCCCTTATAACGCGAATTGCGCGTGTTATAATGCGGAACGCGCCCCTTACAACGCAGAGCGTGCCCCTTATAACGCGCCTCTTATAACGCGGTTTCCGAGCGGTCAACGACGAACTAGTTCCTTGAGCAGCGCGGGTGAGCAATACAGAACGCGCAATGACAAGAGAAACGGGGCGACGTAAAAATAACAATTATTTGTCCCCGTACGCACTTGTACGTTAGACTTCTTTCGCACCGTACGTAACCAACCGCGATAATCGGGAGGTCCAGCCATTTCACTTCCTTGCCTAAGTGCGCGTACGTAGTATCTCGCGAAACTTTATCGATACGTTATTTATTGGGGGGAAGGGAGGGGAGGAATTGGTTTCGCTTAACATTTCAGAAACGCATCTACCGCGTTAAACGAGCACCGAAACGTGTATAAATGTGGGAGGGGGACGAGGGGGGGACGGGGCACATAGCCGGGCCCCCTACACCTCTCCGTGTCACCGCGAGTGACTTGCCAGGCACGCGTCGAGCGGCGGCAATTCCCCAGGTGAGCGAACAGGGTCGGGAAGACAGGCCAGGTAGGGGGGCAGCAGAGGGAAGGGCAGGGGGAGGGGAAGGGCGGGAGATAGGGGAAGGGAGGTGGAGGGTATTTGAGGGGCAGGGGGGGCAGGGGGGGCAGCGGTGGGGAGATAGGGGAGAGGAGGGAAGGGCAAGGAGGGGAGGGCAGGGTATTTGAGGGGCAGGGGGGGCAGGGGGGGCAGCGGTGGGGAGATAGGGGAGAGGAGGGAAGGGCAAGGAGGGGAGGGCAGGGTATTTGAGGGGCAGGGGGGGCAGGGGGGGCAGCGGTGGGGAGATAGGGGAGAGGAGGGAAGGGCAAGGAGGGGAGGGCAGGGTATTTGAGGGGCAGGGGGGGCAGGGGGGGCAGCGGTGGGGAGATAGGGGAGAGGAGGGAAGGGCAAGGAGGGGAGGGCAGGGTATTTGAGGGGCAGGGGGGGCAGGGGGGGCAGCGGTGGGGAGATAGGGGAGAGGAGGGAAGGGCAAGGAGGGGAGGGCAGGGTATTTGAGGGGCAGGGGGGGCAGGGGGGGCAGCGGTGGGGAGATAGGGGAGAGGAGGGAAGGGCAAGGAGGGGAGGGCAGGGTATTTGAGGGGCAGGGGGGGCAGGGGGGGCAGCGGTGGGGAGATAGGGGAGAGGAGGGAAGGGCAAGGAGGGGAGGGCAGGGTATTTGAGGGGCAGGGGAGGGCATGGGGGGCAGGGGAGGGGGCAAGGGAGGGAGGGAGGGCTGGCTGCTCACCTCAGAGGGGCGAATGCCCCTTTCGCTCAGCTTGTAAGGCCTAGGGGAGGCCATAGTCGTGGGCCGCAGCTGCCGCTCCTGCTGCTGGCTCCCGCCCTTCCCGCTTCAGCTGCTTCTCTCCCCCGCCGTGTACTCTCTCCCGCCCGCTCCTCTCTGTCTCTCTCCTGCCTCTGCCTCTCTCTCCTCTCTCTCTCCTCTCTCGCGCTGCCTCTCCTCGGCTCCTCGTCCGGGTGTTGATTTTCAGCGTCGGCCCTCCCTCCCGACGCACACGGTGACGTCATCCGAACCTCCCCCCCTCTCTCTACCGCGATGACGTCACGCCTCCCCACCGACATGACGTCAATTTCATGTAGGATTGCACGCCCGTTCGGAAAGACGTCACGGCGACCCGGCGGGGGGGGGGGACTTCACGACCAACAAAGGGGGGGGGGGGGATGGCTTCACATTTCCTTGCGATTACGTCACATTTCCTTGCGATGACGTCACATTTCCTTGCGATGACGTCACATTTCCTTGCGATGACGTCACATTTCATTGCGATGACGTCACATTTCCTTGCGGTGGCGTCACATTTCCTTGCGAAGACGTCACAGCGTATGGAGAGGAGGGGCGAGGGGGGGGGCTACCCATGACATCTGGGTCTGCCCCGTGACCTCCTCCTGCCAGCGGGCGTTCGACGCGTCACGTGGCCACAACGTGCACCTAGCCTGGCACAAGCGCCGTGGTGACGTCACCGCCACTTAGTGGCGAATGGCGCTTGTTGTTGTTGAGGGGGGGGGGTGGAGTGGATAAACGACGGGAAGCTGTGAGGTCAAAACCGCGTTTGGATATTAACCCCGAAGATCAGCAACGTTAAGTTTATGGTAATCGTAATAGGGGGTTTTCCCCTATTTTCTGGCAAAGAAACTGAAACCTTTTTTACAAGGAATCATGTGTGCATTAACCACAACACTTGTGGTCAAAATGCAAACAAAAAACACACTCTGATAATATATGCATTGCCCTTGAAACGGATTGGTCCACACCAGAGACGGCTATCTTTTGAGCCTCGTCTTAAAATAAAGCTGCGAGACCATCGTTACGTCTATGGGCAAATGTGAACAGGCGTGTCTCGCTATCAAATGTATTTGGCTTTTCAGGGTGACAACGAACTATGATGGAGCCACTTGGGTTGGTCAGGGTGCTTTGTAAGTTTGTGAAAAACGCCATCCAGTGTTTACTCATCTTACACTGACTTACACTGACTCACTCACACATCATACACTGACTCACACAACCACTGACACATTCACTCATCATACGCTGACTTACTCATCATACGCTGACTCACACATCATACACTGACTCACACATCATACACTCACACTACCACTGACTCACTCACACATACACTCACACATCATACACTCTCACTCACACATCATACACTGATTCACTCATCATACGCTGACTCACTCACACAGCATACACTCACTCACACTACCACTGGCTCACACATAATACACTGACTCACTCATCATACGCTCACTCACACATCATACACTCACTCACACTACCACTGACTCATTCACACATCATACACTGACTCACACATCACTCACTCATCATACACTGGGAGTGTCATGCTGCCAGCTATGGCTGCAAGTTTGGTCGTACATGTTATTTATATCGTTTATTGTTAAATGTGAATCACAGTTCCTATGATTACTGTTGTTACATTGTTTTATAGCTTTATTTTGATTTCGAAAACACATGGTTAAGCCATGTTTCTTGCGGAAGTGCGGAGTTGGCCTGATAACGTTAATCTAAATTGTCTTATGGTTGTTATTTTTTGACTTGCATCACACTGGGATTTTTGCACACAGCGTTGTAAGCCGGTGGTTTTTTTTTCTAGAAGATTTGTTGGTGTAACCAGGATGTTTCTATTGCGCGTCGTCGCTTTAAGATGTTTCTCCGTTCATATTTTGTTTGTTGCAGTTGCACCTGACTCAAAAAGAGCCGAATGGCCCACAGGGTGTTGTATTCTAGCCTTCTTCCATCATTGAGATATAATGAATGAAAACACACCAAGAAGCAGCAGGCTGCAAAACACCAGGTGTTGTTGAGTAATGAACTGAAGGAGGGCTAGGATGGCAGAATTTGCAACCTTGCTTCAAGGAAAGATAAGGCCTGATAAACGGCACCTGTCACCCGTGCAGGCGGCGGAGACAGTGGGAGAGTCAGCCAGACATAGCTAAGGCAAAAAGCCCAACCATCTATGACCTCAGCACATGGGCGAATAATGGGGCAGTGTCGACTCGAAGGCAATGGAAGGAAGCAGAGGCGCCTTTGTCTGGATCACGGCCACAGAAGGCCGGGGGGTCATCACTGATTGTGTGTTTAGGGATTTCGAGCTAATTGGAACACGTGCACACAGGGAGGAGAAATACGCCTTGTTCTCCTGCAGCTGAGGGAGCCAAGATAAACCCAGCTCAAGGTTGTGTACACAGGGGAGGGAGCTGATAAACAACCCTGTGCGTCTGAACGTGAGGGGGCCTTGTCCTGAAATTAATCACACTCCCAGAGCAGAAGGTTGGATGACCACAGTGAGACGAGAATAAGGGTGTTGTGCCTCTCTCAAGGCTGCAGGCTCAGCTGAACAGCGAGGCTGCGGGGGTCACCAGAAGTTCGTGTTCGCCTAGTTAAGTCAAAAAGCTCAATTATTCTGTATTGCTATTAAAGTCACGTTAAAATCGGAATTTAACAACAGGGTAGGCTAAAGTTAATGATATGAAATGTTATTTCCATGCCTTAATACTTTATATACAACTCGACCCGAAGCATAACGGGATGAATCACCACCAGGTCGAATATATAATACATAATAAAAGAGCGATGTTAAACCCAGGGTCGGAGAGAAAGGGAGATCCCGGCCGTCTTTGTATCCCCGCAGCGCGGGATAGGAGTGTATATGCTCGGGGAAACACCTCCACTTGAGTCAAGCACCACGATGGGAAATAACAGACCTTAGGTTACATACAGAATCATAACTGTGAAATGGTAAGGGACAAATGTTAAACTTTTTCCCATTTCTTTGTCCGTCAGTGAGGGTCGGAGGGAGTGTGCCCCTCCCTCCAGGTGGTGCAACACGGACAAAGGTGCCTATGAGACGATTTGTAACGTCTGTGTTTTGGTTCATGAAGAAGGCCAAACAAGAGATAATATCGCATCCAGACAGAGAGACGACCTCGAGGCAATTTGTAACACCTGATTGTTCGCTCGTGGATTTTATGGAGGGAATATGACAACGGAATATACCGTGGGTGATGCACACAAGGACACACGGACGTACGGACACACACATGGACACACCTACACACGGACAGATCCTGACACAGTAAATCAAAAGAAACCCCGCCTTGTGGGCAGGGTCTAAAGGGATTTTTCGGCATAAAAGAAAGGACCCTGAGCATTGGAAACCAGTTCGACCAGGAGGGTCAACTCATCAGCCGAGTTCGACCAGTGGGTCGGCTCAGGAGCTCGACCGGGAGGGTCGGCTCAGGAGTTCGACCGGGAGGGTCGACTCAGGAGCGAGCTGCGACCAGCGGGTCGGCTCGACTCATCTTCAGCTCGACCGGGAGGGTCGACTCAGGAGCGAGCTGCGACCAGCGGGTCGGCTCGACTCTTCAGCTCGTCTGGGACTCAGCCGAGTTCGATCGGCTCTCGGGGCTCGACTCAAGCGGCTCCCCATCTCCTCTGCAGGCGGGCAAGACCCGCTTGACAGCTCAACTCGGCCTGCGTGGGTCAACCTCTGCCGAGTCGGAGGTCTCTGCTGCAGCTGACAATCGCGGTTTGGCGACGAGGCGACGACCCAACACTGCACGCTGCGAGCGAGCTGTGGGCGCCACCTACCGACCGAGCATCCAAACCCATTCACCACGGTGACAGGAGAGCGACTGATACGTATGACGCGCACCGCCCCCTCACCACACGACCACCAGGCGTCTGTTTGACATAAAGAACCGACTCCGAACACTGACTATTCAAGACAACTCTTACCACTCAAAAACACTCGAGACCGAGTGATGGCCATCCGTCGTTTATAAGAGTATTCGTAATTTTTATCTTTAATATTTAGTGGGCTGTACTCTTAATCGCATAAATTCCCAACAGATCCATCAATACGAATTGATTCTTGGCACCTCCTTCCGCCGAGCCAGGCTCACGTGGGGAGTGGTGGCCCACCAGATCCTTATCAGGTGATCTGGTCCCCAATTAGTAAATTTGATATGAGATAACGATCTTCGGAAAAGGAGCACCGTCGCAGGCCCTTACTCCGAGCCATTCTGTTGTCAGATAACCTGCCGATGTATCTGTTGAGATTGGTGCCTTTAAGAATAATAACTGTTTTTGATTGTGTTTTTTTTATCGCCGTATAATCTTTCAAGTATCTTTCAGTCATAATCGCCGCACGTACTCGCATCCTATCAATAAGGAGTACGGTACTGCGTGAACAATATTGAGTAATCATTCATTAACGTTAAGGTTTTTCTTAGCATAGTATTTGCATGTTTTAACGACTCTCTCTCACTAACAACCATCGCGTTATGCGGGATACATGTGCCGTTGTCAAAGTGAAATCAGACAATCATTGATGATACTGTATTGATGCCGTGTTGACGTTCCGGGATTGAGAGTTCGCATACTATATCATAGTTGAGGTTGAATTAGTAATAAATTGATTAATACAGAAGTGGTTGTGTGATTCTTTCCTGAAATCTATGCATAAGATCTGCTTCTGCGTTGAGATCTGAACTTGGTGACCTTAATAAACACACTAATACATACTCAGTAAATGTTAAAGCGATAACGGGGTGAACCGGGGACCTAAAATATAAGCGAGAATGAGACGAACCTAGACAACGATGCCGAGTTAATCTAAGTTAATCTTGCATACTTACACCACACCTGCATAAATGCATACGATTAATTGCCTTATTCCGATCGATAACCCACCCTCGTCACCGAGGCGGGGTCTGGTTATCATAACGACTTGCATTATCATAATTACACCCACTCACATAATTACTACGATTACCTCTCGAATTGGCATAATTAAGGGTGCATAATTACATAAATTAACATATTTCCGGATAATTACACATTTGGCCAAATTTCATTTGATTATTATTATTTTCACTGAATATTCATAACCCACATATACAACATAATAATTTCAACCACGCACGCATACAACACATCAAAATTTTGATACCCAACATATACAACAAGGGCTATACCTAATAAATGAAACTTGAAACTACTATCCTTAACACGGGCAATATAATTCATCATTGATTTTTGGCTTTGGCCACGTTATGATTTGGACAAAATAAATTGCTGTCGTAAAACCCTCCACCACCCGACACTGCCAAATGGCAATTGCCACGATTAAGGTTCGTTAGGTCCTTCCGTGATAACTTTCTACTACAGCTGGTAGTGCTACTGCCGCTGTCACTCGCTTGATTGTGCGAAAAACACCATTTGAAGATGTTATTTGCAAATTTTCGCAATTTAAAAAAATCTCAAAAGGTTCGTCTCCGCTGTTAATTTCTCTCCCACCTTGTGAAAAAAACGATTGACATGACTGCCTCTTTGTGCACTATCCTTGCTATATAAATATATTCAAGAATATATCTTGGTAAGACATTATTATCATACAAGCAAAAAGACACGGGTCAACATTTTTCACGTAGGCCTTTTAGTTTTCGTAGGCCCGAGGCACAGTGCCTGCTGTTGCCTCGACCGACTATAAATCACCCAGGAATGTCCTTAACGCTCGTGACGTCACTCCACATCGACCAGCCCCCCTCGTTAATATTCATGAGCAGGTGACGTCCTCCAAATGGACACCCCCCCCCCCAACCCCTCATGAATAATAAACAGGTCCCTGCGGGGTGGGCTGGTAGGAACGAATAACCAAAGAATATAAACATAATGTATTATTACACTTGTTTAGCCAGGAAAGCCCCACTGAGTCTAAAGGTTTTTGTAGGGTCCTGCCAAGTGTTTGCAGTAGGGGGCGATGTTGCTACATCTAATCGGACTATACGAAGGGAGAGTTTGAGGCCTAGTTCTAGGCTTTAGGCCTAGCTGTAGGCTTTAGGCCGCTGTGAGTTAATTTTTTATTTAAATGTTTTAATTATTAATGTAAAAGCTGGGCTTTAGGCCTAGCTGTAGGCTTTAAGCCGCTGTGAGTTAATTTTTAATTTAAATGTTTTAATTAAAAACTATCTCAGGGAATGAGTTATTTTTTTATTTAAATGTTTTAATTAATAAAAACTATCTCAGGGAATTATAAGGGAATGTTACACTTGTTTAGCCAGGAAAGCCTCACTGAGTCTAAAGGTTTTTGTAGGGTCCTGCCGAGTGTTTGCAGTAGGGGGCGCTGTTGCTACACCTAATCGGACATCGGACGGACGGACGATATAATCTATTGTAGGCTGGTTCACTTCGTTCCTACCAGTATGAGCGGGTGACGTCAATCAATATGGAGTCCTCCCCCCTCACGAACAATCATGTGCAAGTGACGTCACTCCATAGCGACCAGCCCCCCTCATTAATATTCATGAGCAGGTGACGTCCTCCAAATGGGCACCCCCCCCTCCATTCATAATAATTAGCGGCTGACGTCACTCCACATGGGGGGCCGAGGCGCCTCCTCCCCCCTCCTCGGCGTCAACTTACAACCCTCACTGCAAAGGCAGAACCCTCACGTCACGTGGTCTCCGTAGCGCTGTTGAGACATCAAAGTAAAAAGGATGTCACGATGAACAAGGGATTATAACCTTAAAATGAAAGAGGCCTGTGTTACCGCGCCCTTACAAATTGCACACGAATGGATGCAATGAATATCACGTCGCGCTCTGCTTTTCGCTTGCAAGTTTCAGATTTACTGCAATACACCCGTCATTGGACGGGCAAAAGGCTAGTTGGATAACGGCCTTAAATTTAGCCAAATAATTGTGGCCTGACCCAAAACATTGGATATGAATCTTGAACCATCCTATACAACCTTATCGGCCTACTTATCATTTCATGCCCTTTAAAAAAAAGAAGCAAACTGTGGCAAAAGTGTTTAAAACTGACTTTATTTGTATACTAATGCAACTCAGCGATAATCGCAGTGTTCCAACCTTGGTAAACATGACACAGGGCCTCTCCACAGCAACGCAGAGCCCCAAAACGGCAAACCCAGTGAACAGACAGATTGCATCGAAATACGCGACGTTATAAAATGACGCGCGCGCCGGTCACCGCGCGCCCTTTCACAACGATTATCTTGAGAAAAACCAAGACGTCTCAAAAGTCGCACAAGGTGTGGTGGCGGCGGCGCGCCTGGCTGTGGTACGGGGGACACACACTTCCCCAATCGGGGTGTTCGTGAAGGTGAAATGCAGTGTGATGTGAGATACGCAACCCCGGAGGGATGCGAGATGACATGTATATTTCAGTCGTTCCGAAGCAGATGTTCTCGCCTTTGTGCTGTGCAGCTTCTCCCCCCACCCACCCCCCCCGGCCGAGCTTCTTGGGGTAGTGGCCGCGCGTTTGGTTGGTTGGCACGACGTCCAACGTTTCGCTCCACGTGCCGGGTAATTCAGTTTCACTGAAGGCGCTCCCCTCGGGACATGGTGCCGAGCGTCGGACATTGTGGCGAACGGTACCAGGGAGCCATCAAATGTGCGTTGTCGACCGCGGGCACTCCAGTTCCCGACCACATGCAAAGACACGAGGAAATGGCATACATCCATCCCAGTTGTAATAATCCCCCCCCCCCGCCTCCAACAGATAAATAGTGACTCAAGGATAATTTTCCAGATATAAAGGACTAATTTCGAAATAAAAAGGATGGAGCGTGGTGGCGCAGTGATTATTAAAGCACTCCGCTATAAACCCTGCGACCTGAGTTCGATTCCCGACCACCGGCTAGCATCAGTGGCGAGTGTGATATCGGAACCAGTCCTGGGCTCTCACCCCCCTTCCACCAACCGGCGCGGTGAAGTATGGTCAAACAACCCCCACGACTGCAGTTATGGGGAGGCCTTCAACGAGCAGACTGACAAAGGGGATGTACATGTTTATTATTTCTGTTAATTCAATGAATGTTTTAAGGTGTCTCCAGGTGGCCCTCTCTAGTTACCAGGACGCACAGGCCACATCGGTGTTGTGATGCCCTAAAAAATGGTGACGCGGTGTAACAGTCAAGCACACTGGACATGCAATTCAGAGGTCGCCGGTTCGATGCCATTTTTGTGGGCGAAGCAAGTTTCTTAAATCCCTCCCCGCTTGTGTTCACCCAGCGGTTATGAATGGGCGCGTGTACCGCACTTAGTCGAGCGAGCAGGTCGCATGCGGAGGGCCTACCAGTGCGAGTACTCCATCCTCCTCCAAGACATCTGTCCAGAGCGAAAGAGTAAACCCACCTAGTCTCTAGACGGGCTCTACCTCGTGGAGACGCTTCCGTAAGAGTTGTGATATTCTTCCTCCCATAAAACGTGTGGGAGCTTCAAATCCCCGGCCCCTCCCCCCGCCCAGTAAGAGGCCATGTGCAGAGATTAAAAAAACAGGGGTCCTACTCTGGAGGGCTCGAATAGCTTGTCCGTTGGTACTTGGAAGAGGGCCTGAAAGACTTTGGTTTCTCTTCAGTGTGGCAAGGCAATAGATGCCGTGGATACTTGGATGCTGACATTTAGCTTAGGAAAGAAATACTGTCCTTTGTTAGGAGCCAATTTCAGCGAGCCAGTGTCGCCACTGAATTGTCATGGGAAGGAGGCTTCAACCTCCAGTCGCCCAATCCAAGGCCTCACGCGCTCCAATTCAGATGAAGGTTGCTTAGCCCTTGGGTCACTCTTGCAAAATAAACTGTCCTGGTATCTTGACTTCATACCTGGTTAAAACAAATAAACTTGCAAGTGTTGGATCTGTGTGGCAAATGTCTCTCTAAATATATTATCTTTCAGCAAGCTCCACCACCTGCCAGCAACTTGGCTTGACCAATCCCGAGTCTCCTCTACAGACTTAACGACATAAAAACGTTTTGGTTAAGTTGTCCTCAACCCCCCAGACGAAAATCCTGGTTAGCAGAGCGTGGGTAAGATTCACGCGAGCGGCAGGAGCTACTGCTGCTGGTGGCGGCTACGCCAGTTGCGCCACCAGCTGCTGTACCAACTGCTGCTGCACCACCTGCTGTTGCCGCTGCACGTGTTCCCACCCTGTAACAGCGCCGCTGCCGCCGCCAGTGACACGTGACTTCACAGTGGAGCGGCCGACGCAGAACCCCACTTCCGACGAGAGCGAATCCGTGGATTTTAGTTTTTACAGAAACACAAACGCGTCACACGCGCGAGCCGTCCCATCGCGAGTGTTCCATCGGCTAAAACAACATCGTGGGCCATCGACGCGGGTAACAGAAACCCCCAAGGAAGGGTTAAGCGTGCGGACCGTCACCCTGCGTACGATGCTGGGAGGGGGTGGGGGGGGTGGGGGGGTGGGGGGCGAGGATTCCAGAGGGAGGGACGAGGGCCGTAGCGATGGTCCCTTGCTTGTGTCGCTCCTGGCCAATTTCAGACAGCGTGCAATTCCTACGCCAAATACACAAATTCTACGCACACTTCCTACACAGCCCCCCCGGGGCATCGCGCTCACCAGCCGCACCCCTTGCTTGCTCGCGGCAATACTACCGCCAGCACGTGGCTCCCACTGAAAACCGCCTAAGCACCTCTACGTCTAGCTTCCCTGCATGGCTTAAAGTGCATCGACGCGTGAGCCACGACCGCGGTTGTGCCGTACAACTCCCCGATGCGTTTTCGCCGGGTCGGTGCCGTTCGCTTCTTCGGCGCGACGTCCGACGGTTCGCTCCACGTGCTGGGAGCTTTTTGCAGCAACCGAAAAGGAAGCTTCCCGGCGCGTACAGCGAAACGTGGGATAATCGCATAGGACCGGACAAAGCATCGGCGAGCCTGGTTCCAGCAGTGCTATAGCGTGCCTTGTGGGCATTCAGGCCGTTCAGGCTTGGAGAAACAGCCGACTTGTTCAAATGGCCCCAGCGCGTACACTTCAGGCCTAACCAAGAGGCACGTTACCTAAAGAATTTCCGTGCTGGTCAGACCCTTCCAGCACAGAGAGAATGAACGCTTCAGAAGAAATAATATATTACACACTTGGTCACTTGGAGTTTCAATGCAAATGCCAAGTGATGGAGGGGTGCGGGGTGGGGGGGGCAGGGGACAGCTGGCCTGCGCGGATGGCTCACGGACACTGGCCCCGGTGAGGGCTCGCCTTGGTTGCGATCCATCGGAGTTCGCCTAGGAGCTGGCCCGGAGCGCTATCCCTGGGCGAGCCTCATTGGGAGGAAGCTAGCTAGACAGGGGGTAGCCACCCGTCCTGCTCTTCCCAGGATTGTCCTCTTGTTAAAGACGTCTTCCGGGTACGTTAAAAGCTCGTCGTCGCGGGTGGGTTTCTTCATCGGCTGTGCAAAAAATTACCGCAACGCGCCACTGGAGACGACTCGTTCGCACGCAGCTCGCCCACCCCCTCTTAGTACAACGACAATAATCGTGATAATTTCAACTCGTAACACGCGCCCCACCGCCGCGCACCACTTGCTCCGTAGACACGGAATGACTCGGAAGCACGAGGCGGAACCGCGGACGAGCGTGAAGGCGGCCGGTGCCGCGAGATATTCTCAGTTGTCCCCTTCCTGTCGCAAGCTCGGAGGCGGCAACCCCCGGCGCTAGCCTTTGTTGAGCGTCTCCAGGAAGTCGCGGCCCACCGTCTCCTCGACGCGGCGGCGGGCGCGGCTCCACTGCGCTTCGGCGCCCGCGCCGCTCTCCCCGCTCCCCGCGTGCTCCAGCGCCGAGGACGATGACGACGCCAGGGAGCCGGAGCCGCCAGATCCCGGGGGGCGTCCCGGGTCGCACAGGAAGGCCTGGGTAGTAGTGGGGGAGAGGCAGAGAATCGTCAGAATCTTTATAATAAGAATGCAATGTATAACGCGCGCAAATTTGCGGACGTAATGGCCGCAACTCAGAGGCGCGGAGCCAAGCTCAGAGTCACTCGAAAGCGTGGTTGTAGAGGTGGGTTTTTAAGTGTCTATTGAAGGAGGCGATTGAGGTGATGCTGCGAATGTGCAGAGGGATGATAGCGTTCCAGACTGTTGGGGCTGCCACCGAGAAGCGGCGCAGACATGACCATCCTGGATCTTGGTATCAAGAGGAGGTCGTGAGTCGCACTGCGCAGGCATTTGCCGTGTGCCGAGCTGCAAGTTGTCAATAATGAAGAAAGGTATGGCGGGCAGGCAGATGTGAAGGCGCGGTGGCAGAGGCAGGCGATCTTGTATGTGACCCTGCTGCCAATGGGTAGCCAGTTGAGGGCACGGAGACAGGCTAGTGAGTCGAGACGGGGATGAGTGTGGCTAAGTATTTAGTCGGAAGATAAAATGTGAAGCCAGGTAGAACGAGCGAGGATAATCACGACGTGACGATGCTTTACGCACGGGCGACACGATCATCGTGGACCTCATTCGTGCACGAGATTCGTCGACGGCCGCAGCTGGTCCAGCCGCAGCGCATTCCTCATGAACCGGCGGTACACGCACCACTTCATTAGGCGTTCATTCGCTCGTGCGTTGCACTGGGTGCGATGTTCATTATGATTAACGTAAACTGTAACGGTGCGTGCCATCATCATCGCGTGTTTAATAATAATAATTTCCATTTATTTGTAACGCGCCTTCCACTCGTGTCTCAAAGCGTGTGTCACTTTACACCCTGGACATCCTTGTAAACGAGGTGCTCCATTGCGAGGCATTATTCCGGGTGAAATATCTCAATTCGTAAAATTACATATTTATATAAATCTAGCCAGAGACAGATGGAGACAGGAAAATACAGGTGGAGATGGGAGGCGATAGGAGGAGACAGCTGGAGAAAGAA
This sequence comes from Lampetra fluviatilis, assembly GCF_964198595.1. Taxonomy (NCBI): domain Eukaryota; kingdom Metazoa; phylum Chordata; class Hyperoartia; order Petromyzontiformes; family Petromyzontidae; genus Lampetra; species Lampetra fluviatilis. Next base: position 5,035,583 of record NC_136324.1, read on the forward strand.
GGAGGAGACAGTGGAGATGGGAGGAGACGGTGGAGATGGGAGGAGACGGTGGAGATGGGAGGAGACGGTGGAGATGGGAGGAGACGGTGGAGATGGAAGGAGATGGGAGGAGACAGATGGAGATGGGAGGAGAGAGATGAAGATGGGAGATGGGAGGAGATGGGAGGAGATGGGAGGAGACGGTGGAGATGGGAGGAGACGGTGGAGATGGGAGGAGATGGGAGGAGGCAGGTGGAGATGGGAGGAGATGAGAGGAGGCAGTGGAGATGGGAGGAGACAGATGGAGATGGGAGGAGGAGACGGTGGAGATGGGAGATGGGAGGAGATGGGAGGAGACAGATGGAGATGGGAGGAGATGGGAGGAGACAGTGGAGATGGGAGGAGGCAGTGGAGATGGGAGGAGAGAGATGAAGATGGGAGGAGACGGTGGAGATGGGAGGAGATGGGAGGAGATGGGAGGAGACGGTGGAGATGGGAGGAGACGGTGGAGATGGGAGGAGATGGGAGGAGACAGATGGAGATGGGAGGAGATGAGAGGAGGCAGTGGAGATGGGAGGAGACAGATGGAGATGGGAGGAGGAGACGGTGGAGATGGGAGATGGGAGGAGATGGGAGGAGACAGATGGAGATGGGAGGAGATGGGAGGAGACAGTGGAGATGGGAGGAGGCAGTGGAGATGGGAGGAGAGAGATGAAGATGGGAGGAGACGGTGGAGATGGGAGGAGATGGGAGGAGATGGGAGGAGACGGTGGAGATGGGAGGAGACGGTGGAGATGGGAGGAGATGGGAGGAGACAGATGGAGATGGGAGGAGATGAGAGGAGGCAGTGGAGATGGGAGGAGACAGATGGAGATGGGAGGAGGAGACGGTGGAGATGGGAGATGGGAGGAGATGGGAGGAGACAGATGGAGATGGGAGGAGATGGGAGGAGACAGTGGAGATGGGAGGAGGCAGTGGAGATGGGAGGAGAGAGATGAAGATGGGAGGAGACGGTGGAGATGGGAGGAGATGGGAGGAGATGGGAGGAGGCAGTGGAGATGGGAGGAGGCAGATGGAGATGGGAGGAGACTGGAGATGGGAGGAGGCAGATGGAGATGGGAGGAGGCAGTAGAGATGGGAGGAGGCAGATGGAGATGGGAGGAGATGGGAGGAGGCAGATGGAGATGGGAGGAGACTGGAGATGGGAGGAGGCAGTGGAGATGGGAGGAGATGGGAGGAGGCAGATGGAGATGGGAGGCAGATGGAGATGGGAGGAGATGGGAGGAGGCGGTGGAGATGGGAGGAGACTGGAGATGGGAGGAGACAGATGGAGATGGGAGGAGACAGATGGAGATGGGAGGAGAGAGATGAAGATGGGAGGAGGCAGATGGAGATGGGAGGAGATGGGAGGAGATGGGAGGAGGCAGATGGAGATGGGAGGAGACTGGAGATGGGAGGAGACAGATGGAGATGGGAGGAGACAGATGGAGATGGGAGGAGATGGGAGGAGATGGGAGGAGACAGATGGAGATGGAAGGAGAGAGATGAAGATGGGAGGAGGCAGATGGAGATGGGAGGAGGCAGGTGAAGATGGGAGGAGGCAGGGGGCGAAAGAAGGCGACAACCTGAGCACGTGTGCGTGCGCACACCTGCGCTGCCCCCACCATGGGCTTGTTGCAGAAGAAGTGGCTGAGCGTGCTGAAGAAGGGCAGCAGCTGGTCGATGGAGCGCAGCGACGCCACGGTGAGCAGCGGCTGGCCGGCCTCGCACGGGATCATGCGCGGCGAGCCGCCCCCCTCCTCCTCCGAGCTCTTCTGCACGGGACAGCGGCGGAGGGATAGCGGGAGGGAAACGAGGGGGGAGACAGCGGACGGGTGGCGAGAGGACGGGAGAGAGGAGACCGGTGGACATGGGGGACAGGTGGAGAGAGGGAGGGAAAGGAGGAGACATGAAAAATATTACAAATCACAAGGTCGTCAACTTGTAACAACAGAGTGGCAGCGAAGGTGGCAGCCAGCTCAACAGGTCGTCCACCGCGGAGATGGAGTTATGAGGCCAGCTTGTGTGGCGGAGCAGGTTGGTGGGGTGCCACGCGCACACACAACACACACACACACAACACACACAACACACACACAACACACACACAACACACGCACAACACACGCACAACACACACGCACAACACACACGCACAACACACATGCACAACACACACACGCACAACACACATGCACAACACACACACGCACAACACACATGCACAACACACACACGCACAACACAGACACACAATACACACACACACACACCTTGCACTTCTTGCGCAGGAGCTTTGTGAGCCGCACCACGTACGGACGGAACTCGCGTTGGTGGTTTCCTTGGCGACGGACCTCCAGCCCGGAGTCGTCGCACGTCTCCGGGATGAACGCCCAGCGGTACCTGCGTGCACAGGTGAGGGGACAGGTGAAGGAGCTCACAGGTGAGGGGCACACAGGTGAGTGAGCTCACAGGTGAGGGCACACAGGTGAGTGGACACCGGTTGAGTGAGCTCAAAGATGTGAGAATAGATCAGTGGTGGAGTGTACACAGGTGAGTATGCCCAGGTTGGTGGGAAGAGGTGGTGACCATGAAGAGGTGGTGATTCAGAATGGGTGGCGACTGGACACGAAGAGGTGGCGACTGCAAAGTGTTGGCAGGGCACGGAGAGGCGCAAGAGGTGTGGACAACGCGAGCCGTGGACGGACGAGCGAGGACGCGGGGTGGGGGGCGAAAGTGGGGGGAGTGCGTGCAAGCGGCAGGAGCGTACAGCTGGAACTGCGGGAGGTGGGCGGAGGGCAGAGCGAGCGCGAGGTCCAGGAACTTGCAGGCGGAGAGGTAGAGCGCGAGCCACCGCTGCTGACTGTAGGACGACGAGAAGCCGTTCCCCCCGACGTACGTTGTCTCCAGCCCCGTGATGGACGGACTGGCGCTCCTAAACACAAAGTCGCAGGCGAGTGACGTCAACGGTTGCCCAGGCTCTGCGGGGCCCTGTAACGAGATGGCTTGGCCAACTCCGTTCGTGATTACACACGCAGCGGTGATGAGGTCGGCTCGAACACGGCCTTTATGAACCCCCCCCCGCCCCCCACCAATACTTGTAGATTCCTGCACATCCCTTCCATCTCTCATCTCACCTGGTGATGTCATCTTCCGCCATGAGCTCCTGTTCCATCTGCATGAACACTTGCACCTGTGCGAGTGAGTGCAGGGGCGGTCGGCACAAAGACGCAGAGGGAATAATGAACACGGGAAGACGCGCGCAGGTCTCGGAGGCTTCGTCGCATTGACTGTCACGTGACGTAAGTGGGCTTGGGCAGGGCGCGTCACGGCTAGCAGGGGGCGATGGCCGGTGCTAGGGACGAGCAATGGGATGGCGGCTTGGAGAGGGAACACGCCCGAGAGAAAAAAAACACTGCGACATCACCATGCAATTCCACACTATCACCACCACCACCTGCATCACCACTATAACCACCACCACCACTATAACCACCACCAGCACAACCACCATCATCATCATCATCACCACCTGCATCACCACTATAACCACCTCCATCACAACCATCATCATCACCACCACCACTAATATAACTACTACCATCACCACCATCACTACTATAACCACCACCATCACCACCGCCACCACCACCATCACCACCATCTGCATTATCTTCACCACCACTAATATAACTACTACCACCACCACCATCACTACTAAAACCACCACCATTACCACCACCTGCATCACCACCAAAAATATAACCACCACCACCGGGATCACCACCAAAGCACACACATTACCACCGCTACCACCACATGAACTAACACCGCCCCCATCGCCACCACCAGCGCACCGAACAATACGCACGCGCTCACACACCGCGGGCAACAAAAGGAACGCTGCCCACCAGCTCGGTGATCATGGCAGGCCACAGCGCGGTGAGGTGCTGGTGTGACACGCGCAGCAGCAGCACACGGAAGAAGAGGAACACCTGGGCGTGCAGCGTGGGCACCTGGGGCAGCCGCAGGCTCTCCACCAGCCGCTCTGCTCGCGCGCAGGCACAGACAAAGATCCCCCGGGTAGCCTACACAGACTGCTGTGGCAAGCGTTTTCAAACGAGGACCCGACGAAGGCCGGCAAGGCGCACGAGCATTTGGTTGCTATAAATGTCCACGTGATGATAAGCCACTTTGGTGAGCTGTAATTTTTTTTGCCAGGTCGCTCAATGGGCCTTACCTGGTAAAATACAAATAGTTTAGTGTAGTCTTAGTGTGTGTGCATGCGTCTGTGTGCGCGTGGGTCCGTCCGTGCGTGGGTCCGTCCGTGCGTGCGTGCGTGCGTCCGTCCGTGTGTGTGTACGTATGCATGCGCGTACGCGCGTGCGGGGTGGCGGAGACTCACCCTGGATGTCGGGCAGGAACTTGTGGTACTGGTCGACCTCGCTGGAGAAGACGGAAAAGGCGAGCCGCTTGAGCAGCATCACGCGCTGCTCCAGCTCCGCCTCGCGGTTCCCAAACAGGTTCAGGGAGCTGCTCTGTGCCACCGTCACGCGCGCTGCGTGCACACGGACAAACCGACGCCTTCATCCAGCGGCAGATTGATTGTGACCGACGATGACGATGATACACATGCACACGTACACAGAGAGACCCCGTGTGGCCTGGCCGTTACCGGTGACCTATGAAGGGCGGCACCGTGCCTGGCCGCCTTTGTCTCCTCCCAGCGTCGATGTTTCCGTACCGCACCGGGGTGCGCCCAAGACTGTTGTGGATAATCGCGATGTTGGCCAGCAATCAACCCCCGAGTCGCCGGCTTCGTGGCGCAGTGCGCTAACCGCGGCAAACCCTCCGATACGTCGAACAATAATAGAGGACATGGGATCTACGGCATCAGAGAGGGCTCATATACTAACACAGGAGCCACAGACTAACACACGACACGTAAAGTTACACTGGACATTATGTACGCTCCATATACTGTGGATGATACATGTGTGCGTGCGTTTGTGCGAGCAGTTGACCTTCACTCACTCATGAGGTCGCGGAAGGTGGTCTTGTCGTGGGTCATCAGGTGGTCGATAATGGAGCGCCACCTGCGCACGAGCAGACACGCACAGACACACGCGCAGACACACGCAGACACACGCACAGACACACGCACAGACACGCGCACAGACACGCGCAGACACACGCACAGACACGCGCAGACACACGCACAGACACGCGCTCGACACACGCACGGCGATGTGTTAACCGAGTCAACCCCAACGCAGGCTCCACCAGGGCTCTCGCAAACGTGTGCGCATGTGAGCACGTAAGCGGAGAGCGAAGCACTGTGACCTGCACTGCGGTGAGTGAGTGAGTGGGTTGTTGGAACAGAGCTCTCAACACGGGTAGAGAAGGAATCAACGGTGAAGTTCACGGGAACAGTAACCACCGCAGTAGTGAGAGAGGAGCAATAGGTAGGCGACTGGCGGTTCAGCGAGAGGCCCAGGGAACTTGGTGAGACTCCCGGACGGGGTGGGACTCACTGGGGGACGCAGCTGGCGTCCATCTGGAAGAAGGTGGACTCCATGAAAAGGTCGAGCGCCTCCTTCTTCCAGGCGCGCCGCGTGTACTGGTACCCGCTCAGGCTGCTCAGCAGCTGCACGCACGCGCGGAAGCTCGGCGCGTTGTGGGCACTGCAAACGCACGCACGCGCACACACAATACGCAATGCAACACACACGTAACCAAGAGAAAGATCCCGGTATAGCCCTAACAGATTGTTGGAATAAGTGCTGTTAGCGAGCACCTATGAAGGCCAGAACGGTACACGAGGGGGTGGGTGGCCAGCACCACGCCCGACGGCCTTTGTCTCCCTAGTGGCGATGTTTACACACCGCACCAGGTACTCATTTGAGGCTGAGTCAACCTAGGAGAGGCCCAGAACCGAATCAGATAATCGTTACTGGTGTCGGCCGTGAGCGGGAATCGAACTCGGGTCGCTGGGTTCGTAGCGCAGTGCGCTGACCGCTACACTACCGCTCACACACAACACGCACTGCAACACAAACACAACACACACTGCAGCACACAATACACACATAATACATATTGCAACACACATACAAGATATACACAAAATACACGCTGCAACACAAACACATATATATATACATTTCCCCTTGTAAGGCCACAGTGCATTATTGGCGAACGTGTTTAGTTCTTTCGCTTGTGCACCGCTGCCAGCATCGCAGTAGCAGCAGCAGCAGCATCACCACGCAATCAGTTGCCGAGTTTACAGCTGCGTTGACGACCGCGACTTGGAGCTGAGTGGGGGCCAGGGGAGCGAGGGGGGGATGACGACGGGGGGGGACCCTCGCTCACCTGTGGTTCTTGAGGTAGGGCACGACGTAGTACATGATGTTGATGAGCAGTGGCACCACCTTCTCCTTCTCGTCGCTGCGGAAAACCATGTCCAGGAGATGCGCCAACACCTGCAGGAGGGAGGCACGGCGCGCCGTGAATACCGGCGCGGAGTCAGAGTTACATCCGGCACGGAGCGTGCCGCAAATCCCGGCGCGGCGCACAACCAACGCCCGGAGTGAAGTGCGGGTAAGTTCCGGGTAGGAGCATGGTGCATTCCGACATGGAGCGCAAGTCAACACATGGCATGGAGCACGGACATGGAACGCAGTCAATCTTGGCACGGGGTGTGAGAAAAACCTGGCACGGAGTAGGTAAATCCTACTCTTAGGTTTTTTCGGTAAAGTCACGTAGGTAAAAAATAAAATTAAAATTAATAAAAGTAATAATAGAAATAAAATAAAATAATAAATCACGACGTTTCGGAGGCAACACAAGTCTCCGTCATCAGGTGGGACCGTCACAACTAGATTTACTGTATCAAGAGCACGGACAAGTATCAAGTGATACAGTAAATCTAGCTGTGACGGTCCCACCTGATGACGGAGACTTGTGTTGCTTCCGAAACGTCGTGATTTATTATTTTATTTTATTTCTATTATAACTTTTATTAATTTAAATTTTATTTTTTACCTACGTGACTTTACCGAAAAAACCTGAGAGTATGAATCCTTGCAGTCACGAAAGCTTCAAATCTAGAATTAGGTAAATCCTGGCATGCGCTTGAACCACGACGGACACGGACCACGTAAAAACCCGACACGAGAGCACGGACAAGACCCGGAGCGGACTCTGAGCCGGAGCACGGAGTTCCGGCGGCGCGTGGGGAGAGCGGCGGGCGTCACCTCGGCCAGCAGGGTGAGGGCGTGGACGCTGAAGACGGAGGGCGGCTGCGACACCACCTCGGCCACCGGAGAAAGCAGCAGGGCGTCTGCAACGGCAGACCGGGCCCCACACAGACGCTCGCTAAACAAACTCGCGCCGTGCGGTGCGTTCGCCGGCAAGTGCTGCAGCCCCGCCGAGTCTCAAAGGTTGAGTAAGTTCCTCGTTCGGGATGTTTTGGGTCAATTAAGTTTTGTTTGCAATTTGTTTCGTCCTCTACCTGGGTTTTATTTGCCGTTGTACGATCGGCATCGCTTCACAAAACAGAGGATCCACTGCGCCGCGAGGATCTCTGAAGTGAAGAGTGCGTGGAGAGGGGGGTAGAGTGAGATGAGAGGGGAGAGGTAGGAGAGTGCGTGGAGAGGGGGGTAGAGTGAGATGAGACGGAGAGGTAGGAGAGTGCGTGAAGGGGAGTAGAGTGAGATGAGAGGAGAGAGGCAGGAGAGTGCGTGGAGGGGAGTGGAGTGAAATGAGAGGGGAGAGGTAGGAGAGTGCGTGGAGGGGGGGTAGAGTGAGATGAGAGGGGAGAGGTAGGAGAGTGCGTGGAGGGGAGTAGAGTGAGATGAGAGGGGAGGGGAGAGGTAGGAGAGTGCGTGGAGGGGAGTAGAGTGAGATGAGAGGGAGAGGTAGGAGAGTGCGTGGAGAGGGGGGTAGAGTGAGATGAGAGGGGAGAGGTAGGAGAGTGCGTGGAGAGGGGGGTAGAGTGAGATGAGAGGGAGAGGTAGGAGAGCGCGTGGAGGGGGGGTAGAGTGAGATGAGAGGGAGAGGTAGGAGAGTGCGTGGAGGGGAGTAGAGTGAGATGAGAAGGGAGAGGTAGGAGAGTGGGTGGAGGGGAGTAGAGTAAGATGAGAGGGGAGAGGTAGGAGAGTGCGTGGAGAGGGGGGTAGAGTGAGATGAGAGGGGAGAGGTAGGAGAGTGCGTGGAGGGGGGTAGAGTGAGATGAGAGGGGAGAGGCAGGAGAGTGCGTGGAGGGGAGTGGAGTGAGATGAGAGTGGAGAGGCAGGAGAGTGCGTGGAGAGGGGGGTAGAGTGAGATGAGAGGAGTGGGGGTAGGAGAATGTGTGAAAGGGAGTAGAGTTAGACGAGAGGTAGGAAGCGGTGAGTCCAAGGAGGATCTTGAAGGCTGCGAGCGCGATCCCCGAAGTTGATGCGGGATCGGATTGCGAGGCGGTGGAGGGATCCGGGTAGTGGGGTGACACGGTCTCGTTTAGGGCGGCGAGTCTGGGCAGCCGCGCCCGCGGGAACGCGTGGACGCTGGATCCACGGAGCAGGATCGGCGAGGGCGAGCGAGTCCTCACCGTCGGCGTCGGCCTGCAGTCCCGCAGCGTCCACCGTGACCTGGGGTCCGGCCTTCACCTCGAGGTTGCGCCGCAGCCACGTGGTCTGCTCCAGCGAGGAGCCGGCCACGTGCGTGACTGCCTCCACCAGCCGCTGCGTCACATCCTGCGGCCGCGCGTCGCACCGCGAGCGTCACAACTCCGCGTCGGAGCACCGAGTATTTATTTATTCAATTTTCTTTTACCATCGTTCCACGCGCCACCCGGTGGCCTTTACCTGGAGGTCTCGCAGATCCTTCTTGCTCTCCATGGGGGGCATCTTCATCACAAACTCGTTGAGGATTCTGCAGCGGGAATCGCCATCGACAAATTAAACTGGGCCACGTTTCTGTGCGTGCATGTGTGGTGCGTGCGAGTCTGTGTGTGCGTGTGCATGTGTGTGTGCGTCCAAGAGTGTGTTTGTGTGTGTGGGTGTGTGTGCGAATGTGTGCGTGTGTGTGCACTTGTGTATGTGTATGCCCATGAGTCTGTGTGTGCGTGTGTGTGGGTGTGTGTGTGTGCACTTGTGTATGTGTGTGCACGTGTCTTTGTGTAAGTCCATGAGTCTGTGTGTGCGTGTGGGCGAGTGTGTGCGTGTGTGAGTGTGTGCGCATGTGTGCGTGTGTGTGTGTATGTGCGTGTCCATGAGTCTGTATGTGTACCCCAGCAGCAGGAAGTGACCGGGGGGAGGGAGGTTGAGAGCGGAACAATCTTTGAGCAGTGACAGCAATGAGGGCCAGCTGTCCACAAACTGAGACACAGCTATCCTGTATGCACACAGACAAAGACAAAGAACCCCCGTATAGCCTCAACAGACTGGGGGGACAAGTGCTGTTCGCGAGCATGAATTAACGGTGGCAGGACACACGAGGGGGTGGGCGGCCAGCACCACGCCCAGCCGCCTTTGTCTCCCCAGTGGCGATGTTTACACACCGCACCAGGTACTCACTTGAGGCCGAGTCAACACACACCCGTAACACGCAAATACAGAGATCATCCGTGTAGCCTGTAACAGACTGCTGGGGCGAGCGTGGTTAGCGAGCACCCATTAAGGCCAGCACGGCGCAGAAGGGCTTTCTGCGGCCACAACCATCCCCAGCCAACTTAGTCGACCCACACACAGCAACAACAACAGCAACAGCCACCACTCTCCACTTAGCGACGCTTGTGCCATGTTAGGTCCACTTTGAGGCTATCGTGTACGGTGAGGAAGGCTCACTGGTGCTCTGTTTACAATGCCCACAAAAAGACAAAAGATCCCCCTCGAGATAGCCTCAACAGGCTGTTGGGGCAAGTTCTGTTAACGAGCACCTTTGAAGGAGAGCTACGCACACAAGGGTGTCCAGCACCACACCCAGCCACCTTTGTCTCCCCAGTGGCAATGTTTACACACCGCACCAGCTACTCACTTGAGGCTGAGTCGACCTGGACGAGTTCAACACTGTTGTTGGTCGTGAGAGGGAATTGAACTCGCGTCGGCGGGTTTGTAGTGTGGTGTGCTAACCGCCGCTCCACAACAGCACTCACACAGAGCACATATACAGCTCCTACACAGCTTACACTCACACACTCGCACACTCGCGCACACTCCCCCCAAGAGCGCCTCACCTCTGCACGTAGGCGAAGAAGAACTGCAGCACGCTCACCTCCAGCGGCACGCTCTTCTGCTGGCGAAACGACGAGAGAGATCAGCGGGGAACGCCACATCACGCCAACCCGGCTAAACGCACCCGCACCGCACCCGCGCCGTGCGAGTGGCGCCCCGCGCGAGTGCGTGGAGGCGTTCCCCGAGTGATGCGTCCCTCGCTTCGGGTAGAGACGGCGATCAGAAGCGATCGGAACGTTGAACCGCCGTGCCGTGAGATTGAATCGAAACCGGCGACCTCCGGGATTGCAAGTCCAGCGAGCTGGTGACCGTTACACCGCGACAGTGGCGGCCGCAGCTTGCCGAGTGCACAACGGGCTTCACCATCAAAATACCGGGGACGATTCCTAAAATTACTCAACACATTCGTCGACGATACGGAGTGACCGGAGGACGGCGGGTGGGGGGGGTGAGGGGGCGAGGGGTTCACCACCTCCTTGGGCGAGGGGGCCGGCCCGCTCGGGGGCTGCCGCACCACCTCCTTGACGGTGCCCACCACGCTGTCGGTGCGCATGCTGCTGATGCCGCGGATCAGGTCCACCAGCAGCTGCTGGTCCACATTGGCGGCCGCCAGAACCTGCGGACAGAGAGACCCCCACCCCCGTGTAGCCTCCGACACGGACAGTCGTGGAGAGCGTTGTCAGCGAGCACCTATTAAGGTTGGCTCGGCTAGTGGGTACAGTTCAAGCTCGCGTTGACGCCGCTCGGCAAGGGGAAAGGGCGGTGGATCGCCGATGAACGCAGTTAGCCGTGGGTGAGTGCGGTTAACCACGCGTGGGTGAGTGCGGTTAACCACGCGTGGGTGAGCGTGGCCGAGTGTGGGTGAGGAGGGCGAGTGTAGGCGGGCGTGGACGTTTTGGCGAGCGCGGTTAACTGTGGTCGAGCGAGGTTGCGCGCGGTTGTCCGCGGCTGACGAGCGGGGTCGATCGTCGACCTCCGCGGCACACACCCGGCTGCGGGAGGCCGCGGGCCGCCCCCTCGTGCGCTCGCTCCACACGCGCGCCACCGCGGCCATGAAGGCGACGCCGTGCTGCAGGCTCAGGGGGCTCAGCAGGTCCAGCACTTTCTGGCGCAGGATCTGAGACGGGCAGCGGGAGAGACGGAACCCAAGCACACACGAGCGGCGTGACGGATGAATCCGTTTGGAACTCTTGCAGAGCAGCGAGTCTCTCGGTGTTAGGGAATGTCCCAGAGAAGCGGTTATCATACGCTACGGGTTACCGTGTTATGCTACCTGGTTTCTGTGTGAATATACAAGTCTCTATATGAGTCTACGGGTCTCCATCATGAGTATATGGATCTCTAGCCCAGTCTACGGGTCTCCATCATGAGTCTACGGGTCTCTATATGAGTCTACGGGTCTCGAGCCGAGTCTACAGGGCCCTATATGAGTCTACGGGTCTCTATACAAGTCGGCGGGCCTCTAGCTGAGTCTACGGGTCTCCATCATGAGTCTATGGGTCTCTCGCCCAGTCTATGGGTATCTATATGAGTCTACGGGTCTCTATATGAGTCTACGGGTCTCTATATGAGTCTACGGGTCTCTAGCCCAGTCTATGAGTCTCTATGCGAGTCTTCGGGTCTCTAGCCGAGTCTTTGGGTCTCTATGTGAGAACCCCCAGTTTAATCACAGGTGGCCGCCTGGATTCAATCCCAGCATCTCAGCGGTGCCGGCTCAGCGCTCCGAGCCACCCGTCCACCTGAACCACCAGCGCGACGGGAGAGAGACTCACGCGGGGAGAGAGTTCGTTGAGAGCGGAACGATCACTCGCGCTCACCTTGGTGGAGCCCAGCCCAACCGAGGAGGGGGCGGCCGCTCCTCCCGTGACCCCGGCCACGACCTCTACCCGCTGCCCCTCGGCCTTGCCCAGCAGGCTCCAGAGCAGGGCAGCCGTGGAGAGGACGCAGGGCAGCACGCACAGCATGGCGGCGCGGGCCTCGGCACGGCTAGCGGAGCTCGGCGACTGCACGCGCAGGCGCACGTACGTACGCACGCAATAACACAGACACGCGGGCGCACGCAAAGCACACGCACACATGTTACATAAACGCACACCCATGGACACATGCACAAGCGTACGTGCACACACGTGGAGTCGGACACACACAAAAGCATGCACACGCACGCGCACCGTCACGGCAAAAGGCACATGTCCACACTGTCACCCAAACACACGCGTACACGCGCACACGCGCGCACGCACGCATGCCGTGTCCCTCTCACGTGGATGTGCGTGGTGGAGCTGTCCAGCAGGCAGTAGTGCACCACGGTGGTGAGCCCCTCCAGCAGGCACAGCACGTAGTCGGGCGGCACACTCTCCAGCAGCACGTCCGGCCTGCATCGCACAGCACCGCATGCACCACTGTGTACCACCAACAAAGAAAAAGGTCCACCGTATAGCCTTAACAGACTTTTGGGGCAAGTACGGTTCGCGAGCACAAATGAAGGCCGGCACGGCGCACCAAGGTGGCCAACACCACGCCCAGCCGCCTTTGTCTCCTCAGTGCCGATATTTACACACCACACCAAGTACTCATTTGAGGCTGAGTCGACCTACGGGAGGTCTAGGTCGGGTTCAGATAATCATCACTGGTGTTGGCCGTGAGTGGGAATCGATTTCAGATCGCCAGGTTCGTAACACCACCACCATCCCACCTGCATCACCATCACCAATATAACTACCATCACCCCTATAACCACCACCACCGGCATCACCGCCAAACCACACACATTACCACTGCTACCACCACTATAACTAACACTGCACCCATCACTACCACCACCACCAGTACTCCGCCACCAAACATTCTTAAAATAACATGCAGGACCACGTGCTACAGATCCACCTGACACAACAAAGACAAAGATCCCACGTACAGCCTTAACAGATTGTTGGGGCAAGTGCTGTTAGCGAGCACCTGTGAAGGCCGGCACGGCACACGAGGGGGAGGACCCATGACCGGTTCAGACAATCGTCACTGGTGTTGACCGTGAGCGGGAGTCGAACCCGGCTCGCCGGGTTCTTCGCGCAGCGCTCTAACCGCTGCACTACCACCACCGCACACGCCATCACCGCACACACCACCACCGCACATACCACCACCGCACACGCCACCCCGAGCCAGCGTCGCTCACCGGTCGGCCGCGAGGGCGCTCTCCCAGGCGTGCTGCTGCGCCGCCGCGTCCAGGTTGCGGCACACCTGAGCGACGACGGCCACGGCGAGCCGGGCCAGCGCGCGGCCCAGGTAGGGCAGCGACGCCGTGACGGCGCCCACCCAGCGCGGGTGAGCGGCGCAGCTGGCGCGGCCCGGCGGCGCCGACACCAGCAGCGCCCGCGTCACCGCCCAGCCGAGCATCTCCTGCTCCGCCAGCGGGCGGCTCGACACGAAGCGCAGGGAGGTGGGCGCTGCCGGGCCCACGGCCTGCTCTTGCTGGTGCTGCTGGTGCTCCTGCTGGTGCTGCTGGTGGTTGGAGGGGGGGTTTTCTGGCTGCGCTGCCACTAGTTCGGTGAATCCGCCCTCGGGGTCTTCCGTGCAGGCCAGCACCTTGTGCTCCAGCACCATTAGGGCCTGGCGGTGAAGAGAGACCGGTCGCGCGTGGAGACTTCGTTGAGTTCGGCGAATCGGGACGATTACGTTCATAGCGATCGCCCCCCCCCCCTCCTGAGTCTTGAGACTCGGCGAGGCTTTCCTGAGTAAACGTGCATAATCATTATCGGCCCGCGTATTTATCCGGTCACATTTTGTGTCGTGTAAACCTCCACCCACCCGACGCAGCCACACATATCATGTTAAATCGTCACGTGTCCAAGCATTTAAGCCCGCCAGTTATTCCTGTTGTTATTGTTGTTATTCCAACAAGTGCCCATCCTCACGTGTCATGAAACCAGGAAGGCGGAATGATGAAAAAGATGTGGCCAGATCACCCTGGCACCTTTTCTTGCCAGTATTAAAGTATAAGAATAACTTTTACCCTTTCTGCCAATAAAACAGGAGGTGTTAAGATGTTCAAACACCAAACAAAAACCTTGTGCAAGGAATCATGTCTGCATTAACCACACACAATTGTGGTGAACATGCAAACAAAAACATGCTCTGGTAATATGTGCATATATGCATTGTCTTTGAAACTGATTGGTCCACACCAGAGACAGCCAACCAGTGTTAAAACAAGAGAATGCCAAAAGGCGAACAGCACAAAGATAATGCACCATCAGGGCGTTCATACCTCGGGGTGAGCAGCTACAACATGGTCACCCTGCGGCCTAACCCACGAATCAATTACGAATCCTAATAACATTGGCCGCGAAAACCTCCTGCCGAGTAAGGTAATATGATCTGTGCCGACGCAATGAAACCTGCAGCAGGCGCAGCAGCTGGGCCTGCAGGGCCCCGCTTGTTCCCTCTCCGCTGGCGCCGGCACTCCCCTCCCCCGACTCCTCCTCCTCTTCCTCTCCGTCCTCAAAAAAGTTCACTTTTCCCTCCATGGAGAGGCCCTCTTCAGCGGCCGGGTCGTTGCGCACGGAGAGCACTGCACGGGTGGCACCATCGGCACAGTCGCCGCCGTCAGCGCCGTCAGCGCCGTCGTTTGACACCGCGACTCCCACACGGCACGTCCGCCGGACGTGCACGACGGCGCCGGCCAGGCGGCGCAAGCTTGGCGGTAGAGAAATTCCATAACCGGCTACGTGCACGACATCGCACACTCGAAAGACGTGGGCAATGACGTGGACGATCGTGAAGTGGCTGCACGGGCATCGTATGCAAAGTAGGGCTGCAATTAACATTGAAACAATTGCCCACCTTTCTTTCCTTTTTAGGGAAAATCGCTCGTAAAATACGTCGGTGTCGGACGCGCTCGGACGTGGGCGTTGATGATGCGTTGGGATTCGTGTGTGCGGCTGACCATGTGTGACGAGCGTGCCAATTGTGGTGTGGTGATGGTGGAGTGGCGAGTGTGGCGTGATGAGCGTATTGGTGCTGGTGTGATGATGGCAAGGCACTAGATCGATTGCAGGTTACTGGGCGCGACTCAACTTGCTAATAAGCTCAACGCTTGCGGGCCGACTGGCTGACGGACCGAGCAACGAACCGACCAGTTCACCCACGGCCTCACCGCCTCGTCGTGCGACGAGGCCGCGGGCCGCCACCCACCGTGCGCTTGTGCCCTGGCGTGCGCCCCCGCCACTCCGGCCACCAGGCAGTGCAGCACCACCTTCTGCGCCTTGCAGCGCGCCAGCAAGTCCAGCAGGAAGCTCGCAAAGCCCGGGCCGGAGCTCGAGGCGGAACCCGTACCTCCGGCGCCGGTGCAGCCCGAGTCCACGAGCCGCGCCAGCGCCGACACCAGCAGCGTCAGCACCTCGGCGCTGGCGAGCTGAACAGCCCCGGGGAGTAACGAGGTGAGAGACAGGCAGGGCTGTGATGCGGCCCTTCCTATACATGCGTGTGTGTGTGTGTGTTAGCGTTAATGGTTATATACACCGAGCGAAGGTAGGGTTTAGGGATATAATCGCGTTGAGTTATGGGTTCAGGTTTCGTGTTTTAAGACTCAAGTCAGGTTAGGGTTAGAGTGAGACTATATTTAGGGTTTTAGGGCTAGCATGAGAGATAATAGTCGGATTATGGTTCAGTGCTTGGGTTAGGATTTGAGTTTGGGACAAGGGCAAGAGTTCAGGGTGACGATTCGCGCGAAATAATTCGGGGTACTCAGCGGCAATGGTCTTCCGCTGGGCCCTGTCAACACAAGCCGATTCTCACGAAGCTGGACCAGTGGTTGAGGGGCCTTGCCTGCACGTGGCGATTCTCGGAGAGCTGGCGCGGCGACGCGCGCACGTGGTGCGGGTAGTACGAGCGCAGGAACGCGAGCCCCAGCGACAGCACCACCTCCAGGTACATGGCGTTACGGAAGCCGCCCGCCTGCGCCCCTCCGCCCTCCGCCGACACCACCACGCCCGGGCCTGCAAGCAGCCAGCATCGGCGGCGGCACAAACCACACAAAGACAAAGATCCTCCGTATAGCCTTAACGGGCTGCTTGGGCAAGTGATGTAAGCGAGTAGCACCTATGAAGGCCGACACGGCACATGAGGGGGTAGGTGGCCAGCACCACGCCCAGCCGTCTTTGTCTCCCGAGTGGTGATATTTACACATCGCACCCAGTACTAATTTGAGGTTGAGTCGACCTATCAGAGGCCCAGGACTAGGTAAGATTATTAGTCATTGGGGGTGTTCGTAGCACAGCGCGCTAACCACTGTATACACCGCCCGCTCTCTCCACACATCCTCCAGTCGCCACCGACCGTGGGCGCTGGCGTAGAAGTCTCCGCCGGTGAAGGAGGCACGGTGGCGCGCCAGCAGGTTCTGCAGCAGCACGAGGCGCGGGGCGCGGGCGCCGCTGACGCCCGTGGTGGCGAGGGCGCTGACGAAGGCGGCCGGGATGGAGCGCAGCACCGAGCCGAGCACCGCCAGCGCGTGCAGCACGCGGCCCGTGTCGTACACCTGCGGGCGCAAGCGAGGGGGGGGGGGGCGGTGTGTACGCGTGACACCTCTAGCGGGGATTGCTCGAGATAATGCACGCACCGAGAGGTGGCTGGCCGTCACTGTTCAGGCTTCAGGTTTAGGGTCGTTGTCGTTCGTGCTAATTGCGTCGCTAGCAATCACCGAGTAGCCACAGACGACAAGGCAGCAGCAGCAGCCAGGCGGTGAGGAGCCAGAGCTACCAACAATTGCCCAAGCTCTGCAGTCCTCCATATATTAAGATGTCATCAGCCATTTAATTAGATTGGAAACCGGAGCTCCCGGAGAAAAAAACCCGCACACACGAGGGAGCAACACTCGATTCCAAGTGACAGATGAAGATTAGGCCGCACTTTGCGGCACCGCCCTCTTCTCCCGGTGAGCCACAGTACGGGCTCCTCCTCGACGCCCAAGAGGCGGGTGTATCGTAGCATCCGCGTGTGATCCACCAACCCTCGCTGCTGCTGCTGCCTGCATAGCGCTGGGTTAGAGGCCACGCGCGATGCGACTGTTGCCTGGCTGGCCTGGGGGTCTGATCACTTGGGAGTTACAAACAGAAACTTCCGGGAGGCGGGTGGGGGTGGGGGTGGGGGCGGGGGGGAGGGGGGTTGGGGGGGTGGTGGGGGTGGGGGTCTCACGGGGGGGGCGATCTGCCATTGGTTACTAAGCGGTGCTGCTCTGCGTGAAAGTGCAATTCTGAAGCTATCTACTCACCGGTTGTAAACGTCGTCGGTGTTAATTACGTGTAAATGTAATGAACCCGTCGTGAGTTATTAATTATCTCGTTAAATATTCGGCCTACGGTGGGTGGGGGGCGCGGGGCAGCTGACAGCGCTGATCGGGGGGCCCACGAACAAGCGTGAGGTTGGGGAATCGCCGTGCCGGAGGAAAGCTCCCCCCGCCTCTAGGTCAGCTCAGACTGAAATGAGAACCTGCAGTGGGCTTCACCTAGGTCAGCTCAGACTGAAAACGACTGGGCCGTGCTCACCTGCAGATAGAGCAGCACGTGCTGGTAGAGGGGGTGCACGGTGGCCACGCTTCTCTCTGTCACCCCCAAAGACGAGGAGGGGGCGGCCGCGTTGCCATGGTTACCTCCTCCCATCCTCCGGGTAGCCCTGGGAGACACAGCACCACCGCACTCACCACGTGGTACACGCGCGGCCCCTGTCCGTGTTTCCGCTGCTGGATGAGGGCCTCCCCTTGCTGGCTGCGTCAGTTCCGGACATTGTTAATTTGACAATACTTTACCATGCTGGTCACGGCAGATTGGCGAAGGTCGGGGAGGAGCAGCAGGAGGAGCACACAAGTGCAGCACAACAATATATTATTCTGCACCGCACTCTGCTAACAACGTAGCCCCGCAGCCGCCCATAGCCACCCATTGTGGTGGGCGCCCGTACAAGCACTATCCAGGCTCATTCCTGCTTAGCCTGCTTCGGGCGCTTGCTGGGCGACTTCGCCATCGGCTCTCACGACGCGACGGTCCACACGCCAGCCCACAGCGACTCCGGGCATCGTCACGACCCACTTGCACCAAATATTTAGTGCAGTGGTTCTTAACCTTTACTGCGGTCCTTGCACCCCTTTGGTTCTCAATAGTAAATAAATAGGCAGGTTTAATTAAACGAAGTAGTTGTACTTACGTGCCCGTGATTAATTTGTGCTTCGATTATTTACCTTCTAAAAAAACCTGCCCATGTCTTGCACCCGCAGAAAGGGCATCAGGTTAAGAGGAAGAACCACTGCTTTAGTAGAATGGCAATTTACAATTTTACACAGAATTACGCAAATTGGGGACGATGCAACAACGGAGTCACGGTCAGCAGCGCACTGGACGCACAATCCTGAGGTCACGCCGGTCCAATTCTATCTCCCGAGAGTTCATGAAGCTCCCTGCCCCACCCCCAACCGCCTCTGTCCACCGAGCTGTGTGAATGTGAAAGTTCCACCACAGGTGGTCTATAATCGTCGGTCGCGTGTGGCGGTGGGCACTCCGACCTCGATCCAACGCATCTGGCCAGCGTGGAAGTGCGGACCAAATAGCCCTCTGGAGCGGTGCGATCGCGGAGGCCTCTCCGTCAGCAGTGACGTGAGCGAGCAATTGCAGGGCTGCACCTTTGCCGTTTGCATGCTAATTATTTGCTCAAGGAAAACTGAAGCCGATGACCGTCTCAGGTGCTCTGCGGTGCTGCTGGCTCCGGAGCCCAACCTGCGCGGCGAGCACGAGTCGCTGTCCCCCTCCTCCTCCTCCTCCTCGGACGACGAGTCCCTGTTGGTGCCGTCCCCCTCCCTGGCGCCATACCACGCCTCCAGCCCGCCGGCCTCGCCCAGGTACGCCGGCGGCAGCCGCATCGGCAGGTCCTGGACGGCCGGCGCCGCCGGCGCCGCCGCGGCCGAGACCCCCCGCGCCGCTCCGTGCCGGACTTTGGGTCGCGCCCCACCGCCACCTTGGTCCAGCGTGCTGCTGCTGCGGCTGCGCGGGGCGCCGGACTCGACGCCCGGCGCCAGCAGCGGGAAGGAGCTGGGCCGCGGTAGCACGGTGCCGCACGGCGCCGTCACCGCACCGCCTGCCGGTGGCGAAAGGAGTCGCGGGTAAATACTCGGCTCTCGCGTTCATTGAACGGCACACCACGGACGCCAAGAATAGTGGGGTGCGCCGTCGAACCGTGAGCACGAGGACTGGGCGAGCGAGCATCGAACGAGAGACGGCATAAACGTGGCTGAGAATGGAGTCGGCAAAATGAAACCGGTACAAACGAGACGCACGGTATGAACAAGACCAGAGATCAGGAAATTAAAACGAGATGGACGCTACAATCGCAACAACTAAAATAATGACCCTTGAACCCAACCTCGACTGGGATCCGCCGGAACGCTCCGCGTGGTGGTGGCAGTGCCGCCGGACTTGCCGCGGGTCTCACCATCGACAGCGTCTCCCGTCTCCGCTTCCCCTCCACCCTCCAGTCTCGCGACGGCCTCCACCACATCCTCCAGTAGCCGGCACACCTCCGGATCGATGTCCCGGCAGACCACCCTACCCTCCTCCTCCTCCTCATCTTCGTCCGCCTCGTCCGCCTCGTCCACCTCCTCGTCGGCAAGGCTCGAGTCACCCGTGCGGTCGCTGACCCCGCTGTCGGAGCGCGACCTCGTCGAGACGCCGTGCGTCGAGCCCGTGTCGTCGTCGTCGTCGCCGCAGCCGCCGTCGTCCTCGTCGTCCGCCGCGCCGGGCCCCTCCTTGGCGTGGCTGGCGCTGGGCGGGGAGGAGGAGAGGGGGCTCTCCGAGTCGGCGCCCAGCGGGTTCACGGTGAGGCCCACGGGGACGCGGGGCCCGCCGTGGGCCACGCTGGACCCCCCCCGCGCCACCCGCTCCGTCACGTAGTAGCCGGCGTGGTCGCCGGACGCGCGCACGCATACTGGGCGCACACACACACACATCGTCGTTATCATCATCGTAATCATCATCGTCCGTGAAGCAAGTGCTGTAAGCGAACGCCACAATCCCACTACCTACACGGCAAACAAAGCACACGCAGGCTATCACGGAAAGTGCTATTATCGAGCACCTGCTAAAGCAGGCAAAGTGCACATGGAGGTGAGCACCATACCTGGCTAGCACCATGCCCGGCCGCCTTTGTCTCCACAGTGCTGATACATCGCACGAGGTTTTCAGGAGAAGCCCAGGAACGATTCAGCTATTCACCGCATGACTCGCCACGTACGTTGGCCGGCGCCAAGAATCGAACCCACGCACCCGAGATTCGTGGCACAGTGCGCGATCCGCTGCCAAACTCCTCCTACAATCACCCACAGCGGGGCAACCCGCGGCATCCCCAAACTCACCGCTCACTCCAGTCACCTCCCGGGCGCCGGCCTCGCCGGACAGGAACGCCCCTTCCACCACGCAGCTCCCGCCATTTCCCCGCATCCCCGGGTCTCGCAGCGCCATCTCCCCAGCTCCGTCGGCGCCGGTTTCCAGCGGCTCGCCGGCGCGCGGATCGTCGCCGAGCTGGCGCAGCGAGAGGGCGCGGGAGCCGGTCCCGGCGCCGGACTGCCGCAAGGCGACGGCCGCCAGCGACACGCGCTGCGTCTTGGGGTGCAGCAGCAGCAGCAGCGGCGGCTCGAGCAGGCGCGGCACGTCGTGGCGCTGCACGGCGTGCGTCAGCCACTCGTGGCACACGGAGGCGCACTGCCCGTCCGACTCCACGCAGCGCAGCGAGTCCAGCATGAGCAGCAGCGACCTGCCGGCATGCCGGGTCGCTCGGTCGGTCACTCGCCTAGCCGGGCGTTCACTCGCTCAGTCACTCAGCCGGTCAGTCACATGGGAGTGAGGGGAGGGGAGAGGTGAGAGCCGAGAAATGGGGAGAAAATAGAGAAAGGGGAAATGGAAGAGTAGGCAGAGAGGTTCGAGGGGAAAGGTGGAGGGGGGAGAGTAGTCGGGGTCTCCTGTATTTAAGCAGGGGATGAGTTGAACTCATTGCAAGGGTGCCCCGATCGGAGCGACGCGTGGAACAGAAACGAAAGCTGACAAGTGCGCAGCGAAGCACGGGCAGGTGCACGCGTGCAATTGCACCGAAAGACGGGAAGAGGACCACGTGGGTTAGAGAAGACACGTCGATTCGAGGACGTCGCACGGACCGCTAAGACAAGCGAGCGGGCTCGGGCAGGACGCTTTTCGACAGGGAAAGACGGTGGGCGGTGGAGATTTATCGACAGAGCGAACGCGCCCGTGGGGGCGTCCGCCGCGGAAACGGAGCGGCGAGGATGCGACCGTTGCATCGCGAGACCCGTGAGAGCTGCCAACGCTCTCGGATCGATGACGTGCGTACCTGTCGAAGGTGCGCGTGAAGGCCCAGTTCTTGCTCTGCTGTAGGTCGCGCGTCAGGTGCCAGAGCAGAGCGAACTTCCTGTACGCCTCCACGCGCGTCGCCTACGCACACGCGCGTGCGCGCACAGGTAAGCAAACACGCACACGAGGGCACGCGCACACAAACACAAGCAGGCACGTGTGCGTACAAACACGCACACGCTTAAACGCATGTACACACAGGGAGTGCACGCACATGCACAGATACACCTACGATTAGCACGGTTGGCTACGCACGGCGCGAAAGACGTTCAACATAGTACATAGACCAGCAGATGAGCCCAGCCTACCTCAACGAACAGTGCCAACAGGGGAGAGCCGACGGACTCCGGAGAAGAGGGCACGGCTAGTCGGGGAGCAGCAACGGAGCTTACAGAAGGAACCGAGAGGCACGGAAAACGTCCGGCAGAGCGGATCAACAGAAGGGTCACAAGGAAGGGGGGGCCCAAGGGGCCTGCAGGGGACGGGGGTCTCACCGGCACGCGGGACGCGAGGTCGCGGGACACCACGTCTTCGCACACCGAGGGGCCGGGCGCCAGCCCGTGCAGCTGCTGCAGGAGCTCCACGCAGCGCCGGTGGTGCCGCCCCCCTCCGCCCTCGCCCAGCTGGGCCCACAGGATCGCCGCCACCATCTGCCCGCGACGCGCGACACGAGCGGGCGGGAGTTGAGCCGGGACCGCGGCGGCGCTCCCTGCCGCGCCGTCGTCTTTAATATCCGCCGACGCTACGGTCCACGTCGTTAACGGTTTCCACGCGAGGATGAACGCATTCATGCATTAGCTCTGTCCGCCAAGATGATCCAATATGATCAAAAATGTAGCATAAAGTTGCGTGGCACACACCCCGCCCCTCACCGCACGCCCCACCACTCACCCCACCATTATCAATACCCGGCATTTGCCACTAAGTGACGGTGACGTCACCACGGCACCTGTGCCAGGCCAGGTGTACTGTCGAAGGCTCGCTGACAGGAGGTCACGGGACAGACCCAGGTGCCATGGGTCGACTGACTGATATAACTCCGATACACCACCTGTGCCCTCTACTGTGCCAACTTGCTGTGTTTTAGCCGCCCGGCACTCCGCTCGTTGTTGTGAGCGTCGCTCCTCCGCCCTTCGTTGTTGTTGGAGGGCGACTGTCTCCAACTGCCCAGCAGCAGCGTCCTTCACGAGCCTCCTCACCCCACGCCCCGCCCCTCGCCAAACGCCCCGCCCCTCACCCCTCACATCTTACCACGTGCAGCTTGCGTAGTCCATGACCAGCGTTCTGATTTGGCTTTTCACATTTATAATTGGGAAGCCTTCCAGCTGACCCAAAAATCTGGCTAACTCAAGTCCGGCCGACTTTGTGTTGCACCCACGTTGAATTCGGCTGCACTGTATTATAGCTGTATACATCTCAAAGCTGTATTGAATTACACCGCCTCGTACTCCAGCTGTTCTGTACCGCGGCCGCACAGCGCCGCACCGCGCCGTCACCGCGCGGACACACACCTGAAAGAAGCGAGTCTTCTCCGCCAGGTAGCGTAGGTGAGCGTCGGTGAGCGGCGGCACGATCACCACGGCGACGCGCCCGGGGCTCGCCGGGCTCGGGTACGCCATCGCCGCCTGCTGCTGCAGCTGCTGCTGCGGCGAGGAGACCGCCACCGCGGAGACGGAGCGCGCCAGGTGCAGCAGGTCCAGGAAGCAGGCGATGGCCGTGCCGCGCACGGGGAACGCCTCGCTGCCGCTCAGGCCTGCGTCAGAGCCGCCGCCGCCGCCGCCGCAGCCGTAGCAGCAGCAGGCCAGGAGGGTCTGCAGCCACTCGGGGAGGACGCCCGTAGTGTCGCCTGCACGCAACGACGACGACACAACGGCGATGGCATCGGTGGCATCGCGATGCAGTGGCGAGCGCCAACGAATGCTCCGCATCATCTCAAGGCATAGATTTTCCCAGCCGATGTTAGTACTCGTAAAATACTTTTGGGTGAGGCCACGTAACGATCCGGCCAGATTTGTGTTGTAAAACCCTCCACCGGATGGATTTGGGAACAAAACCCTGGCCAGATCAGGAAGTGTGGCCTAATCCCAAAATCAATCATGAATCTGGGTCGCCCGCATCGCGAACGACGACGTCACCACCACCGCGCCAACGCCATCGCGCGGCACGCCGACGAGCGCCGCGCCGACAGACAAACCTGTGCCGGCGGGCAGCGCTCGGTGCGGCGAGGCCGGGCTGCCCTCGGCCACGTACACGGGGAAGCTGGAGCACTCGAGCAGCAGCTGGCACGCCGCCGCCAGCGCCGCCAGGTGGCCCTCCGAGAAGCCGTCCGCGGCGGCGGCGGCGGTGCCGTCGCTCCCCCCGTCGTCCTCCCCACGCGGCCCCCCGCCTCCCGCCTCCCCGTCCGCCGTCCGTCCGCTGCGCTTGCCCCACACCGCAAGGGCGCCGGCGCCGGTCAGTGCCCCCCCCAGCGAGATGTCGCGCACGAACTGCGCGGGGGCTCCGTCGCTGCGCAGCACGTAGCGACGCGAGAAGAGCGTCAGGAACTCCTGGAAGCGCTCGCAGCACCGCTGCATCGTCGTCTTGTGCTGCCGCTGGCGCCGCTCGCCCTCGTCGCCCTCGTCGTCATCGCTGTCCTTGTACACCTCCTCGCCCCCGTCGTCCACCTCCTCCTCTTCCCCCTCCTCCTCGTCTTCGTCCGGGTCGGCGTCCCCCGTCCCGGCCAGGGCGCCGTCGTGGCGGGCCGGGTCTCCGGGGCGCCGGCGCGCCGCCGGCGGAGACTCGGAGGACGATCGCGAGCGCTCCGAACCGGAGCCGGCGCCGTCGGAGCAGCCGCGCAATTCCTTCGGCGATTCCCGGGCGCCGCCCTCCTGCCGTTCCCGCGAGCCCGTGCCGGCGCCGGGATGCTCGCCCCTGCCGCCGCTGTACTGCACGAACTCCGTGAAGCTGCTCCCGCCGGGGGGACCTCTCGCCGGGGCGGGCCCTGCGGCGGGCTGTGCGGGGCGGGGGGAGGGGCCGACAGGTACGCGTGTGACTGTGCGTGCGTATGCAGGGAGCGGTGGTGCAATGGTCAGCGCGGTGCGCTACGAGCTCGATTCCCGCTCACGACCAATAAAAGTGGTGAATATTTTAACCGGACCTGGGCCTCCCCTAGGTCGACTTGGCCTCAAATGATTACCTGGTGCGGTGTGTAAACATCGCCACTGGGGAGACAAATGTGGCCGGGCGTGGAGCTGGCCACCCACCCCCTCGTGTGCCGTGCCGACCTTCATATAAGCACTTGCTAAAAGCACTTACCCCAAAAGGTCATACAGGGGGGGGTCTTTGTGGAAGACGTTAGCAATCGAGTCACTTCTCAGATGCCTTAAAAGTGATCTCTGATCCCCACAGCAGAGGGCAGCACATTCGTACAGGCTCTGCACTCGGCATTGCACAGCGAGTCCATGGGTCTCTGTGCGAGCCATCGGAGACCAGGCTGTGACCATCAACTCGCCAGACTTGTGAGCCCGCTTCCGGCTCAGCGACGCCACCCTGCCTCGTACCGCTGGGCCCGAGTCGCCGCCCACTCCCCCGGACGCCTCCCCCCCCTCCTCCGACGGCTCCGCCCGCTCGGCCGTCGCCGTGCCAACCGTCGCACGGTGATCGTCGCCGGGGCCGACCGGCATCGCGGCGGTCGCCACGGGGACCAGCGGCGGCTGCACGCGGCTCAGGATCTTGGAGCAGAGGCGCAGCGAGTCGGTGAGCTCGGTGAGAGAGAGCGACGCCAGGTGGCGCGTCAGGCAGCCGATGAGGCGGCGCAGCAGCCGCGGGAGGTGCTCCGTCTGGATCTCGATGTACGACTCCTGGGGAGGGGGGACCGCAGACGCGCAGCGCGCGGCGCTCGTTAGCCTCGCTAAGTCGGAGCCGCAGGCGCCGCCGCCGTTACCAGCGGTGGGCGCCGTCGTTCTCGGATGCCCGCGAGGAACGGCGCCGGAATGATGAGGGTGGCGACGGTGGTGACGGTGATGATTGCCTGGTCTCAATTTTCATTTCGATAGGATTAGAATCATCGCAATGCACTTAGTGGTGCATTCGTGTGCTCAATTGTCATTGCAATAGGATTGGAATCAATGTAATGCACACAAGTGATTATTGATTGAGTTTAACTCTCATTTCAATAGGATTGGAACCAGAAACATTCACTTGGTGATGCATTCAGTCTCGATTCTCATTTCAATAGGATTGGAATCGGCAGATTGCATTTAAGCGATCATTTAATGGGGTTCAATTCTCATTTCAAAATAATATTCATCGGCATCATGTACTTCGTGATGCATTCATGGGCTCAAGTGCCATTACAGGGACTGACAAATGCTGAACCCTGCCACGCGTGCAGGTCACGTCAACGTGCGTTCCGGCGGACGGTCCCCTCTCCTCTACAAGACCCTACGGAGGGGGAGGGCCAGGCTCTCCGTGGCCCAGCTGAGATTCGAGTGAAGGTGAGGCGACAGCGTTCAGCCGGAGCACGAGACGGCGGCGGCCTTCTGTGCGCTTGCTCGACCCGTTCCCAAATATGGATCGATGTATGTGTGTGTTGAACTTCTTTCGTACCGTACGTAGCCGACCATGCTAATCGCAGGTGCTGCTGATGCTGCGGCTACTGCTGCTGCTGATGCTGCGGTTACTGCTGCTGCTGATAATGAAGATAATATGTTTGGCCGCACAGCTGATGGTGGTAATGACAACACGGATGATAAGAATTTTGACAATGAACGATGACTATAACGGTGCTGACGATGACGAAAACGAAGATGCGGATGATGATGGTGACAACCATAATGCCGCCGGTGATGAAAACGAGCCGGCGTTAATCTTCCTCCTCGCACCTCGGAGCCCAGCGTCCACGCGGGCGGCGCCGTCATCGTCCCGACGGCCGCCAGTCAGAAATCCATCCTCCAGCCGTGACCCCAGGGTTAGTAACCACGGTGACCCCCGAGTAACCGCAATGACCCCCGAGTAACCGACACGGCTCCACGCTCCCCAGCCGCCACGAAGAGACGTGGAGACACGGCAGACGCTCCCCCAACACCGACACGATCGTCCCGCGAGTCGCTCGCTCGCTCAGCTCAGCGCTCAATTTATTTCGTTTGACAGCAACGTTGTCGGCCCACTGCTGGATCCACCCGCCCTTCCTTTTCGTCGTAACGACGCGTCACCTGTTCAGCCTGTGACCGCGATACGTTCCTGATGTTCACACCATCCCCCCCTCGCCTCAGAGTTCGTCCGATACCCATCGCTCGGAGCCTATCCTAACCGCAGAATGACGATGATCGTCCCTTGTGCCGATCCACTGCTGGATGAGTGCCGTGTCGGTGTTGTGCGAGCGTCTGCCCCCAGGTTAACGACGCCCGTCCCACACCCGTCCGCCGCGGCGCCCCTCATTGGACACAAATCAACGACACGGAAGGATTGGTCAGCGATTAGTAGCGGGCAACGAGAATATTTTAGAGACCACGCGCGAGGATTGCAGAAAGAGGATCACGGAGAAACAATTTCTGTGTTGGCAATCACCAGCTGATTGCGGATTGGAGGCGTCCCAGTGGAAAGCTGCATGCAGAGATGGCGAGCGAGCACACGCACGCAACACGCGCCCGCACGCGCACACGCACGCACGGCCTACCTGACACAACGCGGCCATCAGACTCGGTGTCGGCTGGAACACGGCCAAACACACGTGCGCAAAGCATCGGTCACTACCGCTGCGCGGGCCGGGCCACAACCCCGCGGCAGCCACCGCGGCACGCAAGCGCGCACGCACACGCACGCACTCGCGCGTAAGCGCATGCACACACACGCACGCAGGAACACACACGCACCTGCACACACGCAAACACTCGTGCGTGAACGGACGTTCGCACGAAGAACACGCGCACGCTCGCGTGCGAAAACATGCACACGCGGGTTACGCATGAACACACTCGCACACGCGTGAACACGTGCACATATATGTCAGCACACACGAGTGTGAGCGCATACACACTTGCACGCGCGCACACGGGCACACGAGCACACGGGCACACGTACTCACGCGTACATGGTAACACGCGCGCCAGCGCTTGTGCTGGCATTGCATAGGTGGACGCACGCACTCAAGCATGAATGCACAATAGTAGATGCGCAAGACACACGCACGCAAGCACGCCCTCACACACTCGCACACATCCATACACAATCACACAAAGGCAAAGATAGGGGGGGAGGCCCAGGTCCAGTTCAGATAATTGTCACTGGTGTTGGTGGCCATGAGCGGGAAGTGAACTCGTGTTACCGAGTTTGTAGCGCAGCGCGCAGCGCGCTACGCCTACTGCAGCCATCACGCACAAAAGCACATAGACACAAGCAGGTACACACTCACACGCATGCATCTGCGCACACACACATGGACAAGCATGCTCACGCACGCTCGCACACACAGAAACGCACGCACACACTCGCACGCACACATGCTCGCACACACGCGCTCGACAACACACACACGCGCTTTGTTCGCACACACGTGCTCGACAACACACACGCTCGCACCTCTTCGTCCCTGCCACCCACCGAGGCGGTCACGGCCATGAGCTGCTGCTGCCGCTACTGCTCTGCCAGGAATGAAGCGCCGCGCTACACACGCACACATCACCTGCCCGTGCCTTCGTGCGTGCGCGCGCGCGCGTGCGTTTATGTATACGCGCGCGTGTGTACGTACGCACGCGCACGTGTCTTCTGTTTTGTGCGTGTTTGAATGCATGCATGTGTGCGCATGCATGTGTGCGCATGCATGTGTGCGCATGCATGTGTGCGCATGCATGTGTGCGCATGCATGTGTGCGCATGCATGTGTGCGCATGCATGTGTGCGCATGCATGTGTGCGCATGCATGTGTGCGCGTGCGTCTGTGTTCATCTGGCTGTAAGGGGTGGCGCGTGACCATGAGTGTTGGCGAGTGCTGGCGAGTGTTAGTTTAACACGTCGGCTTGTGAGTGTTGTTGGCGAGTGACTGCGTGTAGCCGCCCGGGGTCGTGCGCGCGTGCGCACGTGCGCACGTGCGTGCGTGAGCACACGCGTGTGCGTGCAAGGAGCGGCGACCCCACCAGAGAGACGACGTCGAGCAGGAAGTCGGCCAGGACGCACAGCTCGCACACGGTCAACTCCTGCTCGCTCATGCCGCTCGGCCTCCGCGCCCTCCTCACCCCGCGCCGGGACCGCCTGCCATCGCCGCGGCAACAAGCGGACACAGGGGAGCACGGTGGTGGGGGGGGGAGGGTGGCAGTGACGACGATGATCAGCGACAAAGTGACGGCTGCGCTAAACCCGCAGCATGAGCGCGACGGAGAAGAGCAGTGCGATCGCACGCGTTCGTATGTATCCACATACATATTTACACACGTGCTCTCGTGAAGAACCGGGGATGGCGACCGTCAACCCTTCACACGCTCACAATCTCACTCGCCTACACTCACACACATACACGCTCACCGCCACTCTCACGACCTCGCTCACCACCACCGCTCTCACGCCCTCGCTCAGTCTCGCTCGCTCGCAACCTCACAGTCTCGCCCGCGCTCTGGCCGGCACCTGCAGCAGCTCTGGAAGAGGCGCGCCAGGTAGTCCCACAGGTAGTAGGGCTCGAACGAGTTGAAGAGAAGGTTGGCCGTCTTCACCACCTCGGCCGTCTGCTTGTTCTCCCTCATCTTGCTGCGTGCAAAGAGCCGACGCGCGCAGGTAACGCACACACTCGCCACGGCAGCCCGGGGACAAGAGCCTCCAGCTACCCCCTCCTCCTCTACGCGTCAGCGGCACGCACCCGTTACGACCGCCACCGTTAAGCTCCTGTTGGCGTTGCTGCCACTCGTGGACGCTGTGACGGGCGCCCTGCCCCCGAGACCGCGGGTGCCGCCCAGCGCTCGCGGTGCGCTAATCCCCTAGGTAAACGCGCCCGGTCGCCACCTGTGCCGGCCCGCACCGCCCCACGCCGCGCAAGAGTCCACGCTGTCGCTTTCACTGCCCGTCCCCTCTGCGGGTCGGTGCACGCGCGTCACCTCGCGCGCCGCGCGCGGAACAACACGGACGGCAGCACGCATCCGCGCGTGGTTGCGCGTCAATGAGCGCGGCTCCGCGCATTGCCGGCGTGAGGGTAAATCTGTCGCCGCATGTCGGCGAGTGCCGTCGGTGGGTGTTATTGGAGAGTGTCATCAGTGAGTGTCTTCGATGAGTGTTGTCAGTGAGTGCCGGTGAATCTGCATGGGTTCATAATGTAAGACATGAAACTAGATTTGAAGTTTTCGTGACTGCAGGGATCCATACTCTTTGGTTCTTTCGGTAAAGTCACGTAGGTAGACTTTAAAATAAATTACCATAGCAAGAAACAATTGTTTCTTGAATCTAGAAACAATTGTTTCCTGCTGTGATTTAATTTATTTTATTTTATACCTACGTGACTTTACCGAAAGAACCAAAGAGTAAGACATGAATGTTGGTGACTGCGCGTTGACAGTGAGTTGCTGTTACGAGTGACTGATGATTTCGTACACTGTTGCTCCGTTTCAGAGTTGTTGATGAATTGCTGGTGAGTGACACGCAGCTGCTTTAAGACGCCAAATTGCCGTTGAGCTACCGTCGCTAATTTGTGGTACATTGTGGGCAGTCGTGAGGCCGCCACGCGGGCCAGCACCTGCTGAGCTGGCTACGGTCCTTGCTGAAGAGCGGCTGGATCCCGGTACCCAGCTCCATCTCGCACTGCCCGTGGAGCGCACGGAACACCTCCACCAGCACCTCCTCCAGGATCGCCGGGCCTGTCCACGCAGCACCACCGCACCGCCACCACCATCACCACCGCCACCACCGTCATAGCCACCATCACCACCGCCACCACCATTGTCACCACCGCTTGCCGTAACCACCACCACCACCAACAACACAGTGACACCACAACCACCACCACAATCGCCACCATTCCTGGAGAAGCTCGCAGCACGCGGGGAGGATCGTGGGACAAATCGTGCTGAACAACACGCGGGTACGACCCCTGGATGGCGTCGGAGAACCGCGCCGCGTGCACGCGCGAACACCCGGGCCACGGGAACGCGCCCGGCCTCACCGATCTCAGGTTTGTCCAGCAGACTCAGGAGGATGCGGAACGGCCTCAGGTCCGGGGAGACGGAGCCGCCCTCCTCCCCGCAGCCGCCCCCGCCGCGGCCCTTCAGGATCCCGACCATGGCCTGCGAGTGCACGCACGCACACACACGCACGCACGCACACGCACACACGCGCGCACACACACGCGCACACGCACGCACGCGCACACACGCACAGACGCATGGACATACGTACAGATGCATACATATCAACACAACCATACACAACAGCATGGATCGCCCACTTTACGGGTTAACCACGCTCCATTCGTGCCGCCTGTGAAACGTGCGCACACTGATTCTACTATTCGCCACAGACGTCATCAGCAAAGGTTGCAAAATAGTGAGATTAACAACTTATACCTGGTGTACACGAGCGTAAGCGCGCACACACACACACGCACACACACGCACGCACACGCACGCATGCACGTACACGCATGTACCTGCACAAGCAGCTCGCGGGAGTAGGTGCTGAAGTAGCGCGCCCCGTGTTCCTCACGGGACTCGTCGCGCGCCATGCGGGGCCCCAACGCAGTGCCATTATTGTCGAACCCTGCAGTCAGTCACGCGCACACACACACACACGGTCACGTGCACACACACACGGTCACGTGCACACACACACGGTCACGCACACGGTCACGCGCACACACACGTGGTCATGCACACACACACGGTCACGCGCACACACACACGGTCACGCGCACACACACGCGGCCACGACACAGACAAACACGCTATTTAGTTTTCATTGAAATTATCTCTACTCATTGTGAACAATTTCCTGCAAATATTGAGTGCAAAAGTGCGCGAGTTCAGTATGGAAGTCTAATCGGGGGGGGGGAGGGGCATGCGTATGCCTGATTGTTATTTCTGTTATTGGAAATGGATACTGCTCCTGTCTGGGTGTGTGTGGCTCAATGAGTCACACTGTGGCTCAATGAGTCACACTGTGGTGAGTGAAACTAACCAGTGATTGTGACCGACAGCTGTCTTCTCACTGATGGGCAACAGTCACGGACGGTAGTGCTGTCACACACCATGTGCCAATGCGCGTGTGTGTGCCGTGCCGGCCTTCATAGGTGCTCGCTAACATCACTTGCCCCAAAAGTCTGTTAAGGCTACACGGGGGATCTTTGTCTGTGTGTGTGTGTGTGAGCGGACCCAGGAGCCAGGCGTAGAGGCGGCGGTTGAGGGACATGTCACGCCGCAGCACAACGTGCAGCACGGCCGACAGCAGGCGCACCGTGTCCAGCTTGGTGACCTGCGTCACCACGCCGCGCGGCACCGTGCCAGACCACGTACGCACGCCATACCACACACCGCACCACATCAATGCACCGCACCACATCGCACCACAACACACAGTACGGCACCACGGCAATGACTGATGGTCTCTGCCCGGTCACCGATGACGGCACAAAAAAAACCCCGTCGCATTAAATTTGGCTCCGCACTTAAAACTGGCTAAATCCCAGCTCTGAGAATTAAACACACCAATTTGACTGCCAGGCCACGAACGTTTCTCTCAGTGACGGGGCGCGTGGCAAAAGTGCGGCCCTCTATGCCGAGCAAACCAGCGTTCGCATGAAGAAGGGATCCATAACACCAAGGGTCGTGCACTGCTTTGCAAGATTTCCGAATGGACTCTCCGTCTCGTGACGACGCGACGCCGGGGGCGCGATCGTGGTCACGTCGCCGAGTGGTCAGATTCCATCGACCGTCCGTCGCGCTGTGCACAGCCCCTGGCCAGGATCGGAGCCACGGTGCTGGGCATCGACCCCGTGGAGGAGAACGTGGGCTCAGGTCCACAGTTAGCGTCGCTTGACGTCGTCGCCCTCGCGGTGAGGGTCGCCGCGACGACGTGCGGGATTTTGTTTGAAGGGACACCGCGTCCAGGTGGGATGAGAGGATACGAACCTGGCTGTGGTGGAAGGGGAAGCAGAAGAGCAGGAGGTCCAGGGTGCTCCTCTGCACCAGCACGCTAGAGTCCTGCACGCACGCGCACACCGCCTCCACCTGCACGCACGCACACACACATACAGAGATCCCCCGGATAGCCTTTAACAGACCACTGGGGCAAGTGCTGCGAGCGATCGCCTACGAAGGCCGGCACGGCACACGACGGGGTGGGTAGCCAGCACCACGCCTGGCCACAATTGTCTCCCCAGTGCTGATGTTTTATACACATTGCACCGACTACTCATTTAAGGCTGAGTCGACCCAGGGGAGGCCCATAACCACTTAAGATAATCGTCACAGGTGTTTGTCTTGAGCAGGAATCGAACTCGAGTCGGCAGGCTCATAGAGCAGTGTGCTAACCACGACACCACTGCTCCCCACACACACACGGACGCACGCACACGCACACACTGTGTTCTCCCCAGATCTCTTGTTATTGAGCATGCCACATGCGGCATTCTAGGCCTGTAACAAACAGTACCACCCCCAAGTCCACCGCGGCTCCCACCCCCCGAACACACCGCCCTCCCACAACCGACGTACCCCCCCCCCCCCGCCCCCCACCCCCACTAACCATGAGGTCGACGTCGGTGCCAATGACGTGGAGCTGGTCCTCCATGGAGAGCTTGCGGTTGAGGTGGGTGAGCGTGTAGGTGACGGCGGGCAGCCGCACCGCAGGGCTGGTGAGCACGCTGCCCCAGAGCGCGCTGAAGAACACGCACGGCTCCACCGCCAGCGACGTCTTCTCCAGCAGGCAGTTACTCCTGCACGCAGGCGCCGACAGGCTCGGTTAAGGCCCGCCCGGCACAGGCCCGAGGCATCGCCGGTGAAGCTGGGAGCTTTGCCGGAAATGCGGGGATGCATGCCCGTGGCAGCCACCCTCCCGGTTGACTGTCATCGCATCCCGACTCGACTGTTGCAGCTCCCTCTCCTCTACGGCCTCCACCAATCCCTCACCTCCAACCCCCACGCAATCTGCAACGCGGGCGCCAGACTCCCCGCCAGTAAACGAGACCACGTCACCCCCTAGACCGGACCTCTCCACCGCCTCCCAATCCGATCCCGCATCAACTTCAGGGTCGGACTCACACAGTCTTCAGGATCTTGCATGGACTCACCCCTTCCTAAATCTCCCCTCTAATCTCAGTCTACTCCCCTCCACGCACTCTCTGCTTCGGCAACCAAGGCTTTCTGATGAATCCCTCAATCGAATTTCACTCAGTGGGAGGTTACTCAATCTGCTATGCTGCCCGCAAAGTCTGGAACTCCCATCCTTCCAGCCTCCTGTGTTGTCAGCTCCCAGCCCGGGTTCAAGTCCAGACTCAAGACTTTCCTCTTCGCCTCTGCAGCTGCAGTCACACCGAGGTGCTGTATAAACCCACGTGGTGTGTTTGTGCTATCATTGTGGTATGGTTGTGATGTGGCTGCTGTGCAATTGTGACATCTTTGTGATACGGTTGTGATACAGTTGCAGTTCGGCTGTGGTACGGTTGTGGTACGACTGTGGTGCAATGGTGGTGTGGCTGTGGTATGGCTGTAGTGCGGTTATGGTGCAGCGGTGGTACGGTTTTGTTACAGCTTTGGTACCACAGCCTTAAACCATCTAGGTCACCCTTGCCAAAGATGACATGTTGATTCATTGCTTCATTTCCTGGCAAATTAAAGGACAGAACCACAACAAAATAACCACAACAACCACAACAACTGCATCGCACCGGTCATAGTACTCGGAGCCCTCCTCCAGCCCGGGCAGGATGGCGGTGACGAGGCCCTGCAGGCCGGGCTTCAGCGTCTTGCCGAGGGGCACGTAGTAAGTCTCGTAGAGCTGCAGCAGCGCCGGCCTCACCGACATCGCCGCATTTGCCAGCAGCGGAAAGAGGCCCGCACTGGGAGGGCGGGGGGTGAAGAGAGAAAGAGTTTGTGCGATTTACGGGGAGCAGTAGCACAGCTGACACGAGTTCGATTCCCACTCACGGCGAACATCTGTGACTCGGCCCGGGCCTCCCCTAGATTGACACAACCTGGCACTGTGCGTGCGCGAGTGCGTTACGCGGTGCGCCACCTGTAGAGGAAGAGGTCGCGCGCCAGGCGCTTGCTGCCGATGATGCGGAAGATAATCTCGTACGTCTCCAGCGCCTTGAGGTGCACGCCGCTGGGCAGCGCCGGGTGCAGGCACTGCGCCAGCCGCTTGCCGATGGTCAGCTTCCGCGGCAGAACCGGGTACTTGCTGCTGCCCTGCAGCACCTGCCGCGGGGTCACACGGAGATCATTCTCGGCGAAGACGTAAATAATGTCCCCGGGGGTTAGAATGACAACGTATTGTTTCAATACCGCCGGAGGTGAGCATTCTATTATGGTAATATGACTTCCCTCCCGTGAACAAAATTACCCCCCTTAGGTCAGACTCGGGCTTTATTATTTCAGCTGGCGAGGCCCCATTGACCAGGAGGCACCACCCACACCGGTTTCAACTTTAAGAGTCTCATCAGCAGAGTCGAGCCACGTTGACCAAACGCTGCTTTCATTTTATCCGGGTCGCCACTACTCCCCCCCCCCCCCCCACTATTACCCAGGAAAATCGAAACTTCACCGTATTACAGATTGGCCAACCCAGCAGCCGCCCCCAGCTGGGAGACAATGGTGCAGGCCGTCCCTCCCACTCTACCCCACCCCCCCTCCGTCACGCCACCTTGTTGAGCTTTCCCAGCGCGGAGATGAGGTCGGCCCACTCGCTGCTGTACTCGAAGCTCTTGAGCGCCTTGTCAAGGGTGGCCGCGTAGCTGCGGTACTTGGGGTCGTTGAGCAGCTCCATCTCCTCCGCGTTCATCCTGACGGCGCCCGTCGGCATGCGGGCCCGGCGATCGGCGCAGCTCCTACCGAATCCTCGCGCACCGCGCTAACGCCGCGCGCTCGTCGCCTGCAAGTCAAAGGGGTCAAGCGGTCATCGTGGAAATTCCGTCGATTGAAAATAAACGCTCAAAACTTTTCTGCAATATTATCTGCCTTTGCGCGATCGGTGTCATGTCGCGAAATGAGGAAGTCATGGTGGAACTCAAAATGTCCTCTGCTGCCCACAACGTAGCACAACCCCGCAGTCTATAATAACCTAGATTTGAAGTTTTCGTGACTGCAGGGATCCATACTCTTTGGTTCTTTCGGTAAAGTCACATAGGTATAAAATAAAATAAATAAAATCACGACGTTTCGATTGCAACACAAGCAATCATCATCAGGTGGGAAAAACCACAGCAAGAATTTTTTTTCTCTCTCCCACTTCAGCAAAAAAAAATGTTCTTGCTGTGGTTTTCCCACCTGATGAT
Organism: Lampetra fluviatilis; assembly: GCF_964198595.1. NCBI lineage: Eukaryota > Metazoa > Chordata > Hyperoartia > Petromyzontiformes > Petromyzontidae > Lampetra > Lampetra fluviatilis. The sequence goes on from NC_136324.1 coordinate 5,071,653, forward strand.
GATTGCTTGTGTTGCAATCGAAACGTCGTGATTTAATTTATTTTATTTTATACCTACGTGACTTTGACGAAAGAACCAAAGAGTATAACAACCTGTTATGCATGGTGGTCACCCATCCAAGCACTAGCCAGGCTCCACCCGGTGACCACATAGACGATTGGAATATCGTGCATACGGCCACATCTTCCTAAATCCCTTCTCGCGGCAGTGCTCTGACAGTTGGGAAACGCACAAATAAACATAAAAATAAGGAGACGACACACAGGTTATCGCAGACAATATTACATAAACAATAATAAATGGTGCGTTAAACCAAGGATGGGGAACCTTTTTTCTGCCAAGGGCCATTTGGATATCTACAACATCATTCGTGGGCCATACAAAATGATCAACTTAAAAATTTGCCTGCTATATTTGGACAAACATTTAATTAACTCACCCCTAATGTGATGGCTGGAACTGCTTCTCTTTGATGAGGCATGTGATGTTAGCTGGTATTGATGATGTTGCTACTCGCAACTGCTTTTCAGGTTTGCTCCAAGACTTATTTAATTTAGAGTCCCACCTGCGGTTGCCTTGGCAGGGCCAGACCAAATTATTTTGCGGGCCTTACATGGCCCGCGGGCTGGATGTTCCCCACCCCTGCGTTAAACACTTGTGCATGTGACAATTTAATACATTTGGCCATATCGGGTGGTTAGTGGAATTACGACACAAAATTTGGCCAGATCCTTAAGCGGCCAAACCCGAATAATCAATCATTAGTTAAAACAAAGCGTCGCGTTTGCAAGCCTCACCGACTCAAACCGTCGTGCCCAGATGCTGGCAGGCGCGGAGGTCATCAGCCGTCACGACCCGGCACGGCACGGATCGACAAACACCGAAACGCACGCCCCACACGCGGACTCCGGACCCTCGCGAGGACCAACACAAAGATTCGTCTCACACCGACCTCCCACCTCCAGCCAAACACAGCCTGACCACGGTCTGAGTCAGGCCTGGAGCCAATTACAGCTGTGATCCTGTCACCCGTAATGCACTGCAATCACAGTGTGTTTTGTCACTGCCGTAAAACTAATTATAGCCTTCTGCAGTAAGAATGGCACAAACAGCAAATGTAAAAGATAAAGGCGAAGCCCTGCCTATGCTACTGCTGAAGGAAGTGCCTCCACTAGAGGGAGCTCTAGAAACCCCTTCTAGAAGGTAATTGGCCTACTATTCCCTGATAGTCAGACAACTCTACTAGATTAGAATATTACTTTTACAAATGAGCCCCAGTATGGTCCGTAAAGGACTGCGAGTTGGCCAGTCGATGGCAGTAGAGCAATTTATTCTTGAATACATCCGTGTGGAGCTTTGAGTGTTACCCCCCTCATAAAGCTAAACCCTCATTACGAATTTAATTCACGGCCAAACATCCCAATGTAATGGGACCCTTCGGGAAAAAAAGAGCCTTGAGACTCGGTGAGTCTCCCCTGGGTCAGTAAAACCCATTATTGTTAGTATTACAATCCGGGCTACCGTCAAAATTAGTGGGAGCGATATCCGAAACGGTCCTCGACAAACCGTTTCTTCAACACGCACTGACCAGTGTGGTGAAGTATGGTCAAGAACCCCCCATGACTAACATGACCTCGTGAGGCCTCTATAATTAAGAGGTGCTATTCTAACCGGAACACTGACACCGACACCAATCTCCTGGCATCCTGTCCTGGCGAACATTCTGGCACCAAACGGAGTGTCCGCAGAGACGTGAAAACTGCCAATGGCAACCTTCCCCCATCAACCAAGACCTCGACAATGTCCCTCGCTGACAACTCAAGACCCGATCCCCCTTCTAGGATCTCACCATCCTAGAATCTCACCCAGATCCGGAAGAGCATTGACGAACAGAGTGGACCAACGCGGCCGTCCAGAATAAACACCTCACTGGAGACCCAAACATTGCACCTCCTGGTTTTGACATTCCTCCGTGAAGACACTGGCGTAAGCATCAATCCCATCAGAACATCCGACAGGCCAATGCACACATCTCGCGCATGTGTGTAAAATCAAAGACACGCCACAGTGTGATTGTGGCCATGAAATCCAAACCATTGGCCATGTGGCAAACCACTGAACCAGAAAGAGAGGAAGACCGAAACAGAGAATGGCTTGACAACATCAGAGATTGGTGCCAGAAAGACGTGGCCACGACTTGAGCATATTGGCACAAGGCAGAGGAAAGTGGAAACAAATAACGAAATGCGCAGTGGATACCTACAGGCTATTTGCCTATGGATCGCGATGATGATGAAACCACTGTAGTATGGCACTCCTTCAACGGAGGAGAAACAGCAAAACAGCAAAACATCACCGACTCTCTCCTGAATCCCTCTCGTGGCTAGTAGAACTCAGACATTGGCATTTAGCTCCTGAACGTATTACCAACATACGCAAGAATAGTATAAACGTATTAAGATCAGGTAGTCAATGTGCCAATACCAGAGTTTCACTTTTCAGTACCACGTCTGTAAATAACCAAAGGGCGTACGTAAAGCATTCCATGACCTTTTAAAATGAATCACATGATTGACTTGTTGTGCCACAGGAACACGTAAGTACTGATAACATTTATCCGCCCTAAGTGGCATTGGTTTCTGTTTTGCCCCTGGGACTCGGGCAAGTTTTCCCCGAATGCAATCCTCGCAAACCCGCCACCGTATTCACCGAACCCACGTTCATGAGTCGCTTTTGTTCAAGCGCTACTGCGTCTTTACGTGCACCGCACAAGCCTGATGATTGGCAAACAAGTGACACAGAGATCGCCGGATCGAATGAAGACTGAGCTCTTTGTGTGTGTACGTGTCCCCCACGTGATGTTGAGATATTGTGTGCGTGCACATAACAATGAACTCGACACATTCGTCAATAACAGTGTGTGGTCTTAAACAGGATAATATATATGCCAGGCGACGCTTCGTGGCCCATTGATGCTCTGTGCTGTGCATGAGGGTCATGCTATTTGTGCTGTGCACCACTGTGCGTGCGTGTGGAGGTGTAATCCATGTGACGTTGGCGAGAAGCTGATTCAAATTAACATGTCGTGTGTGTGTGTCTCATGCGACAAGAACGCACCGATTGAAATCTCACAACTGCAGGGTGTGTGTATGGGCACTCTGGCCTGCGCTTAGCTGTTCCCATACAGTATTGTAAATATTGTAAATATGATTGACCTTTTACAGGGGCTTGGTGTGTGCGGTGGCTGTTTAATACTGCGAGCCGTCACTCAGAAATGTGATTCATCAGCTCCACGAGGAATGCCTTGACTGCTCGGCCCTAAACAACACTGTACCTCCCTGCCTAATGCCTTCACTCCCTCCGTCTCTCTCCTTTCCCTGCCTGCTTCCCTCCGTCTCCCTGTTTGTTTCTCTTTGTCTCCCTCTGTGTCCATCTCTGTCTCCATCGCACTCCCTTTCCCTTCCTTCCCTGCCCTGTTCTATCCCTGCCCTCACGCCTCCCTACCCCGCTGCCCACCTCCCTGTTGTTCCTGCCTCTCTTCCCACCTCTCTGCCCTTCCTGTGTCCCTGTCCTGCTGCCCGCCTACGTGTGCACTAAGGGGCCCAACAGGGCAGCCTTCTGTCCCCGTGTTGCTGCCCCCCCCTCCTGCCTCGCCATCTCGCTGCCCTTATCCCTGCCCTCCTGCTGGCTGTGGGCGCGATGATGCATCAAGTCTTCTTCCACCTGTCTCCCCACCCCCCTACCCCCCTCTGCTGCCCTTCTACTGATGTCCTTCTACCTTGCTGCCCACACCTAATATGCAAGATAGACCCCCGTCAAGCCCTCCACCTGTCACCCTGCCCTTCTGTCTTCCTACCCTCATCCCTGCTGCCCTCCACACCGCTGCCCTTGTATTGGGGCCCCGTCAGACCCTCCTCCTCTACCTGCACCCCTACCCTCCTCTGTCTCCTTCCTCCCTGCCCTGCTGCCTCCCTGCCCTTGTCATCTATTGCACTCTGCTGCCCCTCAACACACGAATGACGGCGTGAGGGCCTCCACCTGCCTCCCTTACCCTTCCGTCTCCTACCCTTCTGCCTCCCCCCCTACCCTACCCTTGCGTCTATCTGCTGCCCTTCTGTCTTCTCGGCTGCCCTCTCAATCCTCTGCCAAGCTACGACCATCCTCTCCGCCGTCATATCGTCTCGCTTGCCCTTCTCCCCGCTGCCCTATCTACTCCCCCTCTCGTGTCTCGCTGCCCTCCCTGTAGCCTCGCTGCCCTCTCCCGGACCCTCCCTGCTCTGCTGCCCCCCACCCACCACCGTGTTACACGGCGGCCCCGACAGGGCCTCCACCTGCCCCCCTCTCTCTCCTGGTTTACCTGCCGCCCGCAGCGAGGGCTCCCCGGCAGCCATAGACGCCCCGGCAGGGTCCCCGCGTCTCCCGGCAGCGACGACGCGAGGGAAATTAAAATAAAAACGATGACTGTGGGAGGTGGTGGTGGTGGTTGATGGTTGTTGTGGTGGTGGTGATGATGATGGGGAATAGGGGAGACAAAGGCGGCCGGGTGTGTATGTGAGAGTGAGAGAGGTAATATGGAGTTGATGTGAGATCCGTTCCGGTGACGACGTCACGCGGCGTGACGTGACACGTGACGTCACCTCCACGAGCACGCGCGCGCGTTCATTCTGTGCTGGTGGTGTTGGTATTGTGGTTGTTGTTGACTTAGTGTGGTGTCAGTATTGACGAGTGTGTTGTTGTTATTGTCTTAGTGTGGTGTAGTGCACGCTACGGGTCCCGCACTATCAAGGGCCCTGCGCTAAATACTTTCAAGCTATCAATTCCGGTTCAGTGATTCTGCACTTGCTCTATGGCTATAGTACTATACCGCCTTCAACTTTTATGAACGACCGGGTGTTTAAGGTTAGCGATTTTGTCGTATTATCTGGCTGTATAGCAAATGAAACAATACAATTACTTTACTTTGCATTTTATATTTTTTTTATTTAGTTCCCCTTTATAACAACAAATATGCTACAGGCCCCGCATTCGCCTAATCCGGCACTGATTTGACTGCTGTAGATTTCCACGCGAACTTTGTCGAGCTCATCGTTTGTGATGGTCAGGTCGCTTCTGAAAAAAAAAGATACACAACTCAGTGGGCCTTAACCTGGTCAAATAAAAAAAATATCTTTTTGGTTCTTTCGATAAAGTCACGTAGAATGGAAATAATAAAATAATAAAAATAAAACATAATAAAATAATTCTCACGACGTTTCGGCCACAACTCAAGCAGCCGTCCTCAGGTGGAGAGCAGGATTCATCTCTCGAGTAGACAGACTCTGTCTACTCGACAGATGGAATCCCTGCAGTCACGAAAGCTTTAAATCGAAATAAAAAAAAATTAGTTTCGAATTGCCAACTCTTTGCCAAGGGGGGGAGTGGTGGGAGGGGGGGGAGCGGGGGGAGTGGTGGGAGGGGGTGGGAGGGGGAGGAGTCGTGGGAGGGGGGGGAGTGGTGGGAGGGGGGGGGGAGCGGGGGGAGTGGTGGGAGGGGGGGGGAGTCGTGGGAGGGGGGGGAGTGGTGGGAGGGGGGGGGAGTGGTGGGAGGGGGGGGAGTCGTGGGAGGGGAGGGAGTGGTGGGAGGGGGGGGAGCGGGGGGAGTGGTGGGAGGGGGGGGGAGTCGTTGGAGGGGAGGGAGTGGTGGGAGGGGGGGGAGCGGGGGGAGTGGTGGGAGGGGGGGGAGTCGTGGGAGGGGGAGGAGTCGTGGGAGGGGGAGGGGGGAGGCTTCTTCTGTGTGAGATCGTCCGGGCTGGGCATGAGAGGGCGCCACTGAGCCCGACTCAGCCCAGGGCAGTGGCAGTGAGAGACATCAGCCGTGGTAGCGATGGCTGCATCGGGCCTGCGATCCAGGCATCTCCATCGTCTCCTGCCGCCGCTGCTGCTGGTCAGGTCACGTGCCCTCTCCTCCTGCTGCTGCCCGCGCCGTTGTTTCGCCTCCTCCACCCAGGGGCCCCCGCGGACCCTTCAAGAGTCCCCTGGCCCTGCCGCGGGGTTCGGCATCGCGGCCCGGGTTCGGGGTCTCGGGTGCGTGTGTGGGGGGGGGGTGGGGGGCAATCTCAGAGGTCGTGGCTCAGAGTCAGAATATTAATTTATACTGGAGAAATCCGATGAGCTATGAAGCTCTTTTTCATTGATGTCCAGTTAATGTGCTCTGTGTGTGTGTAGGAGCGTGCACGTGCGTGAGCGTCGCAGAGTGTTTGTGTCTGTGTAAGTTGGGATAGCAGTCAGTCAAACACATGGCACCTACTGGGTCTGTCCCGTGACCTCCTGCACCTAGCCTGGCACAGCAGTCAACCCATGGCACCTGCAGGGTCTGTCCCATGACCTGCACCTAGCCTAGCACAGCAGTCAACCCGTGGTACCTGCTGGGCCTGTCCTGTTACCGCCTCCTGCACCTAGCCTGGCACAGCAGTCAGCCCATGGCACCTGCTGGGTCTGTCCCGTGACCTGCACTTAGCCTGACACAGCAGTCAACCCATGGTACCTGCTGGGTCTGTCCCGTGACCTGCACCTAGCCTGGCACAGCAGTCAACCCATGGCACCTGCTGGGTCTGTCCCGTGACCACCTCCTACACCTAGCCTGGCACAGCAGTCAACCCATGGCACCTACTGGGTCTGTCCCACGGCCTCCTCCTGCACCTAGCCTGGCACAGCAGTCAACCCATGGCACCTGCTGGGTCTGTCCCGTGACCACCTGCACCTAGCCTGGCACAGCAGTCAACTCATGGCACCTGCTGGGTCTGTCCCGTGACCACCTCCTGTACCTAGCCTGGCACAGCAGTCAACCCATGGCATCTGCTGAGCCTGCCCTGTTACCGCCTCCTGCACCTAGCCTGGCACAGCAGTCAGCCCATGGCACCTGCTGGGTCTGTCCCGTGACCTTCACCTAGTCTGGCACAGCAGTCAACCCATGGCACCTGCAGGGTCTGTCCCATGACCTGCACCTAGCCTGGCACAGCAGTCAACCCATGGTACCTGCTGAGCCTGTCCTGTTACCGCCTCCTGCACCTAGCCTGGCACAGCAGTCAACCCATGGCACCTGCTGAGCCTGTCCTGTTACCGCCTCCTGCACCTAGCCTGGCACAGCAGTCAACCCATGGTACCACCTGGGTCCCGCGACCTCCCGCCAGCGGGCATTTGACACTTTATTGATCACTTGTCCATGTCGTGGTCCAGTCTCGACAGAAATAGCTGCCAGATTCATCTAGTGCGGGGCCTGTGTGGTATATGTTATGAATAAAAAAAAATGTAAATATTAAAACATACATTTTTCACGTGCATTGTAAAGTAATTGTATTTTTTCATTTGCTATACAGCCAGATAATACGACAAATCGCTAACCTTAAACACCCGTTCGTTCATGAAAGTTGAAGGCGGTATACTACTATAGTTATAGAGCAAGTGCAGAATCACTGAACCGGAATTGATAGCTTGAAAGCATTTACTGCGGGGCACATAGCATATGCTATGTTTGCTACTTGGATGATCCGGCACTGAGTTACATCGTGGACTATAGATCAGTCACAACACGCGTTGCCCATCGCCTCGTAGAGCCCGTGGCCGCCTCTCAGGAGGCTTTGGCGATTTGGAGGCAGCGGATTCGTTTTCAAGAATCGACACGTGCCACCCCCCCCCCCCCCCCCACTGGCTCCGCCAGCGTTTACAAGTGGGAGGAAACGGAAGCACCCGGAGAAAACCCACTCGCGCAGAGGGAGGCAGCAGCACTCTATACCAACCCCACCCTCCGTACAGATGGAAACAGGTGGCGATTAGTCCACTTGCTGGACTGCTTTGTGGTAAGCAAGGTTATGGCACCTCTTCGACGCCATACGGTGGTTTCACAAACGCTCGTGCGATGTTCCACCGCACCGCTGATGAGTCGCAGTCGGACAACGCTCACAACCAACCCAGTGTGGCCGGAGCCCTCGTTCACAGCCAACATCGGTGACGAATATCTGAACCGGTGCTGGGCCTCCCGTAGGTCGGCTCAGCCTTAAATAATTATCTGTTGGGGTGTACGTGTGTGTGAAAAAATCAGCACTGGGGAGACAACGGCGGCCGGGCGTGGTGCTGGCCACCCACCCCCTCGTGTGCCGCGCCGGCCTTCGTAGGTTCTCACGAACAGCACTTGCCCCGACGGTCTGTCAATGGCTACGCGGGGGATCTTTGTCTTTGCGTTTCCCTTGGACAGATCCCGCGGGCTCGCGACGGAGGCCACAGGGGACGCGGAGCGCAAGTCCAGCAGCGTGAACCCCCACGAGCTGGCCAAGTTCCAAGCCCTGGCCCACAGGTGGTGGAACGAGCGAGGGGAGCTGGGTGCCCTGCACAGCCTCAACTCGCTCCGCGTGCCCCTCATCAGGTGCCGCCTAAGTTCAGCACCCGCTCGCCACGACACTTCCGCACCCCCGGCGGCGTGGCGACGGCCGCTCAATGAGGGGTTTAGAAGCGCCGCGCGGAGAAATGTTTGCCGGATGAAGGCCTACCCGTCTCTTCACGGCCCTGCGACGCAGCGATCCGCCCCGGCACTTTGCGCGCGAGCTGATCTCGTCGCTCCATCTCCTCGTCGAACGTCCCGTCGGACACGTTCCGTTCCTCTGCCGCCACTCCATTACTGTTCTTGCCCATCGGCCCGCTCGAAACGCGGCCTACCCAAGCCCACTCAATTTTCATAACAGTCCGGGTGATGTCAATGTTAACATTGCAATGTGCTGTCCAATCCAGGTGCTCCTCTCTCCAATCCAGGTGCTCCTCCAAATGCAGCGTCTCCTCGTGCTTCTTCGCGCACTTTTCCCGTTTTCATTCCAACTTCTATCGTCCGTCGCAGAAGCGTTTGCAAAAAAAAAAACAGCACCACCGTGGCCGAGTTAAGCTCCACGTGATGACGATCGTTACCAATGATTACCCCCCACCTCCTCAACCGCGGGTGACACCGCGCGGGTCGCGTGTCTATCCGTGTGCCCCGCAGGGACGGGCTGCTCGGTGCCGAGGCCCCAACCCGTGGCGCGCTACCTCTCAAAGGCTTCCGCATCCTGGACGTGGGTTGCGGAGGGGGCCTGCTATGCGAGGTCGACACTGCCCCCCCCCCCCCCCGCCACCTCACAGTGACACACTGACACACTGGGGTCCCTCCTCTCACGCAGATTTGGGGGCAGCACGGTGGCGCGGTGGTAACGCTCGTGCCTCGCAGCTTGAAGTCCCTGGGTTCGATTCCCGACTCGGGTGCCTCTCTGTGGTGTGGGCTTTGTACGTTCTCTCCCCCTGTTCTGCATGGGTTTTCTCGGGCTTCTTCCGTTGGTGCTGCCTAAGCGTCCCATTGTAGCGGGACCCTCCTTCGGGCTCGAGTGTGGCCCCCCTGGGCGAAAAAATTATTGTTGCATGGTTGTGACCCCGTGGCCACCTCCGCGATCGATTTGAGTGCAGCGACAAGGCCAGGCGGTAGCCCGTTTGCCGCTTGTTGCAGACACTTTCGGTTCGAGCCCAGTGGCCGCGCTGGTTAATACTGGGGGGTGTAATAATTACCGCTTCGCAGTGAGCACGTTAAAGAATCTGTGACGATATTCTAAACGGAGTAGTTGGCCGTGTGTGAGTCAGCATCACGGTCCAGCGTTGCCAAATTTGATCCGTTACTCGCTTGGCTGGGAAGAACCACTCGCGGAATTTTGCGAAGTAATTTCTGGCCTACAGTGAGACCGTGAACTCACGACGCTTGAGAACCCGGTTCAATCACGGTGGCGCGCCTCAAAGTCTGGCTCAGAATCTCAGCGGTTCTTGGCTCAGTGCTGTGTCACTCACACAGATTCAGAAGCAGGACCGTTATATCTTCTTCTGTGGGCTGTTCGCTAGCACGCGGGCCGATGCATCGTCAGGCCCCAAGGTTCCTGGAGGTGGTCCGTGGCAGGAGGCCATGTATGATTCCATCGTCCGTCTGTCGCGTTGTGCGTAGCCACTGGCCAGGATCGGAGCCACGGTTCTGGGCATCGACCCCGTGGAGGAGAACGTGGGCACGGCACGCGTCCACGCGCGCTCCGACCCCCAGCTGGCGTCGCGCCTCCGGTACGTGCGGCCGTGACGACGCGATCGAATCCCCGGGTCTATTTCAAGATCGCGAACTCGCCGACCTCGAGGTCCCGCGTGGCCTTGCCCCCCCTGCGTCTCAGTGCGGCCGCGTCTCGGGACGCAGGACGCAGACGGCGGGCGCATCGGTTCTATGGCGGCCCGTCGGCGAGAAGCGCGACGGGAAACCTTGAGCCTGGACTAGAGCGGGGGCAGGGAGTCGAAGTGAAGGTGGAATGAGTGACCTCCCACTGAGCGAGGGTCGACGTAGAGCTTTGGCTGCTGGAATAGAGAGCGCACGTGGAGGGGAGCAGAGTGAGGTGAGAGGGGAGAGGCGGAGAGTGAGGTGGGAGGGGAGGAGAGTGAGGTGAGAGGGGCGAGGCGGAGAGTGAGGTGGGAGGGAAGTAGAGCAGAGGTGGGACAAAGTCATTGTTATGCAAGTCCAAGTCGAGTCGCAAGTCATCAAATTCATGACTCGAGTCTGACTCGAGTCCAAGTCACATGACTCGAGTCCACATCTCATAGGTGGGACAAAGTCATTGTTATGCAAGTCCAAGTCGAGTCGCAAGTCATCAAATTCATGACTCGAGTCTGACTCGAGTCCAAGTCACATGACTCGAGTCCACACCTCTGGAGTAGAGTGAGGTGAGAGGGGAGAGGCGGAGAGTGAGGTGGGAGGGGAGGAGAGTGAGGTGGGAGGGGCGAGGCCATGGAGGGTGTGGTAACGGTGAGTGTGCAATCTTGGAGTTGACCTGGGATGTGACCGGACGCCGGTGGAGTTAGCGCCCCTAGTGGCTGGGTGACACAGCCCACGTGTACCTACTGAGGTTTACAAGGTGGTGAACCTGTAGATACGAGGTGGACACGGTGGAGGATCTGGCGGAGCGCGAGGGGCCGGTGTTTGACGCGGTGGTGGCGTCCGAGGTGGTGGAACATGTCCACGACCCGGCCGCCTTCATCGCCTGCTGCTGCCGCCTTGTCAAGGTGAGATGCCAGCTGCTGCCGCTCTCACACGCTCTCCCACGCTCTCTCACGCACTCTCTCCCATGCTCTCTCATGCTCTCTCTCACTCTCTCATTCTGTACCTCTCACCCACTCACCCTGTCTCGCTCCTGCGCTCGCTCTCTCTCTCACGCTCTCTCCCCCACTCACTCACTACCTCTCTAACTCTCACTCTCTCATTCTGTACCTCTCACCCACTCACCCTGTCTCGCTCCTGCGCTCTCTCTCTCTCTCTCATGGTGACGTAGCGGCAGCGCTCGTGCCCCACAGCAAGGAGGACCTGGGTTCGATGCCGCGTCTCGGGCGTCTCTCGGCGCGGAGTCCGTGTGTTCTCCCCCTGTTCTCCATGGGTTTGCTCGGGGTTCTCCGGTTCCCTCCTCGCATAGCTAAAATGAAAGCGCGCAGTGGAGCTGGTGGTGGCCAAAGAACAACACCGCCCATTGCTCAGAAATTACCTGAAAGTTACTCAGTTGGAATCGCGTAGCGGCAGCAGCAGCAGCGGCGACATCCACCCGCCCCCTAATGTGAACATCTTGGCAGGACCCTCCTGAAAAAGAGTTTTGAGACTCGGCGAGGCCGTCCCGGGTGAACACTCGGAACCAACCCGCACCTCCGATTAGCACGGCTGGATACGTACGGTGCCAAAGAAGTTCAACACACACAACACACACCACATGGCATCACCCAGCATAGCCATTGATCGCCCTCCCCCCGTGCTCGTTTGCTTTGTGCCGCGCGTCGTGCGGCTCGACGTCCGACGTGTCTGCCGGGAACGTTCCGTCCGCTCCACGTGCTCTCCCCAAAACGGGGCTCCTCGCCTCCCCTCCGCCCCCCCCACCCCCCCGCCCGCAGCCCGGGGGTTCGCTCTTCTTGACGACCATCAACAAGACGGCGGCCTCCTTTGCCTTCGCCATCGTGGCGGCCGAGTGGCTGCTGCGGATCGTCCCGCGCGGCACGCACGCCTGGGAGTCGTTCGTGGAGCCGGGCTCCGTGCGCTCTGCCCTGGAGGAGAGTGAGTGGCAACCCCGGCACCACCGCCACCACCGTCGCCGCCACCGCCACCACCGCCACCACCGCCACCACCGCCACTACCACCGAAGCCACCGTCGCACCCACGCCGCTTCTGCTCCCATGGCACCGGCCGCGGGCGGCTCGGCCGGTAGGGAGCGAGCGGCAGTCGTGAGGCCGCGGGTTCAAAGCTCCCGCTGGAGAGGTGTTGACCCAAGCCCATCATCGTCATTATCATCCCTAGAGGGTCGATAAAATCAGTGCCAATTTGCGGAGAAGTTCCCACTGTGGTTCTGTTCTGGTTTTGCGCCATACGGCAGCAGAGCTCGATGTCAATGTCGAGGTCTTGCTGCTGGCCACGACGCGAGGGCTTCAGCAGAGAGAGAGAGTTCGTGTCATGTCACTGTTCCTCCTCCGTTAAAGGAGGGCAGACCGCGGTGGGTTTACTATGCGGTCCGTAGTTTGGGCTGCACGGCCACAATCGCACGACCGTGGCTTGTCAACGGCGGTTGTCCTCTGGATAACCTCGCCCCCTGCCATAGGAATAGGGAATTCCCACCGCTGGCTCAGGGCTGTTGACGGGAGATGAGCACCAACGCCTCGGTCGGGTCGCGCGTCGCTCCACGACATTTCCGACCGGATCCTCCTCGGTGTCGCGACGACGACGATGACGACGACGACGACGATGACGACGATGACGACGACGACGACGATGACGACGATGACAACGACGACGACGATGACGACGATGACAACGACGATGACGACGATGACGACGACGACGACGACGACGATGACGACGATGACGACGATGACGACGATGACGACGATGACGACGACGACGATGACGACGATGACGACGATGACGACGACGATGACAACGAGGACGCGACGACTCCGATAGTGGCACGATCGCGATCACATTGGCGGGGAAAGTTTTTGCCTCTTTGTTAAAAGAAGAGCGGTGAGGTTTGTCGGGGGTGGGGAACGTCGTGACGATGGCGGGTCATGGCAGCGGCGGCGGTTTCCCCGACGGCCCTGTTCCTGCAGACGGGCTGAGCTTGGTGGAGCTGCGCGGGATGACCTACAGCCCCCTGCGGGGCAGCTGGCGCTGGAGTGACTCCACGGACGTGAACTACGCTGTGCACGCCCTCAAGTAGCACGCGGCTGGGGGTCACGCGCCGCGAGCTCCTCCTCCTCCTTCTCCTGACTGCGACTACCTCCTCACCATGTTCTCACCACGACCACCGCACCGCAACCACCTCACCACGACCGCTTGCTCGCCATGAACCCCGCACCAGGACCTCACCGTGACCTCACCACAATCTACTCCACACCAGGAACTCCTCCCCACCGTGATCTCACCGTGGCCACTTCACCACGACCACCTTCTTCCCATGACTACCTCCTCACCACAACCTCACCACGACCACCTCACCAGGACCACCTCACCACCACCTCACCACCACCTCACCATAATCTACTCCACACCAGGAACTCCTCCCCACCGTGATCTCACCGTGGTCACTTCACCACGACCACCTTCTTCCCATGACTACCTCCTCACCACGACCTCCTCACCACGACCTCACCACGACCTCACCACGACCACCTCACCAGGACCTCACCACGATCTCACCACGACCTCACCACGACCACCTCACCATAACCTCCTCACCGCAGTCTTCTCCACACCAGGATCACAACAACAAGTGAAACCCAGTTGAAGAAGAGCTTTTACCCTTTCTGGCAATAAAACAGGAGGTGTTAAGATGTTCAAACACCAAACAGAAACCTTTTGAAAGGAATCGTGTCCGCATTAAACACACGTCCTTGTGGTGAACATGCCAACAAAAGCATGCTCTGGTAATAAAACCCAGTAAGTCGGAAGAAAGAATCTTTTATTATGACTTCCTGGATCGTGTCCTGAAGATGATTGATGCAATTTCAAGTGAAACGTCGCGAATGTAATCGCTGCTAAAATTGGTTGTGAGAATTGTTCTGCAACTTAACCAGTGAGTGGTTGGGTGAGTGGCTGGTGGGTGAGTGGATGAGTCAGTGGTTCAGTGAGTGAGTGGGTGAGTCAGTGGTTCAGTGAGAGTGGATGAGTGAGTGGGTTAGTGAGTGGATAAGTGAATGGTTTAGTGAGTGGGTGGGTGGGTGAGTGAGTGAGTGGAGGAGTGAGTGAGTGAGTGGATGTGTGGGTTCAGTGAGAGTGCTTCATTGAGTGGGTGGGTGAGTGGTTCAGTGAGTGAGTGAGTAGGTGAGTCAGTGGTTCAGTGAGAGTGGATGAGTGAGTGGGTTAGTGAGGGGAGGAGTGAATGGTTTAGTGAGTGTGTGGGTGGGTGAGTGAGTGGATGTGTGGGTTCAGTGGGTGAGTGAGTGGTTAAGTGAGTGAGTGGATGTGTGGCTTCAGTGAGTGGGTGGGTGAGTGAGTGGGTGAGTGAGTGGATGTGTGGGTTCAATGAGTGAGTACTTCAGTGAGTGGGTGGGTGGGTGAGTAGTTAAGTGAGTGAGTGGATGTGTGGCTTCAGTGAGTGGGTGGGTGAGTGAGTGGGTGAGTGAGTGGATGTGTGGGTTCAGTGAGTGAGTACTTCAGTGAGTGGGTGGGTGAGTAGTTAAGTGAGTGAGTGGGTGGGTGAGTGGTTCAGTGAGTGAGTGGATGTGTGGGTTCAGTGAGTGAGTACTTCAGTGAGTGGGTGGGTGGGTGAGTAGTTAAGTGAGTGAGTGGGTGGGTGAGGCGAAACGGTCACAATCGGCGCGTTGAGAAACGCTCCCGCACCACGTGCAGCAGCCGCTGCGAGCTGAGCATGAGTACGATCCCGGGGAAAACAGGACGGGTGGCAACCAAAGCTCGAGCGTGAATGCGCGCTCGCGATGACTGCCGGATTTAAACACGCGGGTGCCTTAAGCCATGGGGCGCGTCGAGTCGAGGCGAATTTAATTCGGAAGCAAAACTCAACGGGTTCGTCCAGAACGCCGTTGCGGCCTTGAAAGGAAGACTGCACAGTAGTGGACGTTTCGGGCAACAGGCCTTCGTAGCTCGCACGCGGTGTTGTTGGCTCCAACGTGTCGCGTTGTCTTCTTGGTTCTTTCGGTAAAGTCACGTAGAATGAAAATAATAAAATAAAACAATAAAATAATTCTCACGACGTTTCGGTCACAATGCAAGCAGCCGTCCTCAGGTGAAGACCAGGTCTGAAACGTCGTTAGAATTATTTTATCATGTTTTATTATTTTATTATTTCCCTTCTACGTGACTTTACCGAAAGAACCAAGAAGATGAATCCCTGCAGTCACGAAAGCTTTAAATCGAAAGTGTCGCGTTGTGTTGTTGATTGTGCCGTGTGCACCACTGCCGACGCGTCACCGACGCGTCACCGGTGACGCGTAGCACGCACGCGGTGTTGTTGATTCGGCGTCTCGTGTCGGCTGATTGTGCTCTGTGCACCACTGCCAACGCGTCGTGGATAGCACGGCTCGTGTGTTCCGTGACTTACAAGCGGTGGCGGGCACGGAAGGGCACCGCGCGCGACTCCGCAGCGAGTCGGTGCGTCCTCCGCGGGACCCACAGGCCAGAGTTGGCCCTCGCGAGGCCGGAACCGCGAAGGACGGCGTCGTCCGATGATCGTCCCTCATCCCCGCCACTCGCCTCCTCGTCACCCCGGTTGATCCTCTATCGCTCCGAGAGAGAGGATTCCCTATCACTGGCCCTGCCCATCTCTAAAGCTCGTTTTTTCAAAACCTCGATTGAAAACTAATTTATTTTCGACTGCTGAACGCGTGGAAGGCTTTCGCGACTAATGTTATCTGTGATAAGAGGGGGGGGGGGGGGTGGTTGGGTTAGATCGCGTAAATATTAATGTGTCATTAAACCCGCTACTAGTTCAGCACACCGGTGTGTTGGAGACCCAAGCCACAACATTTACAATCTGAGTACGACGTTTCGCCAATAATTACAACTAGCTTCATCAGGCGACAGCCAGATTTGTGCATACTCTATTTGTGCACAATCTATACCAATGCATAATCTATTGTTGTTACCGCTATAAACTCTGCTATGGAGAGAGCGCCTTGATCTAAGGCTCCCAATGAATATAAGACAAGATCTCGCCCTACTTAATAGACTCGTAACGCTGCTCCGCTGTTAACGTGGGAGGGAGTGAAGCAGAGGTCGCAACCGGGTACCCGATACCCGTACTCTACCCGATACCCGGCCGGGTACGGGTACCCGTTTGCGACCCTGGTGCGGCCGGGTACGGGTGGGCCGTGAGTCACTGGTGAGTCACCGTTTGTCACTCATTTCCCAACGTCTTGTCTCTTCTCACAATTCAAGTTCCTAGAATCAACCCACCCGCGCCTGCAACATGGCTTCATCCCAGAGGTCGCAATCGGGTACCCGATATCCGTACCCTACCCGTACCCGGCCGGGTACGGGTAGCCGGGTATCGGGTAGGGTACGGGTACCCGTTTTGGACCCTGGTGCGGCCGGGTACGCGTACGGGTAAGGAATCAAAACCCGTTTGCGACCTCTGGAGTGAAGGTGTGTGTGTGGGGGGGTGTATTAGATGGTTCTGAAGCTAATCCCCGTAAACTCGCGGCCACGTGTGTAGCCGCAGGTGGGAGGCCCAGCACAGGTGCGAGCGGTGTGTCCGGCGCAAACACACACAGCTGCCGTATACCCACACACACGCCAGAGTGTGCGTGTGTGTAGGGGGGGGGGTGCTTGTGTGTGTGTGTCGTGTGCTCGCTAACAGCACTTGCTATCAAAAGTCTGTTAAGGCTATACGGGGGGTTGGGGGTGTCTTTTGTCTCCACGTGTAGGAGAGACTGAGTGTGTGTGTACAGGTCGGTGCGTGTGTGCATCTGTGTGTGTTTTTAGTGGGGAGCGGTAGTGTAGCGGTTAGCGCGCTGCTCCGGGTTCGATTCCCGCTCACGGCCAACACCAGTGACGATTATTTGAACCGGTCCTGGGCCTCCCCTAGGTCGACTCAGCCTGAAATCAGTACCTGGTGCGGTGTGTAAACATCGCCACTGGGAAGACAAAGGCGGTCGGGCGTGGTGCTGGCCACCCACCCCCTCGTGTGCCGTGCCGGCCTTCATAGGTGCTCGCTAACAGCACTTGCCCCTACAGTCTGTTAAGCCTCTGCGGGGGATCTTTGTCTTTGCGAGTGGTAGGGTAGCGGTTAACGAAACCCCGACCGCCCGAGTTCGATTCCCACTCACGGCCAACATCGGTGACGAGTTTCTGAACCGGCCCCGGGCGCTTCGGGTGGCAGATTTGTGCCAGGAAGGCGCCACGTGTTAGACAAACATTTAATTGACCTCTTGGTTCTTTCGGTAAAGTCACGTGGAATGGAAATAATAAAATAATGCAAATAAAACATAATAAAATCATTCTCACGACGTTTCGGCCACAACGCAAGCAGCCGTCCTCAGGTGAAGAACAGGTCTGTCAGACGCTGTCTTTCCGACAGACCTGTTCTTCACCTGAGGACGGCTGCTTGCATTGTGGCCGAAACGTCGTGAGAATTGTATTTTATTATGTTTTATTTTTATTATTGTATTATTTCCGTTCTACGTAACTTTACCGAAAGAACCAAGAAGATGAATTCCTGCAGTCACGAAAGCTTTAAATCGAAATTTAATTGACCTGATTAGTTCGCTCGGTCTGAAATGAGTACCTGGCGTGCAGTGCCGGATTAAGCGAGTGCGGGGCCGAAACCTGGTATTTTAATCATCACCTTGCAAATATTCACATGTTTTCGTTTGTGTGCTCACAACTAATATTTTTTTTATAACTTGGTCTGCATTGATGTATTTGTTATTGTGTCAAATCACGTTGATAGAAACCTATTTTTTCCATTTTCAGCCTTGCAACTATTACAATCGTAATGTTTGTGTGTCGACAACTAATATTTCTGTTCCTTGCTTCTTCCACTAAACTCATGTACATAAAATGTGTGTGTAAGTCGATGTGTGTGTCTGTCTTTTTCGCCCGTGCAACGCCGGATACTTACCAAAATAACAAAAACACACACATATTAAACATCAACATTTTGCATTCTAAAGTAATTGTATTTTTACGTTTGCTCTACAGCCAGATAATACGACAAATCGCTAATCTTAAACACCAAGTCGTTCATAAAAGTTGAAGGCGGTAAAGTACTATAGTAATAGAGTAAGTGCAGAATCACTCAACCGGAATTGACAGCTTGAAAGCATTTAGCGCGGGGCCCTTGAAAGTTCGGCGGGGCCCGTAGCTACTACACATGTAGCTACTACACATGTAGGCTACTACACGTGTAGCTGCTATACGTGCAGCTGCTACACGTGCAGATGCTACACGCGCAGCTACTACACACACAGCTACTACACATGTAGTAGCTACACACTACACATGTAGCTACTACACATGCAGCAACTACACACGTAGCTACTACACGTGCAGCTACTACACGTGTAGTAGCTACTACACGTGCAGCTACTACACGTGCAGCTACTACACGTGCAACTACTCGGATCACCCGGCCCTGCTGCTGGCGCGGTGTGGACACAGCAAAGCCGGGGAGACAACGTCGCGTTGCCCGTCTGTTGTTGTTGGTGCTCGTCGAACAGCACTTGCCCCGACAGCCCCGTGTGCGCTACCCGGGGAATCTTCTGCTCGCGACTGAGCACGTGGCCGCGGGCATTCAGGTGTGAACCCGACACCCGGTCGGGGCCAGGTGCCCCTTGTCGCCGCCTTTGTCGACACATTGCCGGCGTCGGTTGTGGCCCCCGGGCACCCGACATCGAAGTCAAAGAACCCCCCCCGCCCCCCCCGAACGCTTCCATCGAGTCCCGTGCACAGTCGTGGTCGATCCACTGCTGTGGTTTGTTAAATGTGCAGCTGTAAAGAAGGGCCGTTGCCCGAAACGTCGCTTCTCTTCGAAGGCCCACGGTGTTATTCACGAATGTGTTTTTAGGAATGTCGTGTGTACAGGACCGGTTCAGATAATCGTCACCGGTGTTGGCCGTGAGCGGGAATCGAACTCGGGTCGCCGGGTTCATAGCGCGCACACACACACACACGTGTGTACACGCACACACACACTCACATGTGTACACTCACGTGAGTGTACACACACGCACACACACACGTGTGTACACTCACACACACACGTGTGTACACACACACGTGCGTACACACGCACACACACACACGTGCGTACACACGCACACACACACACACGTGTGTACACCCACGTGTTACCCACTCACCCACGCACGCAACGCCGCTGCTCCCACGGTGGTGGAGGAGGTGGGGGGGGGTCGCTAGCCCCCCCCCCGCGACCCCCAAGGAGGGGGCGGGGCTCGAGGGGTGTGGGGGTCTCGGGGGACCCCCTTCCTGCCATTGTTACCCCCCGCGACCGGGGCCCGGAGCGGACGCGGGAGTGGCCGCGGTGAGTCCGGTCTAGAGAGGGTGGGTGGACTATAGAGTGGTGGTGATGGTGGACTATAGAGTGGTGGTGGTGGACTACAGAGGGTGGTGATGGAGTATAGAGTGGTGGTGGACTATAGAGGGTGGTGGTGGTGGACTATTGAGGGTGGTGGTGGAGTAAAGAGTGGAGATGGTGGACTATAGAGGGTGGTGGTGGTGGACTACAGAGGGCGGTGATTAAGTATAGAGTGGTGGTGGACTACAGAGGGTGGTGATGGAGTATAGAGTGGAGGTGGTGGTGGACTACAGAGGGTGGTGATGGAAAATAGAGTGGTGGTGGTGGACTTTTGGGGGTGGTGGACTTTTGGGGGTGGTGGACTTTTGGGGGTGGTGGAGTCTCGCGGATGATTGTTGACTCAAGGTGCTGCTAGCGAGCACCTATGAAGGCCGCCACGGCACACGAGGGGGTGGGTGGCCAACACCACGCCCGACCACCTTTGTCTCCCCAGTGGCGATGTTTACACACCGCACCAGGTACTCATTTGAGGCTGAGTCGACCTAGGGGAGGCCCAGAACCGTGTCAGATAATCGTCACCGGTGTTGGCCGTGAGCGGGAATCGAATTCGGGTCGCCGAGTTGGCAGCGCAGCGTAGCGCTAACCACTGCGCCACCGCTCCCCACCACGTACACACACACACGCAGAGAGACGCACACACACGTGTACACACGAGTTGAAAAGGGAGGTGGTCTAGGGGATGGGGTGAGGTTTGGGGGGCTCTCACAACACTGAATTAAATACCCGGGACCCTAAGTAGAGGATTATGTAAATTCCTGACCGGTGCGCGGTTGTGGAGGCTGCGTGTGTGTTGGGGTGATGGTGTGTGTGTGTTGGAGTGATGGTGTGTGTGTGTGTTAGGGTGATGGTGTGTGTGTGTGCTGGGGTGATGGTGTGTGTGTGTGTGTTGGGGTGATGGTGTGTGTGTTGGGGTGATGGTGTGTGTGTGTGTTGGGGTGATGGTGTGTGTGTGTGTTGGGGTGATGGTGTGTGTGGAAGCGAGTGTGTATCTGAGTGTATGTGAGTGTGTATATGAGTGAGTGAGTGAAAATGAGTATGTATATGATTGTGTAGGAGTGAGTAAGAGTGTGTGACTTGAGTGAGTGAGAGAGTGTGTGTGTGACTGAGATTAAAAACTGATTTCCTTACAACTGCTTTTCGTGTTTAGTTTGTTATCCTTTTCCCGCACCTCCAATTAGTACGGTTGGCTCCGTACGGTGCGAAAGAAGTTCAACATACATCCAGAGAGTGCGAGCCAGAGAGATAAAGAGTGTGGCAGCGAGGGAGTGAGTGTGACGGTGAATGAGAGAGTGTGACAAAGTGAGTGAGAGAGTGTGACAAAGTGAGTGAGAGAGGGAGTTCTATGTCCGCGTGTCTGGCCACGAGAAAAACGCCCACCCCACGACCTTCCTCCCTCTCCCCTCTCACTTCTCCCCCTCTCACCCCTCGCTACCCTCTCCCCACGCTCCCTTCTCCATCTCTCGCACTCTCCCTCCCACTCTCCCCTCGCTCCCAGTGTCTCTCTCCCCTCTTCCCCCACTCTACCCTCGCTCCCAGTGTCTCTCTCCCCTCTCCCCCCACTCTCCCATCGCTCCATGTGTCTCTCTCCCCTCTGTCCCCTCTCCCCACGCTCCCTTCTCCATCTCTCGCACTCTCCCTCCCACTCTCCCCTCGCTCCACGTGTCTCTCTCCCCTCTTCCCCCACTCTCCCCTCGCTCCCAGTGTCTCTCTCCCCTCTCCCCCCACTCTCCCATCGCTCCCTGTGTCTCTCTCCCCTCTCTCCCCACTCTACCATCGCCCCCTTCTGCCGGTCTCTCCTCCTCTCTCCCAGGTCGCCTTTGCAGAAGAGTCGATGCTGTTTCATGTCTTTCAGCGGGTTCAGCAGCTCCTCGTTAAATTAAGGACACCACGACTCTCCCGCTTATCCTCTCCCCCTCCTCTCCCATCCCTCTCTCCACTCGCCCCCCCAATCCTCTCCAATCTCTCCATTCTCTCCATCTTCCTTCTCACCCAAATCTCCCCCCCCCTCCACCAACCCCACCGTCTCTCCCCTCTCTTCCCCGTCTCCCCCGTCCCTTGTCTCTCTCCTCCCCACCCCTCTCCTCTTCCCCTCCCCCCCACCGTCTCTCCCCTCTCTTCCCCGTCTCCCCCGTCCCGTCTCTCTCCTCCCCACCCCTCTCCTCTTCCCCTCCCCCCCACCGTCTCTCCCGTCTCGTGCTCCTCAGCCAATAGCGAGGCACTTCTCTCCACCCCCCCCCCCCCCGAGTTCCCAGTGGGAATCTCGGTGCCCCGGGAATTCTCAAGTTCCCCGCGGCGGCGGCGGCGAGACGCTCGCATCCCGGCTCCCAGCATCATCCCTGGGGGGGTGGCGGGTTGTTTAGGGGGGTGAGGAAGAGGGATCAAGGGGGGCCCTGGGGGTGTCTCGGCTGTGTTACTTGCTTGGGGGGGGGGTCCTGGACTGGGACAACAACACATCGACCGCGAGAAGCAAGTAAGTTTCACTGCGCTCACTGCTGCGGTTCAACAGGTCCGCTAGAGCGATCCTCGTGTGCGCTCCGTCGCAGACTGTGGGCACACACTCGTGTGGTTGTGTTGCATTCAGACACACACTCACACACTCACACACCACACAATCACACACACCCCACACAATCACACACACACATACACCACACAATCACCCACTCACACACTCGTGTAGTTGTGTTGCATTCAGACACACACCACACACTCACCACTCAATCACACACACCTCACACACACTCACACAATCACCTACTCGTGTGGTTGTGTTGTATTCAGACACACACACACCACACAGTCACACACTCACACACCACACACACACACCACCACACAATCACACGATCACACGCAATCACACACACACACTCGTGTGATTGTGTTGCATTCAGACACACACACCACCATACACACACACCACACAATCACACACTCGTGGTTGTATTGCATTCAGACACACACACTTACACCACCACACAATCACAAAATCACACACTCACACACTCACAATCACACACACACCACACAATCACACACTCACACTCGTGTGTTTGTGTTGCATTCAGACACACACACACCACACACTCACACAATCACACACTCGTCTGAATGCAACACAATCACAATCACACACTCGTGTGATTGTGATTGTTTCTGAATGTGAGTGTGTGTGGTATATGTGGTGTGTGGTGTGAGTGTGTGTGTGGTGTGAGTGTGTGTGAGTGTGTGTGTGAGAGTGTATGTGGTGTGTGTGGTGTGAGTGTGTGTGGTGTGTGTGTGGTGTGGTGTGTGTGTGGTGTGTGTGTGGTGTGAATCTATGTGGTGTGAGTGTGTGTGTGGTGTGTGTGTGGTGTGAGTGCGTATGATGTGAATGTGGTGTGAGTGTGTGTGTGGTGTTTGTGGTGTGAGTGTGATGTGTGAGTGTGTGGTGTGTGTGTGTGTGGTGTGAGTGTTTGTGTGGTGTGTGTGGTGTGTGTGTGTATGGTGTGTGGTGTGTGTGGTGTGAGTGTGTGAGTGTGTGTAAGTGTGTGCGTGGTGTGTGTGTGTGGTGTGTGTGAGTGTGTGTGTGAGTGTGTGTGGTGTGTGTGTGGTGTGAGCGTGTGTCTGTGTCGTGTGTGTGGTGTGTGGTGTGTGTGGTGTGTGAGTGTGTGTGTGGTGTGAGTGTGTGCGTGGTGTGTGGTGTGTGTGAGTGTGTCTGAATGCAACACTGGGTGACAATTATCTGAAGCAGTCTTTGGCCTCCCCCCCCGGCAGATCAACTCGGCATCGAGTGAGTATCTGCTGCCGTGGTATTAACATCGCCGCTAGGGAGACAAAGGCGGCCGGGCGTGTTGCTGGCCACTCACGACCCTTGTGTGCCGTGCCGGCCTTAGTAGCTGCTGCTGCTTCTTAACGGCACTTGCCACACAAAGTCTGCTAAGTCTCCACGGGGGGGGGGGGGGGGCTCTTTGTCTCTGAGTGATTGTATACGGCACAAGTGCTCGCGATCCACACTTGCCCCAGCACTCCGTGGAAGGCTATACGGGCGAGCTCTGTCTTGGTGTGCACGAGTTAATGTGTGTATATAATAATGTGTCAGTGTGTGTTTGTGGACGCTTATTGATGTGTTGTGAGCTCTTAACGGGAAACCCATTATGCCACCAAAACAACACAGACAGACACAAAAAAACAAAGATTCCTCCGTGTAGCCTTAATAGACTGTAGGGGCAAGTGCTGTTAGCGAGCACCTATAAAGGCCGGCACGGCACACGAGGGGGTGGGTGGCCAGCACCACGCCCGGCCGCCTTTGTCTCCCTAGAGGCGATGTTTACACATCGCACCAGGTATTCATTTGAGGTTGAGTCGACAGACATACATACACTCATACACAAAGGCTAAGATCCCCCATGTAGCTCACTAGGGGCTCTTCATGCCCGGCCGCCTTTGTCTCCCCAGTGCCAATGTTTTATACGCCGCACCGAGTACTAATTTATGGCTGAGCCGACACAGGTATTCGCCACTGTTTTTGGTCGTGAGCGGGAATCGAACTTGTGTTGCCAGGTTCGTAGCGCAGCGCGCGAACCGCTACACTACCACTCCCCACACACACACTGACACACACACACAGACACAAAGACGCACACACAGAAACACACACTGACACACACACAGACATACACACAGACGCACACACAGAAACACACACACAAACACACACTGGCACACACACAGACATGCACACAGACACACACAGACACACAGAAACACCCACATAGACACGCACACATACACACATACACACAAAAACACACACAGAGACACACACAGAAACACACATACACACAGACACACACAAACAGACACACAGACACACACAAACAGACACACACACACAAACAGACACGCACACAAACAGACACACACACACAGAGACACACACACACAGAGACAGACACACACAGAGACAGACACACACAGAAACACAGACACACACAGACACACACAGAACACACAGACACAGAGACACACAGACACAGAGACACACACACAGAGACACACACACACTCCCTTACACACGCACGCCCTCAGTCTGAGCGAGATGAAAGTTGCGGAGGAATACATCACGTGGTCGTCTCTGTACAGCGGCGCTTGTGGCGCTGCTGATGATGATGATGACATTGAAGGATGGGGTCGTGGTGGTGATGATGAAATATGTGCGTGGTGACCCAACAGTCTGTGAAAGGCTACACGGGGGATCTTTGCTTTGCATGTATCGAGAAGATGGATGATGATGATGGAGGTGGTGGTGTATCGGCCTTTATAGGTGCTCGCTAACAGCACTTGCCCCAACAGTCTCTGAAAGGCTACACGGGGGATCTTTGCTTTGCATGTATCGAGAAGATGGATGATGATGATGATGGAGGTGGTGGTGTATCGGCCTTTATAGGTGCTCGCTAACAGCACTTGCCCCAACAGTCTCTGAAAGGCTACACGAGGGATCTTTGCTTTGCATGTATCGAGAAGATGGATGATGATGATGATGGAGGTGGTGGTGTATCGGCCTTTATAGGTGCTCGCTAACAGCACTTGCCCCAACAGTCTCTGAAAGGCTACACGGGGGATCTTTGCTTTGCATGTATCGAGAAGATGGATGATGATGATGATGATGGAGGTGGTGGTGTATCGGCCTTTATAGGTGCTCGCTAACAGCACTTGCCCCAACAGTCTCTGAAAGGCTACACGAGGGATCTTTGTATCTACTTGATTTGTGTTGATGATGGTTACGTTGATGTGACCTCTGCATGTTTAATAGATTTCCGTTCTCTATTAAATAACACACGCAATTAAATACCGTCGTACAAATATAAAAAAAAACAGACGCCTGTAATCAGTCGACGGTGATGATGGTGAAAACAGAACCACATACCGGGACACCTAATTGATCACGTGGGCCCAATTAGCTCTGCCGTGGGGGGGCGGGGGGGGGGAGGGGTCCCCTGAACTCACCGAGGGGGGCCGAGGGGGGCCGAGGGGATATCCGTCCTGGCGCGTCCTCACAACCCCCTCTTCAATTGTTCATCTGCCTAGTCAGGAATCAATGTGTGCAATGTACAGGTAGTCCCCGAGTTACGATGCTCCGACTTACGATATTTCGATCTTACGATGGCGATACGACACAATTGCCATCAAGAACCTTAACATCGTTCAAGTGTGCAGACGACGGACATAATCTTGGTGGGTAC
The DNA here is from genome assembly GCF_964198595.1 of Lampetra fluviatilis. Taxonomy (NCBI): domain Eukaryota; kingdom Metazoa; phylum Chordata; class Hyperoartia; order Petromyzontiformes; family Petromyzontidae; genus Lampetra; species Lampetra fluviatilis. Next base: position 5,097,474 of record NC_136324.1, read on the forward strand.
AGTACAATATGATACGTTACGATACGTGCAATGCATGTATACACTACACTATACACTTCGCTATACACTACACTATACACTACATTATTACACTTCACTATACACTACACTATACACTACACTACACACTACATGATTACTATACACTACACTATACATTACACTATACACTACATTATTACACTAAATTATTACACTACACTATACACTACATTATTACACTACACTATACATTACATTATTACACTACACTATACACTTCACTACACTATACACTACACTATACACTACATGATTACTATACACTACACTATACATTACACTATACACTACGCTATGATACGTAGCTTTAGCGATTTCATTTTAGGGTTACCACGATACGATACGTTCAATGCATGTTAAAAGTTTTTTTTTTATAGCAGATTGGATTGTTTCCTGAAAAAACTTTCTATTAAATTACAGTTCATATAGGTAGGCTAAGAAGTTACCTTGTTTTTTTACTTTACATTTTACTGTGCAATACAGTATTGTAATTAATACATACATACAGTATATAGTGTATACAGTACGGTACTGTAAATTGCTCTGTTTTGCTAAATTATCACCATTCTTTAAGACTCCTGGGTAGGCTATAGGCCATCTTCGACTTACGATATTTTCGACTTACGATGGGGTCGTCGTAACGCATCTCCATCGTAAATAGAGGACTGCCAGTAATTGTCATCAGGGCCCCGTGGTGTAACGGGCAGTCTCCAACTCGCATCATCCACTATGCCCCTCTCATGGCCTCTCTCTGTACGTGCTACGGAGTAGGGCCATTGCCTGAAACGTCGCCTATTAAATGTTAGTTTCGTTTTGTACGGCCGCACACTCAGTGTTGTTGTTATTGACGAGTTGCTGTTGTTTGCGAAGCACTGCCAACGCAGCTGCAGCAGCATCACCGTTTGTTTAAAAATATATATAAAGTTTTGGGTACGTACGGTGCGAAAGAAGCTCAACATACAAGCAAAGGTGCGGCCCTGCAAGTGACTGCCCATGCCACTGCTGGCTGAAGGGGCCTGTGGGTGGACTCTTCCTTGGACGAACGCCTTGGCCGAGGTGTGAGCGCCCACACTTCACCACCCCACCACCACCACCACAAGCGACTCGCCCATCTGAGGAGAGGGGATGAAGGAGATTTAAGAATTCTAGATTTGAAGCTTTCGTGACTGCAAGGATTCATATTCTTAGGGTTTTTTCCGTAAAGTCACGTAGGTAAAAAAAGAAAATTAATAAAAGTTAAATGAAAATAAAATAAAAATCACGACGTTTCGGAGGCAACACAAGCTTCCGTCTTCAGGTGGAACCGTCACAGCACGATAGCTGTATCAAGTGATTTAATTTTAATTTTTTACCTACGTGACTTTACCGAAAAAAACCTAAGAATATGAGATTTAAGAAACTTGCAGCGTTATTTCAGCTGCCGCGACGAGAAATCGAATCGAACCGGCCTGCAATTGCCTGTGGAGTATGGTCCACATAACCCCCCCCACCCCAACACGACCATCAACGGCGTGGAGAGGCCCTCATCCAGCAGTGGATCGCGGAAGGCGCAACGCGTGAGTGGTGAGATGAGTCGGGGGGGGGTGGTAGCGTGTGAGCTGCGACTACGCCGAACAGCAGCAGCCACAACAAAGACCCCGAGCCCCCACCCCAACCCCCCTAGGCCCCACCCCAAACCCCCCCCTAGCCCCCACCCCAACCCCCCTAGCCCCCACCCCCCCTAGCCCCCACCCCCCTAGCCCCCACCCCCACTCCCCTAGGCCCCAACCCCAACCCCCCTAGGCCCCACCCCAACCCCCCCTAGCCCCCACCCCAACCCCCCCTAGCCCCCACCCCCCCCTAGCCCCCACCCCCACCCCCCTAGCCCCCACCCCAACCCCCCTAGCCCCCACCCCAACCCCCCCTAGTCCCCACCCTCTAGCCCCCACCCCAACTCCAGCTAGCCCCCAACCCCCCTAGCCCCCACCCCCACCCTAGCCCCCACCCCAACCCCCCTAGCCCCCACCCCAACTCCCGCTAGCCCCCAACCCCCCCTAGCCCCCAACCCCTCGTGATGACTTCACCCCCCTCCAGCCCCTCCCCTCGTCCAACGCCCCGACCCCACCACCTACAACACGCCCACTCCCCTTTAGCTGCTAAATTTGGCGTCTCGCGTTATTTTAATAATTTAATTATTCTGTTAAATACCCCCCAGCCCCCACCCCCATCCCCCCCTCACCCCCCCCACAACACCGCACGGCGCGAGCCCAGTCTCACGTGGGGGTGGGAGGCTGCGTGTGCGAGTGAGCGGGCTGTGGTGGGGGGGGGTATGTGTTGTGGTGGTGTGGTGAGACCCGTGGTGTGGTGGGCCTCATCGTGGTGTGGTGAGACCCGTGGTGTGGTCAGACCTGTGGTGTGGTGAGCCTCATCGTGGTGTGGTGAGACCTGTGGTGTGGTGAGACCCGTGGTGTGGTGAGCCTCATCGTGGTGTGGTCAGACCTGTGGTGTGGTGAGCCTCATCGTGGTGTGGTCAGACCTGTGGTGTGGTGAGCCTCATCGTGGTGTGGTGAGACCCGTGGTGTGGTGAGCCCCATCATGGTGTGGCGATTCCTGTGGTGTGGTGAGACCCTTCATGATGTGGTGAGAGTTGATCCATCATGGTGTGGCAATACCCGTGGTGTGATGGGACCCATCTCGAATTGGTGACACCCATCATGATGTATCCAGACCCATCACGGTTTGGCGAGCATCATCATGATGTGCCGATGCCCGTGGTGTGGTGTGACCCGTGGTGTGGTGAGACCCTTCATGGTGTGGTGAGACCCTTCATGGTGTGGTGAGACCCGTGGTGTGGTGAGACCAGCTGTGTGCCGAGCCCCATCGCGGCGTGGTGGTGTGGCCCATGGTGTGACCGTCCACATGATCTCCCTCATTCATCGCCTTCGTCCTTACGCGCGGCTCCACGAGGCGGCCCGAGGACATTGTGAGCCGAGGGGCAGATGTGCCATTGTTGTTGGGGTCTATTGTAGACCCTCCTCCTCCACCGCCTTGCTTTTGTGAGGACAAATGTGGGGATGAGGGCTGGTGATGGGAGTGGAGGCGGTGATGGGAGTGGAGGCGGTGAAGGGGATTGAAGGCGGTGATGGGGGTGGTGATGGTGGTGGAGGTGGTGATGGGGGTGGAGGTGCTGATGGGGGTGGAGGCGGTGATGGGGGTGGAGGCGGTGATGGGGTTGGAGGCGGTGATGGGGTTGGAGGCGGTGATGGGGGTGGAGGTGGAGGCGGTGATGGGGGTGGAGGCGGTGATGGGGGGTGGAGGTGGAGATGGGTGATGGGGTTGGAGGTGGTGATGGGGGGTGGAGGCGGTGATGGGGGTGGAGGCGGTGATGGGGGTGGTGATGGTGGTGGAGATGGTGATGGGGGTGGAGGTGCTGATGGGGGTGGAGGCGGTGGGATGGGGGTGGAAGCGGTGATGGGGTTGGAGGCGGTGATGGGGGTGGAGGCGGTGATGGGGGTGGAGGCGGTGATGGGGGGTGGAGGTGGAGATGGGGTTGGAGGTGGTGATGGGGGGGTGGAGGCGGTGATGGTGGTGGTGATGGGGGTGGAGGCGGTGATGGGGGTGGAGGCGGGTGATGGGGGTGGAGGCGGGTGATGGGGTTGGAGGTGGGTGTGGAGGTGGTGATGGGGGTGGAGGCGGTGATGGTGAGGGAGTGGTGGCGCAGCGGTCGGCGCACTGCGCCAAGAATCCGGCCACGAGGGTTCGATTCCCGCTTCACGGCCACAATTCGTGATAGTCGAACCTGCTCTGTGGATCCCCTAGGTCGACGCGGCCTCAAATGAGTAGCGCAGCCGTGTGACCCATCAGCGTCGGGGAGACAAAGGCGGCCGACCGTGGTTCCGACCCCCCCCACTCTCCCCACCCTGACATTGTCGGCATCGCTCTTGCTTCAACGGCCAGGGAGATCTTTGTCTTCTGTGATGGTGGCGGGGGCTTTGGAGACGTTAGGGGTGGGGGGGGGTCCTGTGACGTTTCGTGCGGAGGATGGGGAGGGGGTTTGGGTGATTATGTCTCGGAGCGCAGCTGCTCTGTGGAGTGTTGTGGGGTGGGGGGGGAAGTGAGACAAAGGCGGCCGCGAGGGGGAGCGTGCATCGGGGACAAAAGGCGTGGGGGAGAGGGAATTCGAGAGAATGGTTTGTCGGTCTGTGGATCTGTGCAAGCACGTGTGTGTGTGGGTGTGTGTGTGTGGAGTGTGTGTGTGTGTGGGTGTGTGTGTGGGAGTGTGTGTGGGAGTGTGTGTGGGTGTGTGTGTGGGAGTGTGTGTGTGTGTGGGTGTGTGTGTGTGTGGGTGTGTGTGTGGGAGTGTGTGTGGGAGTGTGTGTGGGTGTGTGTGGGAGTGTGTGTGTGTGTGGGGAGTGTGTGTGTGTGGGTGTGTGTGTGTGGGAGTGTGTGTGTGTGTGGGTGTGTGTGTGGGAGTGGGTGTGTGTGTGGGAGTGTGTGTGTGGGAGTGTGTGTGTGTGTGTGTGAGTGTGTGTGTGGGAGTGTGTGTGTGTGTGTGTGGGAGTGTGTGTGTGTGTGGGAGTGTGTGTGTGTGTGGGTGTGTGTGTGGGAGTGTGTGTGGGTGTGTGTGTGGGAGTGTGTGTGTGGGAGTGTGTGTGGGAGTGTGTGTGTGTGTGGGAGTGTGTGTGTGTGTGGGAGTGTGTGTGTGGGAGTGTGTGTGTGTGGGAGTGTGTGTGTGGGAGTGTGTGTGTGGGAGTGTGTGTGTGTGGGAGTGTGTGTGTGGGTGTGTGTGTGGGGACTGAGTGTGGGTGTGGTGTAGAGGTTAGCGCGCTGCGCTACGAACCTGGCAACCCGAGTTCGATTCCCGCTCACGGCCAACACCGGTGACGATTATCTAAACCGGTCCTGGGCCTCCCCTAGGTCGTCTCAGCCTCATATGAGTATCTGGTGCGGTGTGTAAACATCGCCACGAGGGGGGACAAAGGCGGCGGGCCGGGGCGTGGGTGTTGGCTACCCACCCCCTCGTGTACAGTTCCGGCCTTCAAAGGTGCTCGCTAACAGCACTTGCCACAACATTCTGTTAAGGCTATACGGGGTATCTTTGTCTTTGATATGTGCATCGGGAATGTCTCTCCTTCACTGACCTGCTCAAGGCCTACGATACCATAACTAGGTCAGGGCTCTGAGTTTTCCTTCGTGATTTTGGGGTCACGGTCCCTCTAACTCGCAATCATTGAGGATCTTCATGATGGTGGGCAGGCCCCCGAGTATTGTGTGTTCAGTCTGAGCGAGATGAGGGTTGTGGGGTGTGACAGGGCATGGTCCTCTGCCCCCCCACACTATTTAATATATCCTTTGATCACGTCGTTTTCAGACGTGATCTTTCCATGGTTCCACCGGAGGAATTTCCATCTTGTGCAGATACAATAGAAGACGGATCGATGTCCGGGTGCGGTCAAGGGATGTCTCCCTATGGTGTGTCTATTTCATTTGTTGCACGGATGATCCCGTTTAGCCAGTTTCCCGGCTATCTTATAACACGGAAGAGCCCGTGGTGCTTGAGCACCACCGATAACCAAAGAAACGAGATTGTGTGTCTGTTGAACTTCTTTCGCACCGTGCGTAGTCACCAGTGAGTGGGTGAGTGGGTGAGTGGGTGGGTGGGTGGGTGAGTGGGTGAGTGGGTGAGTGAGTGGGTGAGTGAGTGAGTGAGTGGGTGAGTGGGTGAGTGTGTGAGTGAGTGGGTGAGTGAGTGGGTGAGTGAGTGGGTGAGTGGGTGCGTGAGTGAGTGAGTGGGTGGGTGGGTGAGTGGGTGGGTGGGTGAGTGGGTGGGTGGGTGGGTGGGTGAGTGAGTGGGTGGGTGGGTGGGTGGGTGGGTGAGTGGGTGGGTGAGTGGGTGGGTGGGTGGGTGAGGTGGGTGGGTGGGTGGGTGGGTGGGTGGGTGAGTGAGTGAGTGGGTGGGTGAGTGTGTGAGTGGGTGGGTGAGTGGGTGGGTGGGTGAGTGAGTGGGTGAGTGGGTGGGTGAGTGAGTGAGTGAGTGGGTGGGTGTGTGAGTGAGTGGGTGAGTGAGTGGGTGAGTGAGTGAGTGGGTGAGTGAGTGGGTGCGTGAGTGAGTGAGTGGGTGAGTGAGTGGGTGAGTGAGTGAGTGGGTGAGTGAGTGGGTGGGTGAGTAGGTGAGTGGGTGAGTGAGTGGGTGAGTGAGTGAGTGGGTGAGTGTATGCATGTTTATGTTGGACTTCTTTCGCACCGTACGTAGCCAACCGCGTGAATCGGAGATGCGGGGGACGAGTACACAAGGAACCTCAAGGAATATTGTACAACTAACAAACGAATGTAATGTAACGGTCGTAAACTAAAACGGTGAAAATATAACACGCTTGCAAGATGGATAAAGTTAGGTTCAGGTATTGGTCAACCATGATGATCAACACGTTGGCTTTCGCGACTAATATCATGCATAATACAGGGTTTTTAAATCCTTTATATTAAGTTCACTTGCTTGCTTGCTTGCGCGCTTACGACCGTGCAAATCTTTCGGTCGTTTTTTAACCCACTTCCCGTGATCCTATCGAGCTGACATTTTGCACACAGACTCGTTGCGCGTGACAATTTATTTTCGTGAAAATTTTTTTCCAAAATGTTCCAACTTTTTAGGATTTTTTTTTTCATATTTTATTTAAAATACCAATGTGATAAAAATGAAACTCTTACTCAAGAAAAACAGAAATGAATAATAAAATAAAACCGATGCCACGCATATAAAGGGTTTATAGTGAAAAACTTTGTTTTTACGGGTTAATTTTTTTGGGGGTTAGATCGTTTATTTGGGTTAGATATTTACACGATCTAACCCCAACAAAAAACCCTGTATTGTCCGTGATAATTTGGTATACGGCATTGATTCTCACTCTGAGAAGGAGTTGGAGACCCCCTCTGGAAGAGCATCTGCGCTGGTTTAAAACATTGAGGCTGGCCTGCAAAGATCCATCCTGGGTTCCCCCAAGGTTGGATTTGTGTGAGGAGCTCGCAGATCCTTGAAAGATCTGGACACAGTCCCATCGGTGAGCTCCTCCTGGCAGGCGAGGCTGCGTTGGCTGCATCGGTCAATGTAGCCCGTGTGCCCAGCCACCGCGTACCCAAGCAGCTTTTGTTTGGCCGCATAGAGGGGTCGAAACTGGCGCGGCACGGGCTAGAGAAGAGATGTGGTACAGAAGGATGTGGAGCTGAGTGGACTTGTCGATGACCGGTACCAGCGGTGTCGAGATCGGCCTCTAGAGGAGGCTCGTGAAGGACGCCGCTGCTGCTGGGCAGAGAAGCGACGCTCACAACAACGAGCGGATTAAACACAGCAAGTTGACACATGTCAGTCATCTCAGTCAATCAACCCATGGCACCTGGGTCTGGTCCCCGAACTCCTGCCAGCAGCGAGCTTTTGACAGTCCAATTGGCCTCACAGTGCACCTAGCCTGGCACAAGCGCCGTGGTGACGTCCCCCCATTTATTGGCGAACGACGGTTGTTGTCGTCGTGTGTGTGTCTGTCATCTGGCCGTGTTTTTACGCTGGGTTTTATAATCCGAGGTGTGGGGGGGGGGAGTGGGGGCGTGGGGGAGGGGGCGTGGGGGGCGTCTCTCCCCACGCACGCACCCGGGGGGGTCTGCAGGGCCAGGTGTCTCACACCCTCCCCCCTACGCCCCCCCCCCCACCCCCCACGCCCCCCCACCCCCCGCATCTCCCACGTCCCCCCACGCCCCCCCACCCACCCCCCGCATCTCCCACGCCCCGCCCCCATCACCCATGCCCCTCCCCCATACCCTCCCCTCACCCCTTGTCCCTAGCCCCCACTCCAACCCTACAAAGCCAAAACAAAAAGATCCCCCGTATAGCCTCGAACGACTTTTGGGGCAAGTGCTGTTAGCGAGCACCTATGAAGGCCGCCACGGCGCACGAGGGCGTAGGTGGTCAGCACCACGCCCGACCGCCTTTGTCTCCCCAGTGGCGATGTTTACACACCGCACCAGGTACTCATTTGAGGCTGAGTCGATCTAGGGTAGGCCCAGGACCGGTTCAGATATTCGTCACCGATATTGGCCGTGAGCGGGAATCGAACTCGTGTCGCCGGGTTCGTAGCGCAGCGTAGCGCTAACCGCTGCACCACCGCTCCCCGCCACAACCCTCCCCACCACTCCTACTCCCTTCCCCACCACTCCCCTCCCCACCACTCGACTTCCCACCACTCCCCTCGCACTCCACACCACTCCCCTCCCCACCACTCCCCTCCCCACCACTCCCCTGCTCACCACTCCCCTCCCCACCACTCCCACTCCCCACCACTCCCCTCCCCACCACTCCCCACCACTCCCCACCACTCCCCTCCCCACCACTCCCCTGCCCACCCCTGCCCACCCCTGCCCACCACTCCCCTCCCCACCACTCCCCTGCCCACCCCTGCCCACCCCTGCCCACCCCTGCCCACCACTCCCATGCCCCTCCCTTGCCCCCCACCGCCACTTCCACGAAGTCAAGGCGCCTCGCGCGTGCACATCACGTGGCGCAAATCGATGTTTGGGTGGGCCTCCCCTAGGTCGACTCGGCCTTAAATGGGCTCCCCGGTGCGGAGTGCACACTGACAAAGGCGGCCGGGCGTGGGGGGCGAGCCGCCTTCACAGGTGCCGCTCGCTAGCAGCAACTTGCCCCAAAAGTCTGCCAAGGCTACGTGGTGGGGGATCTTTGTCGCTGTGTGTGTACGCGCGTGTGTGGAAGTAAAGTGTGTGTACGTGTGTGTAAGTAAAGTGTGCGTGTGTGTGTAAGTAAAGTGTGCGTGTGTGTGTAAGTAAAGTGTGTGTACGTGTGTGTAAGTAAAGTGTGCGTGCGTGTGTGTAAGTAAAGTGTGCGTGTGTGTGTGCGTGTGTGTAAATAAGTAAAGTGTGCGTGCGTGTGTGTAAGTAAAGTGTGCGTGTGTGTGTAAGTAAAGTGCGTGTGTGTAAGTAAAGTGTGCGAGTGTGTGCGCGCGCGTGTGTGTGTACGCGTGTGTGTGTAAGTAAAGGGTGCGTATGTGTGTGTGTGTGCGTGTGTGTGTGCGCGCGTGTGTGTGCGCGCGTTTGTGTGTGTGTGTAAATAAAGTGTGTGTGTGTGTGCGCGTGTGTGTGCGCGTGTGTGTGTGTGTGTAAATAAAGTGTGCGTGTGTGTGCGCGTGTGTGTGCGCGTGTGTGTGCGCGTGTGTGTGCGCGTGTGTGTGCGCGTGTGTGTGTGTGCGCGTGTGTGCGCGTGTGTGTGTGTGCGTGTGCACGTGTGTGTGTAAATAAAGTGTGCGTGTGTGTGCGCGTGTGTGTGCGCGTGTGTGTGTGTGCGTGTGTGTGCGCGTGTGTGTGTGTGCGTGTGCGCGTGTGTGTGTGCGTGCCCGGCTGTCGTCATGGTAACGCTTTGAGAGCCGCTCGTGAAGATGAGAAGCGAGAGGGGGGGGGGATTCTGAGAGTTTGCGAGAGTCGGTGATGGGGGTGGAGGTCGCCCTCTGCCCCCCCCTTCCCCCCGCAGGAAACCCAGGGGGCGGGGCGAGTGCTGCGTGTTGTGAGTCAGGGAGCGGTCTGGGGTGTCTTGGAGACATCACCATCAATATCCCCATCACTAACCCCATCACCATCACCCTCACCATCCCCATCACTAACCCCATCACCATCTCCATCGCTGTCCCATCTCCATCGCCCTCACCATACCCATCACTAACCCCGTCACTAACCCCGTCACTAACCCCATCACTAACCCCGTCACTAACCCCATCACTATCCCCATCTCCATCGCCCTCACCATCCCCATCACTAACCCCGTCACTAACCCCGTCACTAACCCCGTCACCATCTGCATCACTAACCCCATCGCTATCCAAATCACTTTCCCCATCACGATCCCACCACTAAATCCATCGCTATCCCCATCACTAAACCCATCACCACCCCCATCACTATCCCCATCACCACGCCATCACCACCCCATCACCACCTCATCACCATCCCCATCACCACCCCCATCACCACCCCATCACCACCCCTATCCCCACGACTATCGGCATCGTGAGTGGATGGCTAGTGTAGCGATGGGCATTTCAGTTTCATTCCGCCGCTCGCCGCGTTCTCCCAGCGGAGTTGTCAATCTGCCGCTCCCACGGGGGATGGGGAGGGGAGAGGCCGCTGCCATCAGCAGCCTGGGGGAGAGGGGACCCCCCCCCCCGCGTGAGTGGAGGAGGATTGCCTCTTCGGTAGCTCCAAACCGGCGTGGTGCAAGCGTCTTGCCACCATCGCCACCATCATCATCATCAGCACTGCGCCTGCAATCACACCCGGAGTGATCATCATCATCTCAGTCACTGCGCCTGCAATCACACCCAGAGTGATCATCATCAGCAGCACTGCGCCTGCAATCACACCCGAAGTGATCATCATCAGCAGCACTGCGCCTGCAATCACACCCGAAGTGATCATCATCAGCAGCACTGCGCCTGCAATCACACCCGAAGTGATCATCATCATCATCAGCACTGCGCCTGCAATCACACCCGGAGTGATCATCATCAGCAGCACTGGCTCTGCAATCACACCCGAAGTGATCATCATCAGCAGCACTGCGCCTGCAATCACACCCGGAGTGATCATCATCATCATCATCAGCAGCAGCCATGATAAATCCACTGCTGGATGAATGCCTCCCCACGCTGCCGCCGTCACCTCTCGAGATGACGCGGTGAAATAATCCGCCCAGCACCTGCACACACGAACTCATTGAGAATCATGCTGCTGATGATGCTGATGATACTGCTGCTGCTGCTGATGATGACGATGCCGCTGTTGATGCCGCTGCTGCTGCTGCTGATGTCGCTGCTGCTGTTGCTGATGTCGCGAGCCATGCGAACACACGCGGCGTCTCAGCCCGGGTGCCTCTGGGCTCCGTTGGGTGCCGGCGAGTAGCGAGGTTTATCGGCCACCACCTCGGACGAAGCGAAGGACGCGTGTCCGATTGCGTAGGCGCGGTGCCTTTGCAGCGCGGCGAGGGGGGGGGGGGCTCATCGTAAAGAGGGGGGGGGGGCTCATTGTAAAGAGGGGGGGGGGGGGGGGTTGTGTGTGGGGGAGCGGTGGGATAGCGGTTAGCGCGCTGTGATACGAACCCGGCGTGTGACGTTTCCGGCCGTCATAGGTGCTCGCTAACAGCACTTGCCCCAAAAGTATCCTCATCATCCTCATCATCCTCATCAACCTCATCATTCTCATCATCCTAATCATCCTCATCATCCTCATCAACCTCATCCTCATCATCCTCATCATCATCATCAACCTCATCATCCTCATCAACCTCATCATTCTCATCAACCTCATCATCCTCATCATCATCATCAACCTCATCATCCTCATCAACCTCATCATTCTCATCAACCTCATCATCCTCATCATCATCATCATTCTCATCAACCTCATCATCCTCATCATCATCATCAACCTCATCATCCTCATCATCCTCATCAACCTCATCATTCTCATCAACCTCATCATCATCATCATCAACCTCATCATCCTCATCAACCTCATCATCCTCATCAACCTCATCAACCTCATCATCATCCTCATCAACCTCATCATCCTCATCAACCTCATCATCCTCATCAACCTCATCATCCTCATCAACCTCATCAACCTCATCATCCTCATCAACCTCATCATTCTCATCAACCTCATCATCCTCATCATCATCATTCTCATCAACCTCATCATCCTCATCATCATCAACCTCATCATCCTCATCATCCTCATCAACCTCATCATTCTCATCAACCTCATCATCCTCATCATCATCATCATCAACCTCATCATCCTCATCAACCTCATCATCCTCATCAACCTCATCAACCTCATCATCATCCTCATCATCATCATCCTCATCATCCTCATCAACCTCATCATCCTCATCAACCTCATCATCATCAACCTCATCATCCTCATCAACCTCATCATCATCAACCTCATCATCCTCATCAACCTCATCATCCTCATCATCCTCATCAACCTCATCATTCTCATCAACCTCATCATCCTCATCATCATCATCATCAACCTCATCATCCTCATCAACCTCATCATCCTCATCAACCTCATCAACCTCATCATCATCCTCATCATCATCATCCTCATCATCCTCATCAACCTCATCATCCTCATCAACCTCATCATCCTCATCAACCTCATCATCATCATCAACCTCATCATCCTCATCAACCTCATCATCATCATCATCCTCATCATCCTCATCATCCTCATCAACCTCATCAACCTCATCATCCTTATCATCCTCATCATCATCATCATCAACCTCATCATCATCATCATCATCCTCATCATCCTCATCATCCTCATCATCAACCTCATCAGCATCATCAACCTCATCATCCTCATCATCCTCATCATCGACAGAGCGATGCGAGTGCGCACAGGCGACCTGAGTTTGATTCCCGCTCAAAGCCAACATCAGTGACGAGTATGCGAACCGGTCCCGTGCCTCCCCTAGGTCGACTCAGCCTTAAATGGGTACCTGCTTCAGCGTGTATTCACCGACAGCAGTGGGGAGACAAAGGCGGCTGGGTAGTGGTTTTTCAGCGCACACCCACCTCCTCCTGGCGCGACGCTTCAGTCCTAACATGCCCTCGCTGGCAGCGCTTGCTCCAACAGCCCATTAACGCTGTCGGGGGGTGACCTCTGTCTCTGTGCGAGTGCGAAGAGGGGGGGCGGGTGGTGAGTGGCGTGGCCGTGTCCGAGTGGCGGTGAGCGGCGAGGTTTGGAGTGTCGTGCTGGAGGCCACGATGTGTCTGCGGTGTCTTCCGCGGTGAGCTACGAACTCGGCCACCCGAGTTCGATTCCCGCTCACGGCCCAACATCGGTGACGGGAATGTTGGGAATCGGTTTTGGGCCTCCCCTAGGTCTACTCAGCCTCAAATTAGTATCTGTTGGGGTGCGTGTGTGGAGCGGTGGCGTAGTGGTTAGCACGAGTTCAATTCCCTTTCACGACCAACAACAGTGTTGAATTGATGAACTCGTCCAGGTCGACTCAGCCTCAAATGAGTACCTGGTGCGGTGTGTAAAAACATCGCCACTGGGGAGACAAAGGCGGCCGGGCGTGGTGCTGGCCACCCACCCCCTGGTGTACCGTCCCAGCCTTCACAGGTGCTCGCTAACAGCACTCGCCCCAACAGTCTGTGAAGGCGATGATGGGGAATCTTAGTTTTGCATGAGCCAGTGGTGTAGCCGTCTTTCTGTGCGCATCTGAGAGCGGCGAGGCTCGATCTGTCTGTGTGTACGTTGTGGCTAATTCCCTGTCTCTCTGTGAATGTTGTGGCCGGCCCTGTCTCTGTGCGCAGGAGGAAGTGGTGCCGGAGAGACTTGCTTCAACACGCCCGCCACTGCCCCCTGAGTGTGTACTCGCCTCTTCTTAAGTGCGTAACTCAAGACCTCCCCTGTGCCTCCTCCTCCCTCCCTCTCCACGTCCATCCCCTCCACACACACCCCGACCATAACTTCTTCCCCGAATCTCCCCAGTCTTCAGTGCGCGTTCAGTCCGTTACAGGCGGGGTGCGTGTGTCGGGCGTGGTGCTGGCCACATCGCTCCCGTGTGTACGGTTGCGGCCTGCATAGGTGCTCGCTAACAGCACTTGCCCTAACGGAACAGTGTGTTAAGTCTCTTGCGGGGTATCTTTGTCTTTCTGTGTGTGCCTGTTGTTCGGGGTGAGTTGCTGTGTGTGGGAGTGTGTGTGTGTGTTTAGGGTACGTTTGATCTGTGCTCGAGTAAAGGTAGGTTTATGTGCGTGTGTTTGTTGACAGGGAGCGGTGGCACAGTGGTTAGCGCACTGCTCTACGAAGCTCGGCCAATTGAGTTCCATTCTCGGCTACGGACAACATCAGTGGCGAGTGACTCGGCCTTATACGAGCAGATTGTGCGGTCTGTGTAAACATCGCCACTGGGGAGACAAAGGCGGTCGGGCGTGGCGCTGGCCACCCACCCTCTCGTGCGTCGAACTGGCTTTATGTAGGCGCTCGCTAACAGCACTTGCCTTCGACAGTCGATGCAGGCTACACGACTGATCGTTGTCTTTGTATTGATCGTGGCCATAGTGAAGAGTGATTTCACGTGTGCGTATTGGGCGTGAATGTTTGTGTTGGTGTGTGTATCTTGGCCACTGCGCGTATTGTGTGTTTGTGTGTTTTGGTGCGAGCCTTAGGGTGTGTCTATGTCTGCGTGTAAGTAAATAACTCGGTTTTATCTAGCGCCATTCACACAAGGCATCGCCGTGTGTGTAATGTGTGTGTGGTGTGTGCGGTGGTGGGTGTGAGTAGTGTGTGAGTGGTGTGTGTGTGTGTGGTGTGTGCGGTGGTGGGTGTGAGTAGTGTGTGAGTGGTGGGGGGTGCGTTGGTGGTGTGGGGAGCGGTGGTGTAGCGGTTAGCGCGCTGCGCCATGAACCCGGCGACCCGAGTTCGATTCCCGCTCACGGCCAACATCAGTGGCCATTATCTGAACCGGTCCTGGGCCTCCCCTAGGTCGACTTAGCCCCAAATGAGTACTTGGTGCGGTGTTTAAACATCGCCTCTGGGAGACAAAGGCGGTCGAGCGTGGTGATGGCCACCCACCCCCTCGTGTGCCGTGCCGGCCTTCGTAGGTGCTCGTTAACAGCACTTGCCCCAACAGTCTGTTAAGGTTATACGGGGGATCTTTGTCTTCGGTGTGTGTGAGTGGTGGGTTGTTGTGTACGTGCGTTTTGGTGCGCGTGTCGGGAGGGGTGTAATCACAAATTTTGGCGATGAATCACACATCGTCATCATCCTCATCGTTCTTTTCATCCTCATCATCAACAGCGAAGACCACCACGACCGCGGAGCTGGACGAGTTAAGGTGCCTCCCCGTCTCCCATCTCCTCTTCCTCTTTGATCACGTGTGTGGGGGGGCACCCTCAACAAGTGGTGGCTTTCACCGCCCCGTGTCCCCACGTCTCCTCCTCCGTGTCCCCACGTCTCCCTCACCTCCCCGTGTCCCCACGTCTCCTCCTCCGTGTCCCCACGTCTCATCCCTGCGTCTCCTAAGTGTCCCCGCGTCTCCCTCACCTGCCCGCATCCCCTCCATGTCCCCCACGTCCCCTCCGTGTCCCCGCGTCTCCCTCACCTGCCCGCGTCTCATTCGTGACCCCACGTCTTCCCCGTGTCTCCACGTCTCCTCCGTGTCCCCTCCGTGTCCCCGCGTCTCCCTCACCTGCCCGCGCCATCCTCCGTGTCGCAGGCTCCTGGCGGAGGTGAGCGTCGTGCGGGGGGGGGAGGCGCGGTGGAACCCGGGGGCGAGCTCCGCGGCGGACCCCGTCTCGCGCCCCGTGGTCCCCCTCCGGGTGACCCTGCACGCCCGAGGGATTCGCGTCACCGCCCGCGCCCACTCGGGCCGCCACGTGCTGGACTCGTGCCTGGACGCGGCAGGTGAGGGCTCTGGGTGGAAGGTCGCGCGGTGGGTTAGAAGTGTGTGGTTAGTGGCAGGGCTAGAACTAGTGGCTGGTTAATGGTTTGCGCCACCCACGAACCGCTTGCCCCCGTCCCCACGAGGGGCTTCTCGCCATCACTCGGCAAACTCAAGCGCCACCCACTCCACCGGTGACTCCGTGACTCTGTGACCCCCACCTCGTATGCCCCCACCCGCCCCCCCCCGTAGAGTGTGGACGAGTGGAGAGGAGGGGTGGGAGCTGCGTGGAGTGGGTGGGGGAGCGGGGGGAAGGGTGGAGACTCCGATTCCTCACCGAGACCGACGCAGACAGACTGCTGGGCTTCCTCGAGGTGAGTGG
The DNA here is from genome assembly GCF_964198595.1 of Lampetra fluviatilis. NCBI lineage: Eukaryota > Metazoa > Chordata > Hyperoartia > Petromyzontiformes > Petromyzontidae > Lampetra > Lampetra fluviatilis. The sequence continues at coordinate 5,113,337 of NC_136324.1, forward strand.
GTGGGTGAGTGAGCGGGTGAGAGGGTGGGTGAGAAAGTGAGTGGGTGGGTCAGTGGGTGGGTGGGTGAGTGGCTCAATATGTGAGCGAGCGAGTGACCGAGTGAGCGACTGAGCGAGTGAGCGAGTGAGCGACTGAGCGACTGAGCGAGTGACCGAGTGAGCGACTGAGCGAGCGAGCGAGTGACCGAGCGAGCGAGTGAGTGAGCGAGCGAGTGACCGAGTGAGCGAGCGAGTGAGTATCCATGTACTTGTGTGTAAATTTGCCTGCCTGGGCTAGTGGGCACAGTACCAGTGCTCACTGTGGTGCACTGCTTACTCTGGCCCTCAGGTCGCCATGGGGAACACAGGAAGCCGCTACGACCAGCACTACCACAACAACAACAACCACAACAACAACAACCACGACAATGGCAGCGCCAGCGGAAGCAGCGGCGGCGGCGGCGGCGCCAGTGGCGCCAGCAAAGGCCGCGCTGCCGGGCACCGGCTCCGGGCCTCGGGCCGGGCGGGCGATGCGCGGGGCCACTCGCGGCATCACCCGCAGCACCAGCGCACAACGGCGGCCGCCGCCGCCACCGGCCCCGCTCACGCGCCACCCTGGGCCACGTGGAGCCCGCAGAGCGCCGGTCACCCGGCCGCGATCTCGAGCGGTGGCGGATACTGGACGCTGGGGCGCTGGCGCCGGAGCGGCAGGCAGAAGCCGGCGCCGTGGGGCGCGGGGGGGGCCGCGGCGGGGGGCTGCCCGGCGCCGGCGGGAGGGACGCCCGACGTGGAGATGGAGGAGGAGCCCGACGGCTCGCACGTCGTCATCAAGGCCGCGTCGCTGGCGCGCGGCGTCTCGGTCGAGTTCCGCAAGCGCTGCCGCCAGGAGTCGGTGGACACGACGGCGTCGCAGCCCTCGCGCGGCGCCGCCGGCGCGGCGCCGCCGAGCCACGCCGCCAAGTCGCTGCGGGTCGACCGCGGCGAGGAGGGCCGTCCGCCCTCGCCGGAGGACATGACCTTCGAGCCGGCGTGGGGTCGCGAGGTCGCGGCCGCGGCGGAGGACGGGCGGGAAGCCGACGGGCGCTCGCCGCCGGCGCCGGAGCCGGGTTTGCCGGGGGGCGAGCCCCCCGGGATCCCGGGAGGTCCCCGCGCCGGCTGGTCGCAGACGCTGCCATGCCGCAAGCTCAGGAAGTCGGCGACGCGCCCCACGCCGGCGGTGGCGCCGGCGGGAGACGAGGAGGAGGAGCTGACGCAGCCGTGGGCGGCGAGGGAGTCGCAGCGCCCGGCGTTCCTGTCGGGCAGCCTGCCGAGGAGGAGGCTCGGGCCCTGCCAGGTACCAGCCTGACCCCGACCCCCCAAACTCTTGACCCCTGACCCCAAACCCAACCCGGAACAACTGTTCGCTCGCCCAGTGGAGACCGACGTTCGTTTCCACCCCGACAGGGCGTGGCGCAGGGCAGGGCCAGGCAGGAGGGCAGCGACAGCGGCATCGACCTGCCCTCGCACCGCTCCAGCCTGGAGGCCCCCTGGGGGGGGCGGGCGGCGCCGGGCGGCGCGGGAGAGGCGGGGGCGGCGGGGGGGGCCCGTGCGGAGGGGCTGGGCCAAGCGGGGCCCCCCGTGGACAGCGACAGCAGCGGCGGGAGCAGCAGCAGCGGCGGGAGCAGCAGCAGCGGCGGCGGCGGCGGCAGCTACCGCTGCGGTTCGAGGTGAGCCACGGCGGGGGGGGTCAGGCCCGGAGTCGCGGAGAGACACGGAGTGGGGGGGGGGGTAGCAATCAAAGCAACGGCGATGTTCCTGTGCCGGTTGCGTTCGTGCAGAAATACCGCCCTCGGTCGCTCCTCTCTCTGCGACCCCGACGAAGGTCATAGGTCACCGATTGTTTCCAGATGTCGTCCACTCCACGTACAAATCCAGACACGGGCATCCACATCGTCCTTCCGTCTCTCCGTCCGTCCATCCTCGCTGCCCGCAGGTGCGGCCGGAGCGAGCGAGACGAGGGGTCCTCTCCCGGGGCCCCGCGGGATGGGGGTCCCCGCCTGGACCCCTCGTGGATCGGCCCAGAACCCCACGGGGGCTCAATGGGGGACTGCGCGGAGCTGGACGGGGGCGACGACTCCTCCTCGCTCTCCCTCGCCAGGTGAGCGACGCTCCTCTCCTCCTCCTCCAAATTGCAACAATCGTGCCCCCCCCCCCCACCCGCTCAGCCGCGAATACTCGGCAGGACCCTCCTGAGAAATAATCTTCGACTCAGGAGGGTTGTGTTATGATAACAATGAATGTATTTGTGTAAGTTGAGCCACCGCCACGGTTTCTCGTTTACTCCGCCGAGCCTCCCACGCAAGGCTCCGACGCTGCTTAGCTTTCAGGATGTGCGCGGGTCATCCCGCGTTCTCCCGGTCGACTCGGCCGTGAGCGAGTAGCCGGTGCGGCGCGTATTAACCGACGGCGATGGGGAGACACAGGCGGCCGGGGTGGGGGGGTGCGTTTTTTTGTTTCCCGGCCCCACGGTGGGGAAGGGGCGGCTGATCGATGTCTTTGTTGCAGCGACGGGGCGGCCGGCGCGGCGCGCGAGGCCGCCGCGGTGCGCCGCACCGGCTGGCTGTGGGCCAAGCGCTGGCTGGTGCGCGGCAAGGCGCAGCGCGTGCAGCTCAGTCCCCGCAGGAAGTGGCGCCGGTGCTGGGCGGCGCTCAGGGGTGAGCGCCGGCACACACCCTGCACCCTGCCAATCACCCGGCCACTCACCCTGCCACTCACCTGGCCACTCACCCAGCCACTCACCCTGCCACTCACCCAGCCACTCACCCAGCCACTCACCCTGCCACTCACCAAGCCACTCACCCTGCCACTCACCTGGCCACTCACCCAGCCACTCACCCAGCCACTCACCCAGCCACTCACCCAGCCACTCACCCGGCCACTCACCTGGCCACTCACCCAGCCACTCACCCAGCCACTCACCAAGCCACTCACCCTGCCACTCACCCTGCCACTCACCCTGCCACTCACCCAGCCACTCACCCTGCCACTCACCCTGCACCCTGCCACTCACCCTGCACACTCACCCTACCACTCACCCTGCCACTCACCCAGCCACTCACCCTGCCACTCACCCTGCCACTCACCCTACCACTCACCCTGCCACTCACCCTGCCACTCACCCTGCCACTCACCCTGCCACTCACCCTACCACTCACCCTACCACTCACCCTGCCACTCACCCTACCACTCAACCTGCCACTCACCCTACCACTCACCCTGCACTCTCACCCTGCCACTCACCCAATACCCTCACCCTGCATCCTATACCCTCACCCCACCATTACGCAGAGGTGCGGTGGTCTGGGTTCGGCCGTGTTTTAAGAATTTCTTCTCTCGAGCTCTCGCCCCCGTGTGTCACCCGTGCGTGTGCGTGCGTCTCTGTGCGTGCGTCTCTCTCTCTCCCCGCAGGCTGCACGCTGCTGCTCTACGATTCAGTCGGGGGGGGTGCCGCCACCTCCCCCGGCGAGGGGGGTCCCTGCGAGGTGGGGGGGGCGTGCGAGGGGGGCCCCCCGGGAGGGGACGAGGTGCAGGAGGCCGTGTCGGCCCTGGGGGCCCTGGTGCAGGCCGTGCCCGAGCACCCGCGGCGCGAGCACGTCTTCTGCCTCAGCAACAGCCGGGGGGAGGCCTTCCTGCTCCAGGTGGGGGGGGGGGGGCCGGGGGGGGGCGCCTGGGGGGCGCGGCACCCTCCACTTGGATCTGACACTGACACGTGTCTGTGTGTGTGTTTGTGTGTTTGTGTGCGTCTGTTTGTGTGTGCGTGTTTGTTTGTTTCTGTGTTGCGTGTGTCTGTGTGTGTGTTTGTGTGTTTGTGTGCGTCTGTTTGTGTGTGCGTGTTTGTGTGTTTCTGTGTGCGTGTGTCTGCATGTGTGCGTGTGTGTCTGTTTGTGTGCATGTCTGTGTGTGTGCGTGCGTCTGTTTGTGTGCGTCTGTTTGTGTGTTTCTGTGTGCGTGTGTCTGTATGTGTGCGTGTGTCTGTTTGTGTGCACGTGTGTCTGTGTGTGTGCATGTGTCTGTATGTGTGCGTGTGTGTCTGTGCGTGTGTCTGTGTGTGTGTCTGTGTGTGTGCACGTGTGTGTGTGTCTGTGTGTGTGCGCGGGTGTGTGTGTCTGTGTGTGTGCGCGGGTGTCTGTGGGGAACGGTAGTGTGGTAGCGATTAGCACTCCACTCTACGAAACCGGTGGCCCGAGTCCGATTCCCGCTCACGCCCTACGCCAGTGACGATTATATTATCTGAACCGGCCCTGGGCCTCCGCTAGGTCGACTCAGCCTCAAACGAGTACCCGGTGCTGTGTGTAAACATCGCCACTGGGGAGACAAAGGCGTCCGGGCAGCGGTGGTGACGGCCACCCACCCCGCCGTGCGCCGCGCCGTCCTTCGCAGGTGCTGCACGCTAACAGCTCTCGCCCCGACGCTCTGTCAAGCCTACACGGGGCACTTTTGTCTTTGTCGCGGCGGGCGGGGGGGCGCAGGCCGGCAGTCAATCGGAGCTGGAGAACTGGGCGACGGCCGTGCACTCGGCCTGCGCTGCCCGCGAGGTGCGCGGGTGGTGGGGGGGCGGCACGGCGGCCGTCGGGGAGGCGAGCCGGTGCGGCCGGCCCCGCCGGGGGCCCGGGGGCCCGGGGGGGGGCGCCGTCGTGCCGCAGCTCGAGGCGGCGGTGCGGCGGCTGGCCGAGCGCGCCGACCTGGACGCCAAGATGCACAAGATGGCCGAGCTGCAGGCGGCCGCCACCACCGACGCACGCAGCCGGCGCGCCATCGCTGAGCAGGTGGGGGGGGGGCCAGGTGGGGGGGGGGGCGGGTGCCTGGTGGGGGTGGGGGGGGCTGGTGCCAGGTGGGGGGGAGGGCGAGTGCCAGGTAAGGGAGTGGGGCGGGTGCCTGGTGGGGAGGGGGGGGGGTGCCAGGTGGGGGTGGGGGGGGGCTGGTGCCAGGTGGGGGGCTACTAAGATGAGTGAGCGCAAGTCAGACAGGGCGCTAGGGCCCATTGCGGCAACGCAGCCGCCCGTGCGTTGGGAGGGGGGCTGGTGCTAGGAACGGCGATGCTGCTTTCTATCATCACATCATCACACCGCCTCCCTTGCACTCGAGAAGCCGGCGTCGCTCGGCACGCCTGACTCGGCATTCAACCCCCCACCCTCCTGCCCCCCTACCCCCGTGCCCCCCACCACCCTCCTGCCCCCCTACCCCCGTGCCCCCCACCACCCTCCTGCCCCCCTACCCCCGTGCCCCCCAGATCCGCCAGTGGGAGCTGAACGTGGAGAGCGTCCACGTGCGTCTCTTCCGCTACCGTTGCTACGCGGCGAGCCTGCGCGGCGGGGAGCCCCCCAACCCCAAGGGGCTCCTCTCGGTGACCAGCCGGCTCACCAAGGCCGGCCTGGCGCGCCTCGGAGCCTTCACCGCCTCCTCCCTGCACGCCACCGTGAGCCCAGCTGTCCGAACTGCCAGCCACCCGTGTCTCCGTGTCTCACTGCGTGTCACTGCGCCGCCGTGTCTCCATATCTCCTTGTCTCCGTGTGTCCGTGTCTCCGTGTCTCACTGCGCCCGTTATGCCTCTGTGTCTCCGTGTGTCACTGAGCCACCGTGTCTCACTGCGCCGCCGTGTCTCCGTGTGTCCGTGTCTCCAAATCTCCGTGTGTCCGCCAGGTGTGTGCTCGGGACGACTTCTCGGTGCGTGACCGCTCGCTGTCGCTCCCCCGTGGCGACTCGCGGCGCCGCGGCCTCATCTCGGCCCTGCTGGGCCCCGAGCGTGCCCGACTCTCCCCTGCCGAGGTCAGGGACCGAGCGCGCGAGCTCCACCGGGGTTCGGCACTTGCACGGGAGCACGCCCGCCGCTCAGCGGACGGAGCGGTGGTGAAAGCGGCCCCGTGTGGTGCAGGTGGTCCGGGGCGGACCGTTAACGTAGCGGGATCGTGAGAAGCGTCGGTGGCTTCGGGGAGGAGGCCTTCATCCAGCAGTGGATTGTCCGTGGCTGACGATGATGATGGCCAGAGCACTTGAGTTGCGCGGTGGTAGGCGGTACAAGATACAGCGGTGCCGTTGCGCATTCTTAAACCCATCTGTGCGCCGCTATGAGCGTCCACCCCCTCGCGTACACTGCTGGGTTTTCCCCGGTCCGCCTCCTGCAACGCGAAGCCAAAGCGCTCGTCGCTCGCGGCCTTCACGGCCTAGACATCCCCCAGGGTGCGGTGGCAACACCCTCCTCACGATGAGTCTTGAGGGTCGGCGAGGCTTCCCCCGCGCGCGCGCACATACAGGGCGCTCCCGGCGGCCCGCTCCGCACGTGCACAACGGTCGTGTTGGGTGACGCGGTTCTCTTGTGCCCGGTGCGCCAGGCCGCGGGAGGGAGTGCGTCCGCGGACGTGGGAGCTGCTGCCCCTGTCCCCGACAGCGGCTTCGCCCTTCTTGGAGATCCTCAGCGAGCCGGTGAGCCGCAAGAGACTACGAGCTGCCGAGAATCGGATTGTCTCATGAAGCTATGAAGCATTTTTACCCACAGATGTACAGTAGAACACTTACACATGAACACTCACTCAGCTGATGACAGCCAGTAAACATGAACTACATCTTAACACACACAAAGACAAAGATGCCCTGCATAACATTAACAGACCGTTTGGGGCAATTGCTGTTAGTGAGCACCTATGAAGGCCGGCATGGCACACGAGGGGGTAGGTGGCTAGCACCACTTCCGGCCGCCTTTGTCTCCCCAGTGGCGATGTTTACACACCGCGCCAGGTACTCATTTGAGGTTGAGTCGACCTAGGGGAGGCCCAGAACAGGTTCAGATAATCGTCACCGGGTGTTGGCCGTGAGCGGGAATATAAACTCGGGTCGCCAGGTTCGTAGCGCAGCGTAGCGCAGCGTAGCGCTAACTGCTACACTACCACTCCCACACAAAGATCCCCCCCCCCCCCCGACACACACACGTGTGTGTACATGAACACATGCACACACACGTGTGTGCTTGTACACACACACGTGTGCAAGCTCACACGTGTGTATTTGTACACACACGCGTGCCTTGATCACTCACCAGGGGGCAGTAACGAGTCATCCACCCCGGGCGTTCACAATGACTGACGATGGCCACGTGACTGGGTGACGATGCCACGTGCGTGACGATGGCCACGTGACTGACGATGGTCACGTGGGTGACGATGGCCACGTGGGTGACGATGGCGAGGTGCCTGAACACAGCACGCGGAGGGGGGGATGGTTGCGCAGCATCGCACGCTGCAAATGCTCCCAGCCTTGTCCAAACCACCATCCTCAATGGAACTGAACATATGGCCGTTTCGTCCTCAATTTGTTACATCTACCCGGCGAACACAGCCGTTACATTTAATCATCAGGTCTATTCATTTAATAATTTGTTACACCCATACGTTGAATCTATTCATTCAATCTTATTGAATATATTCATTGATGATATTCGTTGTGTCTATTAATCAAATATGTACATTATATACGAACAGATGTAATTATCTGTTCGTTTGATCTACTAATTTCCAGTGTGTTTTTGTTTTGCCGTCGTTTACAGAGTTGCATGACGATGGGTGATGAAAGGTGTAGATGGTGATGAGGTTATCAGTGGTGATGATGATGATGATGGAGGCATTACAGACGATGGGTGATGATGGTGTCGTTGATGATGATGTTGGTAATTATGATGGTGGTGATGGGTGTGCCGACTGGTGCAGAGTTTCCTGATGGAGGACACGAGGGCATGGAGGAGGTGGAGGGGGTGGAGGAGGTGGAGCTTGTTCCAGAGGCCCAGGCAATGACGAAGCCGCAGGACGACGTGGCGCCCCCACCTCCGGTGTGTGGATGTTCCCCCTTTCCCCCTCACCCCCTTGCCCATGTGTCCCTCTGCCTCCATATCCTCTCCGTCCCTACGTCTCCATTTCCCTTCGTCCCCATTTCTCCATGTCGCGATGCCTCCGCGTCCCGACGCCCCCTGTACCCCAAGTCCTCGTGCCAAGTTCAGTCCGTCACTTCGTCCCGTATCCGAGGGCAACGCCTGCACTGTTGAGATTATCGCCACGGCGATTAACGAGGGGGGGGGGGGGGCGATGTGCTCGTGGGTCCTCCCCAATCCCCCCGATCCCCCCCCCCCCCCCCCCCGGTCCTGTGATCCGGGATTAGCACATCGCCGGTGGCCACTGGCGCAATTAGAGAGCCGCCGCGCTCGTTAAGACTCGGCCCGGGCTCTAGACAGCATCCACCGCGGCGCCGCACGGAAGCGACGGGCGACTCCGGCGATCGGGAGACGCGGCACGGGGCGGCCGCGATGACGCGCCGGCAGGGAGGGTCAGGCCGGGGCTCCCCCCGGGGCGGACACCGAGGGGGGTCCCGCAGGCCCTGCCTCGCGGGAGTCCTGCTCGCCCTCTGGGCCAACCTCGCGTGGCTCTGCGACGGCCGCCCGGGCCTCCTGCTCTGGCTGCTGGCCAGGGCGCGGCGCCGCTCGCGCCAGGGGGGCCCCGGCCGCGCGCCGGCGGCCGCTCGCGCCGACGGGGACGCGTGGCGGGCCGTGCCGGTGAGTCGCGAGGGGCGCCGCGGGGTCAAACGGCAGAGGGGCAGCCCTGCGACCGCGCCGCTACTGCCACCGTTGGCGGGACGGTCCCCTAGAAGGGTGCGTTCGGTCGACTCTTCCGCGCTGGCCGGGTGTCTCGGTCGAGGTGGAAATACCCAGACTCTGGCGCCTCTTCCTCCGCCCGTGAACGAGGTTAACGAGATGCCCGGGTGGCAATTTAGCGGTGGAGCGGGCGGCTCGCGGCAATAGGAAGGTCGCGAGTTCACATCCCGGCTGTCGGGGGATTGACTTGGCCCACAACTTCTCCCTCCGGGGTGGATACAATAAGTCAACAGCGGTTGTCCTACGGAGAGACTCGCCCCCGCCATAGGAATGAGGACATGCCACCGCCGGCTCTGCCCGGTGGCGAGCAGGAGGCCCTACTGCCGAGCGGTAGATGGCACGGGAGCGACGCCACCACCCCCCTCCCCCGAGTGCCACGCCACGCCAGATGGCGCCGGCGCCGTGTTCTCTCCTCCGTTAACGAGCGCCAGCGGTGGCTGCTGCTGGCGCAGAGGTCCCCTGCACCCCCCTCACCGCCTTTCATCCCCCCCCCACCCCACCGCCCTCCTTGTCTGCCCCCACGGGGGGAGGGGGGGGCAAGACTGGCAGCGTGCTAGCGGCTCCGAGGTGGCGTTGGCGCTCGTCTCATTAGGGCGAGCCGCCGGCGCTTGAGCAGGTGCTGGGGTCGGCGCAGGTCGGATCGAGGGGCTGGAACCGGCGCTACGACGTTGGCGGTAGCCGGAGTGGGAACTGGGGGGTGGGGAGGGGGGGATGGCAGGGGGGGGGGGCTGCCACAAGATCGGACCCCCCCCCCCCGCCCCCCATTCATCGCCAACATCCCTTCACCTCCCCTTCTTCTCTTCTTAACAAATGCAGCTCTCATCTTGACGGCGAGCCAGATCGCCTTGGATCAGGCAGGCGGAGTAGCCCCCGTGCGTGGCTGTGGTCGACTTGGCACTCGGGCTTGGCACGCAGACTTGGCACGCAGACTTGGCACCGTTTTGGTTTGCGCGCCCCTCCCCCTCCACCCCCGCCCGCACGACTCTGGTTCTTCTCTACTGAGGAGAGCCGGGACGATTGGTTGGCCAAACAACGGCGTGACTCGGCACGTCCCTTTTAGTCGATTACTCGGGCCCCTGGTGCGGGAGGTGGTGCTGGTGGTGGTGGCAGTGGTGGCGGCGATGGTGGTGGTGGCGGTGGTGGTGGTGGCGGCGGTGGTGGTGGTGGCGGCGGCGGTGGTGGTGGTGGCAGTGGCGGTGGTGGTGGTGGCAGTGGCGATGGTGGCGGTGGTGGTGGTGGTGGTGGCGGTGGTGGTGGTGGTGGTGGTGGCGGTGGTGGTGGTATTGGGGGCAGAGGTGGTGGTGGCGGCGGTGGTGGTGGCAGTGGCGGTGGTGGTGGTGGCAGTGGCGATGGTGGTGGCGGTGGTGGTGGTTAGACGGGGCAATAAAGAGGCCGGGTGACCTCCTACGACTCGCCGATCGAGGGGCCGAGTGGTTTGGACACCGATGTGCGGCTCTCGTTGCAGGCGCTGGACGCTTGTGACCTCGGATCGCCCGACGGCGACTCTGACCCTGACCCCAACCGGGGTCATGACCTGCCCCTGCCCCGACAGCTTTCGGAGACCGAGAAATTACGCAAGGTCATCGTGGAGCTGCTGGAGACGGAGCGCACGTACGGACGGGTGAGGATTACAACCAGATTACTCACCAGATTGCAACCAGATTACAACCAACTTTCCCGATTATCACCAGACTACGATGATTAACAGAATACGCACGAGATTACCAATTAGACATCCAGATTATCCGTAAGATAACCAGGTTATTAACCGGATCACTTATTGGCCGGCGGGGCGGTGCGGTGCAGAAGGCCCATTGCCCAAAACGTCGCCGGTTGCAGACCGCGGTGTTGCTGACAAACGTGTCGAGCGTGGACCGGCTGGTGGGGGGGGGGGGCACGCGGGGGAGATGCCGTCTCTGTGGCTGTGCCTGAGGGAGACGCCGGCTCTGTGCCTGTTGCAGGACCTGAAGCTGCTGATGGATCAGTACCTGGAGCCGCTCCAGACGCAGCCTTTCCTCACTCCCGAGGAGGTGAGCGACGCGGATCGGCACCCCTAGCAGAGCCCGCAGTGGACTCCTGGCTACCGAGAGCACCGTGGTGCCACAACGCCGACATTCACGCTGCCTCCCGTGTACCCGCGCCTCCCTAACTCTGTCTCCCTTGCCCTGTGGCTCCCCTTCTCCGTGTCTCCCATTGTCCCTGTGTCTCCCCTTGTCCCTGTGTTTCACCTTGTCTCTGTGTCTTCTCTTGTCCCTGGGTCACCCTAACTCTGTCTCCCTTGCCCTGTGTCTCACTTTCTCTGTGTCTCCCCTTGTCCCTGTGTCTCCCTTGCCCTGTGTCTCCCCTTCTACGTGTCTCCCCTTGTCCCTCGGTCTCCCCTTGTCTGTGTCTTCTCTTGTCCCTGCATCTCCCTAATTCTGTCTTCCCATGTCCCTGTGTCTCCCCTTCTCTGTATCTACCCTTGTCCCTGTGTCTCCCCTTGTCCCTGTGTCTCCCTTGCCCAGTGTCTCCCCTTGTACCTCGGTCTCCCCTTGTCTCTGTGTCTTCTCTTGTCCCTGGGTCTCGCAAGTCTCTGCATCCTAACTCTGTCTTGCCATGCCCCTGTGTCTCTCCCGCACCCTCGGGCAGCTGAGCTCCCTCTTTGGCCGTCTGCGCGAGATGGAGTCGTTCCAGCGAGTGTTCGTGCGTGCGCTGGAGGAGGGGGCGGCGCTGGGCGGGCTGGCGAGCGACCCTGCTGCTGCTGACCACCCCGCTCCTCACGAGCCTCACTGCCCGGTTCGACTCCGGGTGAGTGACTCCCGAGCGTCTCGCGTCGCGCGGTGGCTCCGTGTCGCAGCCAACGACGGGGTCCCGAGTCGATTTTGTTGGTTCGGGGGCCACGCAATGATCTGGCCAAACGGTTCGTCGTGTGACCCTCTTCCGCTCGCTGGACCTCTGCGCGTGTCTCCCTGCGTGACCCTGCATGGCCCTGCGTCTGTGTGCCTCTGTGCGTCTCCTCGTACCCACCGATTGTCCCCCGTGCCTTTCTCTGTCACCCTGGGACATCCCCCGTGCATTCCCACGCCTCTCCGTGCACGTATCCCACATATCCCCTCGCCACCCGTTTATCCCCACGCGTCCCCGCGTGTCTCATCGCATCCCCGTATCCCCCCGCCGCTGTGCCGCCCCCACCCCCGGCCCCCCTCCCGCCCTCCCCCCCCACGTGAGCAGCGAGCGCTCTTCTCCCTGGGGGGGACGTTCCTCTACTACGCGGAGCACTTCAAGCTCTACAGCGCCTTCTGCGCCAGCCACTCGCGGGCGCAGCGCATCCTCGCCAAGGGTGAGCTCCCACTGCGCCTGCTGCGCCTGCTGCACCTGCTGCGTCCGCTGCGGTGGAGCCGTCGCTTAGCGGCCGATCGACGGACCTGGCCGCCCGGTCGGCTGTCGCAGCCGGGGCCCCGTCGGTCGCGGACTCGCGATGTCGCCACTCGATTCGTGACCCGATGTCGCCGGCCGCGGTCGCGGGGCGAAACGAAACGTGGCTTGGCCGTGGCGAGCGGCACGTGCGGCGAGCAGTAGCCGCAGGTGTATACTGGACGCGGTGTGCCGGGCGTAGATTTGGGTTTCCGGATTGCCGACCCAGAACGGGCGCTGTTGATGAAAAGCTGGCCGCACGTAGAATGCCGTAGGCTCGCACAGAGACCCAGAGACGGTCACCGCTTCGCGCACACTTTCAGATCCACTTCTGCGGCCGTCTGGAATGATGTTAGGAAGCCACTGGGAGCTATGCACTTTTAAATCTAGAATAGAAAACGAATTTCTTTAGAACAGCGTTTTTTGTATTTAGGTAGTTGTCCTTTCCCCGCACTTCCGATTAGCGCGGTCGGCTACGTACGGTGCCAAGGAAGTTCAACACACGTCCACACCTACAGATTCACACGGGGACTAAACCTTTGCGTGCCGCCACGTTGCCTCGAGTGGGTTGGCACAGCCGCACAGCTGCGACACCGAGAGGCGCATTACTTGATGTCGTCTTCCCGGGTGTGACGGTGGCGGCGGCGGCGGCGGTGGCAGCGCGCACGGAGGCGGCGTTCTGCGCGTTCCTGGAGGAGCGCAACCCGGGGCGCCAGCACGCCTCCTCGCTCGAGTCGCTGCTCATCAAGCCGGTGCAGCGCGTGCTCAAGTACCCGCTGCTGCTGCGCCAGCTCGCCGCCCTCGCCGCCCCCCACTCGCACGAGCGCCACCACCTCACCGGTGAGGAGGGCCCGCAGGGGCCACGTGGTCAGAACCCCCCCCCCACCACCGATTGGCTGCAGCGTGGCGCGCCACCGATACGATTCCAGACGATGCGATTACTGTCCTAACAGAAGCTCTGTGTGCGTGTGTGTGTGTGCGCGCGTGTGTGCTTGTGTGTGTGTCTGTATGTGTGTGTGCCTGCATGTGTGTGTGTGCGCATGTGTGTCGTGGGCAGTGCTGTGGGGGGAGGGCCAATGCCCATTGGCCTCTCCCCTCATGGCGTCTGTGACCACCACAGTGGCTAAACGGGGGCTCTGGACGGGTGCGAGGGGCTGGTAACCCCTCCACCTTCAATTAACCACCACTAAACTACGATTTAAACATAAACCTGTAATTAATAAGCTTGTGCCGGAGGCCCCGGGGGGTCAGGCTTTTATGACGTCTCCTGGCCAAACCCCATTTGGCGGAGCCAGGAGATTGAATTTTAACCCTCGGGGCTCCTCCAGTAACAACGAAAAACCATTGCGGATGGCCACGTGGAATGTTCGAACGCTCACTGCGGAGGAGAGGCTGCCACTCCTCTGTCGGGAGCTGGACCGGTACCGCCTGGATCTCTGTGGCATTCAGGAGGTCCGGTGGACCGGTTCTGGCTCCTGCCACCATGAGGGGTGGACAGTCCTCTACTCGGGGCAGGAGACTGCCAAACAACAGGGTGTGGCTCTTCTTCTGAACAAAAGAATGAAGGGGGCGTGGGAGCGTGGCGGTGAGGTGTGGGAAGCTGTAAGCCCCAGGATACTTTGGGCTCGCCTTCCCATCAACCAGAGGCGAGGAGTGGTGGTCGTGGTTACTTACGCCCCCACCGAAGACGAACATCCGTGGAGGGATGCAGGCAAAGCCGATGAGTCAGACGCTTTCTATGACCTACTGTCACAGGTGCTGGCTAAAGTGGCCACTCGGGACAGAGTCATCTTGTTGGGTGACTTCAATGCCCGAGTTGGTCATGATGCTGGCACCTGGTCTGGAGTGATTGGAAGGCATGGGCCAGATCAGCTCAATAACAACGGTAGGAGGCTGCTAGATTTCTGTGCAGCCCATGGGCTTGTAATTACCAACACGCTCTTCCGGCATCGGCGCATCCACACAACATCATGGATGCATGCCGGGTCCAAGCAAGAACATCTGCTGGACTACGTAGTGACGGACCAGCGGATGCGAGCCCATGTCCTTGACACCAGGACCTACCGTGGAGCTGATCTGCCCTCTGACCATCGACTAGTCATCTGTAAGATGCGCCTGCCATTCTTCCACTCCGGTGGTGGGTGTACACCCAGGATCCCATTCCAACCAAAAGTGGCCTGGTCTAAGTTAGCTGATGAAAGTTGCAAGCGAGAATTTCATCATCGCTTGCAGCTGGGGTTGGCATCGTCCCCCACTCCACCTGATGTCGAGGGTAAATGGGCGAGGTTTAAGACTGTGACTCATGCAGCTGCAATGGCTGCTTTGGGTACGCGGTCCAGACCTCCCCGGGAACCCTGGCTGACGGAGGAGGTGTTCAGGTTAATTGAGAAAAAGCGACAGGCCCACTCTCATCGCCTACAGCATCCCACGTCAGAGAATGAGGAGGTTTACCGCAGCCTTCGCTCGGAGGTTCGGAGAGCCGTAAGGCGCTGTAAGGATGGGTGGTGGTCGCGGGTTGCTGAGGAGATGGAGTCTGCCTCAGTGGCCCGCGATCACAAATCACTATTTAACTCCATCAAAAAAGTAACCTGCAGCGCCACACCTATTACCATCATTAGAGGAAAAAACGGTGATCCAATCTCCGACCCCCAGGAACAGGTTTGCAGATTTGCTGAGCATTTCTGTGAGGTCCTGGGGGAGGGAAAATCTCTCAGCCAGGAAAACATCATGGCACAAAGTGGGGATAACCCTGCTGAGGCTGCGGTGCCTCAAATATTGGAAGAGGTCACCCCCTGTGAGTGGCTGGCTGAGGTACCGGCTGTTGAGGAAGTACTGAGGGCGATCCGGAGTCTGAGACCAGGGAAGGCACCGGGCAGAGATGATCTCCCAGGCGAAATGCTGAGGGAGGGTGGCGTTTGTGCACAGACTGCCCTATATGACATCATAACAACAGTCTGGACCACTGGACGGGTTCCGCAGGACTGGAAGGATGCCCTGGTGGTCCCCCTCTTTAAGAAGGGGGACCGCACAGACTGTAACAACTACAGGGGCATCTAACTCCTCAGTGTGCCGGGTAAGGTCCTGGCAAGGATTATTCAACATCGCCTTGCTAGGCATGCTGAGGAGAGGCTTGCGGAGCCCCAATGTGGTTTCAGGAAAGGGCGGTCCTGCACAGATGCCATATTTTCTGTCCGTCTGCTACAGCAGAGGTGTAGGGAATTCCAAAAAGACCTACATCTCTGCTTTATTGACCTGGTCAAGGCCTATGATACCATCAGTAGGACTGGGCTCTGGGTTGTTCTTCGTGCTTTCGGAGTCCCTGACCCTCTGCTCACGATCATTAAGGACCTTCATGATGGTGAGCGGGCCCGGGTAAAACTACGTGGCCGGGAGTCGGAGCCTTTCCCTGTACACCTTGGGGTGCGACAGGGATGTCCTCTGGCTCCCACATTATTTAACATCTATTTCGACTGCGTAGTTCGTGAAGCCTTCAATAGCTGTACCGGGGGAATTACCATTTGGTACAGATATAATGGGAGGCTGATCGACGCCCGGGTGCGATCAAGGGATGGCTCCCTATTGGTCAACCACGTTATGTATGCCGATGATTTGGTAATAGCTGCTCATTCAGAAGAGGAGTTGGAGACGCTGCTGCTGAGGCTGGAGTGTGCCACTAAGAGGTGGGGCCTTACCATCAGCCCCACCAAAACTAAGCACCTGCCTGGGTATTTTGTACCATCGGGCACTCCGCCCCCACAACTCCCAATCGGTGATGGGGCAGTTGTGGAGAGAGTAGAGAGTTTCCCATACCTGGGCAGTGTGCTCATGACCAGCTCCAGTTTATCAGCAGAGGTCTCACTCCGAATCAGTCGAGCGGCAATATCTTTTCATCGGTTGCGTAACGCTGTGTGGAAGCTACCTGGTCTGTCGCTCCGCACGAAGCTTCAGGTCTTCTCGGCCACGGTCATTCCCTCCCTTCTCTACGCTTGCGAAACGTGGACCCCCCTAGTGGAGCATCTTCGCCGGTTGGAAACATTTAGGCTGGCCTGCCTACGATCCATCCTGGGTTTGACCAGGCTGGATTGTGTGAGGAGCTCACAAGTCCTTGAAAGATCTGGGCAAAGTCCCATCAGTGAGCTCCTCCGGCAGGCAAGGCTGCGTTGGCTGGGTCATGTAGCCCGCATGCCCAGCCACCGCATGCCTAAACAGCTTTTGTTCGGCCGGATCGAGGGGGCTAAACGGGCGCGGCACGGGCTAGAGAAGAGATGGAGTGATGTGGTACAGGAGGACGTGGAGCTGAGTGGACTTGCCGATGACTGGTACCAGCGGTGTCAAGATCGGCCTCAGTGGAGGAGGCTCGTGAAGGACGCTACTGGGCAGTTGGAGGCAGTCGCCCTCCAACAACAACGGAGGGCGGAGGAGCGACGCTCACAACAACGAGCGGAGCGCCGGGTGGCTAAAGCACAGCAAGTTGGCACAGTAGGGGGCACAGGTGGTGCATCAGCCAGTCATCTCGGTCATCTCGGTCAGTCGACCCGTGGCACCTGGGTCTGCCCCGTGACCTCCTGCCAGCGGGCGTTCGACACTTCACGTGGCCTCAAGGTGCACATGGCCTGGCACAAGCGTCGTGGTGACGTCACCGCCACTTAGTGGCGAATGGCGGTTGTTGTTGTTGTTGTGCGTGTGCCTACGTGCACGTGCGTGTGTGCACGCGTGTGTGCCTGTATATGTGTGTGTGCCTGTATGTGTGTGCGTGTGCCTGTATGTGTGTATGTGCCTGTATGTGTGCGTGTGCCTACGTGTGCGCGCGTGTGTGCACGCGTGTGTGCCTGTATATGTGTGTGTGCCTGTATGTGTGTGCGTGTGCCTGTATGTGTGTATGTGCCTGTATGTGTGCGTGTGCCTACGTGTGCGCGCGTGTGTGCCTGTACGTGTACCTGTATGTGTGCGTGTGCCTGTATGTGTGTGTGTGTGCGCGTGTGTGTGTGCCTGCGTGCGCCGCTCAGAGGCGATGCGCGCCATGAACGGCGTCGCGCGCCACATCAACGAGATGCAGAAGCTGTACGACGAGTTCGGAGCCGCGTTCGACGGCCTCCTCGCCCAGCAGCCCGGCCCCTGCCGAGAGGCGAGCGTCACACCGCACGCGTCACACCGCACGCGTCACACCGCACGCGTCACACCGCACGCGTCACACCGCACGCATGGCACCGCACGCGTCCAACCACACGCATCACACCGTCTCATGCAGGTGAGCGAGCTGTCCATGGCAGAACTCATCGGCCACGACTCGGTCACCTGGCTCAACCCCCCTGCTCACCTCGGGCGGCACTGGAGGGAGCCTCAACTCACCCTGCTCGGTGAGATCCGCAGCGACCACCCACCCACTCGCTCTCTCGCTCCCCCCACCTGCTCGCTCGCCCACCTGCTCGCTCGCTCCACCACCTGCTCGCTCGCCCACCCGCTCGCTCGCCCTCCCGCTCGCTCGCCCACCCGCTCGCTCGGCCACCCGCTTGCTCGCTCACCCACCCACCCTATCGCTCGCCCGCCCGCCCACCCACCCACTCGCTCACCCACCCACCCGCTCGCTCGCACGCCCACCCACCCACTCACCCACCCGCTCGCTCGCCCGCCCGCCCACCCACCCACCCACTCGCTCACCCACCCACCCGCTCGCTCACTCACCCACCCGCTCGCTCACCCAACCACTCGCTCGCCCACCCACCCGCTCGCTCACCCACCCACCCGCTCGCCCACCCACCCGCTCGCTCACCTGTCCAGGAATTGGCGTCGCTGTGCCGGCTGGCGGGAGTTGATAAGTGCAGAGGGTCGGTGCCGGCCTGGCAGTGATGAGCTCCCTCACAGCCACGGCGCTCCCAGAGGCCTCGCGTGGCCACGGGAATCTCTCCGGGCCGCTCAGTGGGGGACGTGGTGACCCCGATTAACCCTCACCCCTGATCCTCGTGCGCCGTGCCGGCCTTCACCGGTGCTCGCGAACAGCGCTTGCCCCAAAAAGAATATAGAGCTGACATGGGAGATCTTTGTCTTTGTATATGTGTGGCAGTGCCTCGCCTAGGTCGACTCAGCCTAAAATGAGTACCTGGTGGGGTGTGTAAGCATCGCCACTCGGAAGACAAAGGCGACCGGGTGTGGTGCTGGTGACACACCCCCTCGAGTGCCGTGCCGGCCTAACAGCACTTGCCCCAACAGTCTGTTAAAGGCTATACAGGGGATCTTTATCTTTGTTTGTCCGCTGTCCCCACTCCATCTCTTAGTGTTCCGGCCGGCACTCGTCCTCCTCTGCAAGGATCAGACGAAGCCTCGCAAGAAGGTGACGCATCCTCACCCTCACTCGCACAGAGACCCACAGACTCACACAGAGACCCACAGACTGACACAGAGACCCAAAGGCTCTCACAGAGACCCACAGACTCACACAAAGATCCATAGACTCACACAGAGACCCACAGCCTCACACAGAGACCCATAGGCTCTCACAAAGACCCGCAGACTCACACAGAGACCCATATACTCACACAGAGACCCATAGACTAACACAGAGACCCATAGACTGACACAGAGACCCAAAGGCTCTCACAGAGACCCACAGACTCACACAAAGATCCATAGACTCACACAGAGACCCATAGACTCACACAGAGACCCATAGACTCACACAGAGACCCATAGACTAACACAGAGACCCATAGACTGACACAGAGACCCAAAGGCTCTCACAGAGACCCACAGACTCACACAAAGATCCATAGACTCACACAGAGACCCACAGCCTCACACAGAGACCCATAGACTCACACAGAGAGCCACAGACTCATACAAAGATCCATAGACTCACACAGAGACCCACAGCCTCACACAGAGACCCAAAGACTCACACAGAGACCCAAAGACTCACACAGAGACCCAAAGACTCACACAGAGACCCATAGACTCACACAGAGACCCATAGACTCACACAGAGACCCATAGACTCACGCAGAGACCCATAGACTCACACAGAGACCCATAGACTCACACAGAGATCCATAGAGTCACACAGAAATCCACAGCCTCACACAGAGACCCACATGCTCACACAGAGACTCACCCCACTCGGCAGTTGGTGCGTCCGGCGTATGTCTTGATGCACCCCCGGGCCCGGCCTGCCCGAGGGGGAATAGCAAGCGAGTGAGGCCTGCGGCTGACCGCGTGCGTGCCCGACCGTGCGTGCCGTGCGGCGCAGGGCGGCCCCCCCCGGAGCCCACGCTGCACGGGCCCCGAGGACGCGCTCCGCTTCGCCCACATGGTCCCCGCGACGGCGCTGCAGCTGCGGGCGGGGAGCACCACGCAGGGTACGCACGTTGCGCGGACGGCACGCACCGACCGCCCGGCGAGACGCGGCGGAACGATCCACCGGCCGGATATTGTCCGGGGCCATTGGTGACGGGTCGTAGCCACAGCGTCAACGGCAAGCGGTGTGCTGGGTGTGGTGTGCCGGGCGTGGGAATATTTTTTCAGGTCGTTGACCTACCGCGAATGTAACGTTGGACTCCGTGGCTACCTCATTCTCCCTGCTCCCTACCTGTAACGCCCCCCCCCCCACCCCCCTGCTCCCTCCCAGACGATGGAATCAGCTGCATCTGGGAGGTGATCCACGTGCGCTCCGAGACGGAGGGCCGCCCCGAGGCAGCGTTCCATGTGTGCAGTCCGTGAGTGCGCGCATCGCACGCCAACACCACGCCACCCCCCGCCACCCCCCGCCACCCCCCGTCACCCCGCGCCACCCCCCATCACCCCGCGCCACCCCCCATCACCCCGCGCCACCCCAAGCCACACCGCGCCACCCCCCGTCACCCCGCGCCACCCCCCACCACACCGCGCCACCCCCCATCACCCCGCGCCACCCCCCATCACCCCCCACCACACCACGCCACCCCCCACCACACCACGCTACCCCCCATCACCCCGCGCCACCCCCCATCACCCCGCGCCACCCCCCACCACACCACGCAACCCCACGCCACACTGCGCCACCCCACACCATGATGTAACACCACCCCACATCGTAAGCGCGTGTGTATGAGCGCGTACGTATCTGCATCAACGCACTGACATGTGCATCATCAGAATGTGTGCGTCCGTGCATGCGCGTACACAATACGTGTCCATGCACGTGTGATTCGTCGTGACGTGCATATTGTGTATCTCTACGTGTGTTTGCGATGTGTATACGTGTGCGTCGCTACGTGCACACATACGTGTGTGCGTGCGCCTGTATGCGTGTGCCTGTACGTGTGTGCGTGCGCCTGTACGCGTGTGCGCGCAGCTCTCTGGAGCGGAAGCTGCGCGTCGTGCGGATGGTTGAGCAGCTTCTCAAGGCCGGGGCCCGGGGGGCCCACGGGTCGCGCTGGGGGGGTCACGGGACCCCCCACGGGTGTCACGGGGAGTACGTCCCCTATGGGGGTCAACGCCTCGCAGCGCTGAGGGGGGGCCGGGCGGCGCTGCACAAGCAGGGTAGGGCTTGCACGGGGGCCGCCCCGATCTTACAACCCAAACCCCAAACCCATACCTCTGAACCCCTATCACCGAGCTCTACAGGGACGCACGGCAACCCCTGACGTCGGTCATTTCCGCAGAGTCATCGCGGAGCTGCGCGTCGGACCCGGACGCCGGCCACCCCGAGTCACCCCGGGCCGCTCGCCCGTCTCAGCCGGCCGGCGCTTCGTGCTCGGCCCCGGGGACACGGGACAGCGGGGACAATCCACGCAGATCCGGGGACACGGACGGGCGCGGCTGGGAGCACCGTCCCAAGCGGACGTGGCAACGGGATTACCCCACAGACAACCCCAGAGAAAATACGTCCAGAGACGGAGGAGACAGAGGAGGAGTACGAGAGGGAGGAGGAGGTGGAGTACGAGAGGGAGGAGGAGTACGAGAGGGAGGAGGAGGTGGAGTAGGCGACAGGCGACTGTCACCCGGCGACGAGCGACAGTCGCCGACGCGGTGTCGGGGCGGCCATGACGGTGCCGCCCCCGCCAGCCCGGCGCTGGACTCTTCCAGCTTCATGCGTGAGCTGGAGCGGCGCCTGCAGAGCACCTTCCTGTGCGACGGCGCTCCGCCGCCGCCATCTGATACCGGGGCGCGGTGTGCCACGGGGGGTCACGTGGGGGGAGCGGGGGGCCACAGGCCGCTAGCTCGGGCCCTCACGGGAGACTTCACCTCCGAGCTGGCCCGGGACTTCAGCGACCAGAGCCTGAGTTCGGTGACGAGTGAGGAGCGGTTCTTCGGGGTGCTGGACGTGAGTCTGTAACGACGACGCCGGCGCTCTCCGTGTCCCGCGGGTCCCCATTTTCTTGATAAGGACGCATGCACACGCGTGTGCGTACGTGGACTGTATGTACGTGCGCGCGCGTGCGTGTGCGTACGCCCGTCGTGTTCATTTATTTCCATTTTGTTTTCAACAATGGAAACTTGGGACAAAACCAGGAGACTCGGGGTCGCCGCGTCCGGCCGAGACGAGTGGATCTCGAGAAGTACCGAGTCGCGATCATGACAGCGTTGTTTGTATTCGGCGAACGTCCGCGTCCTCCGTGAGCTGTCGGGCTCGTGGCGCCACGAGACGTAGCATCCTTGAGGAACTCGCACAGGAAGCAGTCCCATCGCCTCGTGTCCTGCAGAAGAGGACATCGCAGAACAACTTCCGAGCTCCCTCCAAGTGACCTTTTTCATCCACACGTTCGGGGCGCTGCACGCCCCCCCCCCCCGCCCCCCCCACAACTCGAGAAAAGTTTGCCGCGTGGCAGTGAAACCGAGATTATTTACGCGGTGTATATTTTTGTATGCAGGGTCTCTGATGGGGTCCCCCTCCCCTTTTGTTGGGGCCCTTGTTCGGGGGGGGGGGGGGGCGGTGTGGAGGTGTTTCATCCCCCTCACTGGGGTCTCCCCGAAGCAGCCTCACCGCTCCTGGCACGGTGCGCGGCGGTTCACGATGGGCGGTGGTGCCGCCGGCCGGGTTCGTGATCGAGCCGGCCGCTCGGAGGGCGGCGGTGCCAGCCTCGTCCGTTTCAGGGTTTATGGCAGGGCCGATCGGAGGTGGGGCGCCTAAAAAGTGAAAATTTGCCCCCGAGCTAATGGATAATTGGGCCCCACGGGGCACACAACAGGCACCTCCGTGCGGCCCTGGTTCAGGGTAAAGCACTACAGTGGCAAGACTCGCATTTAATGCCTGTGCGTGTTTTTTTTATGACTTATTTTTTCCACGTGCAGCGTTTATACGAGATTGTAGCCCCTTTAGCCTGAGAAGATAAATCGGTTGAGCCACACCGATGTGACCAAAACTTATGGAAACGATTAAAAGTTTTCGCCCCGTTTTGAGTAGAACGCTTCAAGTGAGCCGCCACCACAGCACCTGTGATTTCATAAACCTACGTGTCGATTTGGTTTGGCCAGGACGGTTTAGTTAGATCAGGGCGCACTAAACCGGCTGACATTCCCTTTCGGGAAGAGGACTTACAATTTTTCGGTAGCAGTTTTTATTCAACTTCAGCTCGTATTGGTTTATCGTTATTTAAATTCTTGAGCCAGCTCTCCTACTTTGTTTAAGCCTAGTGTCACCAAAAATGTACCGGACTGCGTCGAGCCCCGGGCTGGGTTTGCCAAGAGTGTGGGCCAAACTTCGCTCCGGTTATTTATTGTTTTGAAAGTCGTCTCTAGTTTTCTATGCGCTGAGCGGCTCGAGATTACAGCTGCGTCAACACCGTCAAGGCTGCTGCTGTTTTTGTAATAAACGCCTTTTTGTATGTGTAACCAGTGTGGTTATGTTTGCGAGAGCCACGTGACCACCTGTGTAAGACATTCCCCAAGGGATCTTGAAGAGGGGAGGCCCATATTGAGGACCAATCCTGACGTCAGCACGTCGACATTACAGGTCCGTTGGCGTGCCTGTTGTGCTGGGAGCCGTACAAATGAAAACAGATGCCGATTTTTGGAACATCGTCACCCCCTCGTGGCTGGTGTTGGGAGCGCGAGTCGAGTTGCAGTTGAAAAAAAAAAGAGGATCACGCAGCGGAACGAAGCAAAACAACTCAGGAGCGCAACCAAAACTTTTGTTTTACCATTTTTTGATGAGCACCACCCCTCGGTGTCCTCGATAATAAAGGTCACGGCCAGGAAAGATCGAGGCACTGCGAGCACGGGTCACATATACGGAGGCCGTGGTCCTCTTACCGTTGTCATTGGGTTCTACCGACCACAGCGATCTTCAGAGCCACTCTCCATCATCGGCACCACGTTTTGACTGCCATGAATTAAGAGGTCTCGGGGCTGGATGTTGAGTACTTGGTTGCTATGAATGCCCACATGTTAAGCCACTTTGTTGAGCGATCATTTGTGGCCAGGTCGTTTTTGAAAAAAAAATCTGCATAGCTCAAAAAAAAAGTACATTTAAGAACTAAACAGGATTTATCATCTTGGTTCTTTCGGTAAAGTCACATAGAAGGGAAATAATAAAATAATAAAAATAAAACATAAAATAATTTTCCTATTATTTCCCTTCTACGTGATTTTACCGAAAGAACCAAGAAAATGAATCCCTGCAGTCACGAAAGCTTAAAATCGAAATTTAAACAGGATTTCTCCACAAATATGGCTGTCACCTGATGCGAGTTGAAATTACTGGCGAAACGTCGTACTCGAATTGCAAATGTTGTGGATTTACTCTCCGACACACCAGCGTGCTATACGAGTAACGAATTGGCATGTTCCGTTTACGTGACAACCCCTAATTGGCTGTGTCGGGTGGCGGCGGGTTTAACGACACCACATTTACATTTACACGATCTAACCCAAAAATATATATTATGAAAAAAAGATTGTAGTTTAAAAACGTGCGGGAGATTACATGACTGCGACTGGGGAAGCATCTCATTGGTGAGATATTTCCTTACCGGTTATACCACAGCAGAGCCGTAATTATAATATATATTTGGAGGGACACATCTATTGAATATGCAAATATGCTCAAAATGTCCCCCCCAATATATTGCTATAAATCATATTTGCAAAAAATTATAATTGCTATGCTATGTAAATAAAAACAATTTGCTAAACCTTGGCCACAATATCTAGACTTGTCTTCATATAACAATGCATAGATTTCTGTTTATATGATTGTGGTTATGGTTGTAGTTTATTAATCCCTAATCTCTGCCATTACATACAATGAAACAAGAAGCGGTAACAAAGAAAAAACAGCAATGTAATACAATACACTATTAGACATTATTGTAAAAAAAAAAGTCCATCCCATGTGTATTTTTTTAAATATTTTAGGCAGGAAATTAGTTTTCAAATTTATATTTTTTTTCTGGGGGGGGGGGGGGCCCTAGACCCCTTGGAAGATTTGGTCCCCCCCAATGTTGACTCCATGGCTAGGGCCTTGTACCACAGTATCTGGCGATGCTGCGTTGGCATTGGTGCAAAAAGCGCAGTTCACAACTCCCGCACATCCGTGAATGGCACCAGTGTGTGGCCTTGAAACATATACAACAGCCAACATTCCGGGTAATGGCACCTTCAGGGCACATAAATCAAGGGGCACTGCCCGAAACGTCGCATATTACGTCTCCTGTTAAGGCCACGTGCAAAGTTATTGACAAAACGCGTTGGGTTTGATTGTAAGAAGTCTAAAAGAGCGCGCTCCGTCCAGACGCTATATTCGGCCTGCTCTCCCACGCTGCGCAACGCCTTGGAAGTACGATCTGTCGGATGATAAAGGCGTTGACGCTAAGGATAACCGGGGCGGTGAAGTATGGTCAAACAATCCCCCGAGAGCGACACGGCCGGTGAGAGAGAAAGAGGCCTTCATCCAGCAGTGGACAGCGGAGAATGCGAGTCGGCATGTCCCACCCACGTGCTCCCCATGCCGGCACGGGGCTGCCCGCGCAGCTGCCTGACCCCACTGCCAAGTCGGGGTCCTTCCAAAATTCACCCGCAAATGTCGAAACCAATTAAAATGCTGAACTTGAAAAACTAAAATTATAATCGCATTCTATGGTTCTTTCGGTAAAGTCACGGAGATATAAACAATAATAAAAAAGAAATAAAGTTAATAAAAAGTAAAAATAAAAATTTAAAATGTAAATCGCACTGAGGTGTTACATGGTAAAATAATTAGGGGGTGGGGGGCACGCGGTTGTGAGGTAAAATAATTAGCGGGGAGGCACGCGGTTCAGGTAAAATAATTAGGGGGGGCACGCGGTTGTGAGGTAAAATAATTAGTGGGGGGTACGCGGTTGAGGTAAAATAATTAGTGGGGGGGGGGGGGCACGCGGTTGTGAGGTAAAATAATTAATGGGGGGCACGCGGTTGTGAGGTAAAATAATTAGTGGGGGGCACGCGGTTGAGGTAAAATAATTAGTGGGGGGGGGGGGCACGCGGTTGTGAGGTAAACTAATTAATGGGGGGCACGCGGTTGTGAGGTAAAATATAAGTGGGGGGCACGCGGTTGTGAGGTAAAATAATTAGCGGGGGGTACACGGTTTTGAGGTAAAATAATTAGTGAGGGGCACGCGGTTTTGAGGTAAAATAATTAGTGGGGGGCACGCGGTTTTGAGGTAAAATAATTAGTGGGGGCACGAGGTTGTGAGGTAAAATAATTAGTGGGGGCACGAGGTTGTGAGGTAAAATAATTAGTGGGGGGCACGCGGTTGTGAGGTAAAGTCACGTAGGTAAATAAAAATAAATTGAATCACGACGTTTCGGGCGCAACACAAGCGTCCTTCTTCAGGCGGGGACAACTTAGCGAAAGTACAACCGCTTAAGTGTGTCACTGTGTGTCACTTAATTTATTTCATTTTTTTACCTACGTGACTTTACCGAAAAAAACAAAGAGTATGAATCCTTGCTGTCACGAAAGCTTCAAATCTATAATTAATTATTTCGGTGCCGGTGAAAAAAAAATCAGGCGCGCCGCGGCCGCCCCCAAATAATGAGGCAACTTTGGGCTTAGGAATCAAAAGTTATCGATTATATTTGTGACTTCAAACGATAATGGGATTTTTCAATTTAAACTTTTCGTGACTTGCAGGGATTCATCTTCTTGGTTCTAATAAAATACAATTCTATTTTATTATGTTTTATTTTTATTATTTTAGTATTTCCCTTCTACGTGACTTTACCGAAAGAACCAAGAAGATAATGGGATTCACGATTCAGAGTCCTGCTTGCAAATTGGCAGCTTGTGGATAAAAAAGCCCCCCAATTCGACACACCGGTCAATAATAGCAACACTCTGTGTGGCATTAACATGAGACACGGTCACTGGTTGGTTTCCTTTGAAGGGGCCAGTGCCCGAAACGTCGCCTATTTAATATACACGTTATATTTAAGCCACAGCCGGTGTTGTTGTTGAGTGGCTCTTAAGGGCTTCGCAATCATTAAGCAATTTAAAGTTACATCTAAAAACTCAACTTTTTAAACTTTCTTAAGATTATTTCAGTGTTCATTTTTGTAATATGCCCTCGATAGCAATTTATTATAATGTAATTTTGTTCGTGTTTAAACATTGCTTTTATTCTTCTTGCGATTTAGTCCTTCAACATGTTTTTTTTTATCTGTACAGCACTTTGAATGTTATCTTTTTGCACGAAACAGTGACATTTATAAATAATAAAGACCTCATTTATTTAACTTTTATCGGGAGTAGGCGAGGTACTCTCGCCCTCACTGCAGCCGATCAACCCGAATCTCAAACAAACGATTACCGCAATCGATTCCCTCCGAAGCCAACCCCCGTTCACAGTAACGATTAGCTCCACCGCGCACCGCGATGCAAGGGAATCGATTCCGGCGGCGGCGGCGGCGGCGTTGCGTACCGCTGTCGTAACAGGCGTGGAGGGGGGGGCCGGATCGATTCGAGTGTAATCGAACTAAACGAATCGACGCGATTCCGCCGGCTCTCGCTTGCTGCCGCCACTGCTAAGATGGCGGGGGAGGAGGGTGGAGGCGCTGCAGGCGTCGTGGTCGCGGCGCGTCTCTCTCGGCAGGACCTGTCCTCCCTGGTGCGGCTCCCTCATCCACACCACTCGCGTCATAGACACTCACGATCACAAGGCCGGCAGCGGCGGCAACAGCGGCGGCGGTGGCGGCTCCATCGGTCCGGCCACGCGCGGTTGTGGATTGAGGTGGAGGAGGCCGGGCCGCGTGTAGGCCTCGCCATTGATTGTGCGGGGCCTGGTTTGGGGCGGTGTGGGTAGGGGTTGGGGTGGTGTGGGTAGGGATTGGGGTGGTGTGGGTAGGGGTTGGGGCGGTGTGGGTAGGGGTTGGGGCGGGTAGGGGTTGAGGCGAGTAGGGGTTGGGGTGGTGTGGGTAGGGGTTGAGGTGGTGTGGGTTCGGGGTTGGGGTGGTGTTGGCTGGTTCGGGGTGGTGTGGTTAGCGTTTGGGTGGTGTGGTTGGAAGTTGGGTGATGTGGTTAGCAGTAGGGTAGTGTGAATAGGATGGGTCAAGAATGGGTGAGGTCTGGGCAGCGGGTCCGCTTGAGGCTGGGTCCCGTTGTGGGTATGGTAGGGTAGAGCTGGGTTGGGTCGGGTTTAAAACGGTCGGTTAGAATGGGTTAACGTGTGGTTAGGTCAGCTATGTGGGTATGGTTCTGATGGGACTCGTGAGATATGGCTGAGTCGAGTTATGGTCAGACTGGGTTTGGTTGGGAATGGTCGGGCAAGCGAAGGGCTGGATCGAGAGGGGATCAGTTTGGTTTCGAGTATGGTTCGACTGGGTAGGGTATGAGATTTTATGGCTGGAATGCCGGCGTGGTCGTGTCGCGTAGGGCCGAGGTCGGCTGTGGTCGGGTCTCATTGGGTCGTGTGAGACCGAGTGTGTCGGCTGACCCATCCAGGTAGGGTAGGCGCGTACCGAGTTCTGTAGGAGTCTCACCTGAGTATCCACGCTTCACGCTGTCGGAGGCCGCCTGCGTGATGAGGCCGATTTCACGGCCGATCTGACGAAGTGAATTGCAGTCGTACTGTAACTGTCGATTGTAATTTCGGCAAACAATGCTGTCATTTTTAATTATGATTGACCCGAGGTCTCGTGGAAATTGGATATGCAATTGGGTCTCGTTGGTCTCAGAAATGCACGGTTTTGGTCGGTTTAAAATTGTATTCGTGTAATCAGGTAAGAAGGATGATACTCTTATCTCAAGAGTGACTAGAGTAACCAAATTGACAAAAGAGAACATAGTTAAATAATTAACTGGGTATACATCAGAATCGCGTGGAACAATGAAACTTTGATTACCATTGTGGACTTGAGGCTCAGTCTTTACACCAAGCCCCTCCCCCATCTCACGTTCGTGGTTCGTCACTCACCGCTTTCCGTATTTGTCTCTCCGCACTCGCTTGCAGGACGTGGGGAAACTCACGCCGCTGTCACCCGAGGTGATCAGCAGACAAGCCACCATCAACATCGGTAAGGGCGGCGATGGGGGCACGCGGGGTGGCGGAGGATGTGGCGCAAACTTGCGCGCCCGCCTTGTGATGCAATCCCTCTGGACTCAAAGCATCATGCCGTGAAACACTCGTGCATCCAAGTGGTGGTAGCCCTAGCCTCTAACATCATTATTATCATCACCAGCCATGATCTAAACACTGGCGCATCGTTCCTGGCCACTGTGTAACGTTATAGACCTCTGGACCCATCCTGAACAGCCTGCTGCTACTAACTTGCACTGACCGGTGTGGTGAAGTATAATCAAACAACCCCCATGACTGGAATGTGTGTGGAGGCGTTCATCCAGCAGTGGATTGACAGTGCATTGTAAATTGTCATTGTTTTTCTTCCTGCAATTATTCGCTGTCATGTGGGGGCAGCCTTCCCGCACTTTTTCCCCAATTTTTTTCTTCCAAAGTGGAGCCAGCTTTTGACTTGTGCGCTGTAAACATGGTGATGTTGTTGACGGTTGTTCCACATGCTTTGGAACATCGATGCAACCGTGTGGTTTGCTGATGCAGCCACAATTGTAGGCTGTGGTGGAAGCCGGAGATTATGAGAGGATGCCTAGAGTGTGCGTGTTGTGTGTGGTTGGCTGACTGGGCGTTCGGGAGATCTTGACAAATTCCCCACCACTTGCGATTTGATTGACTAAGGGGTGTCCAGCACAACTTGGACTGATTGTATTTGTTGACAAGGGTAAAAAACATTTAGCCGTAAGCTATTTCACAAGAATAAGGCACGGAGCACCTTGGTGAGAAAATAAGGAAGTTACCGTAAATGAATGCCAACATTAGAGATTTGAGGAAAACAACATTCCACGTAAGATCCTGAATTTTTATAGATAATGCATTACTGTTGGACATGATGTTAAAACATTTTAATGGCTTCAAATTTGGGACAAAGATAAATTGATAAATGAGCAAAACAATTTGCTAGTCAATTGGAAGTGTATTAATCGGACACAACTGCAAAACACATCAGAGTGTGTGTTCCTAGGATGGTTATTAAAGGTGGACCGAGATAAAAAGTGAGGGGGATGAAAACAAGTTGCTCTGCTTTTGGAAAACTTAATCGTGAAAAGCAACATGCAAATATGCCAAAATAAAAACTTCTTTCATAATGATGTCAGTGATGGTGGTGCCATTTGTGAAGGTATTTAAGTTGTGGTCATGGTGATATCGCTAATGATGGTGATGATGTCGTCGATGATGGTTGTTGGCTGTCGGTCAATGTGGTGGTGGTTGCGATTGTGGCGATTATGATGTCGCTGATGATGGTTGATGCCGCATGCAGGTACCATCGGGCACGTGGCCCACGGGAAGTCGACGGTGGTGAAGGCCATCTCGGGCGTGCAGACTGTGCGCTTCAAGAATGAGCTGGAGAGAAACATCACCATCAAGCTGGGCTACGCCAACGCCAAGGTGCGCTAGGGGGAGCGTGACGCACTGCTGCACAGAAGCGATGGTGGTGGGGGGGTGTGCATCACGGGCTGTTGCCCCTCTTTGAAAAGTTTAGACAGATCTCGTATATCAGACCATGGTGGCACAGTGGTTAGCACGCTGTGCTATGCACCCGACTACCCTAATTCGATTCACATCCCTGGCTAGCAGCGATGGCGAGTGACATCTGAATCGATCCTGGGTCACCACCCACAGCTATTGCTGGTACTGGTGGTCATCTTGCCAATGCTAGCATTTTGATGGCATACCTGTTCCCAGGTGTACCATAAGTGTGTGACCCCTACGTGTATCGCTGCGTGTGTATCCCCTTCCCAGGTGTACAAGCTGGAGGACCCCAGCTGCCCGCGGCCCGACTGCTACCGCTCGTGCGGGAGCAGCACACCAGACGAGTTCCCCACCGACATCCCCGGCACCCGCGGCACCTTCCGCCTCATCCGGTAAGCGCTGCATCGCCCGGCCAGCCGGCTATATTGCTCACACAGCCACACCACACCGCTCACATAGCCACACCACACAGCTCACACAGCCGCACCGCTCACCCAGCCACACCGCTCACACAGCCGCACCGCTCACATAGCCACACTGCTCACATAGCCACACCGCTCACACAGCCACACCGCTCACCCAGCCACACAGCTCACACAGCCTCACCGCTCACCCAGCCACACCGCTCACACAGCCGCACCGCTCACATAGCCACACTGCTCACATAGCCACACCACACCGCTCACACAGCCACACCGCTCACCCAGCCACACCGCTCACACAGCCGCACCGCTCACACAGCCATACTGCTGACCCACTACCTCTCACACACGCTACCCGCACCGCCTTCGCACACCTCCGATTAGCACGGTTGGCTACGTACGGCGCGAAAGAAGTTAAACATACATACCGCCCTCCCAGCTCAAGACAGTTCTTCTCGAGGGTACTTGGCCTACTCTTCCGTGACGGCTGAACGCCTGTCCCCACTGTACGCAACCTGCCGATGAACAAACTGCAGTGAACCCGTTTATACCGCTGGGTTAGGCGGAGGCGGATTTTATAAATTCGCCCCATCGCGTCGGCTGGGGATTGTAAGTCCGGTGTGCTGCTACGGACTCGTGCGCCGCAGCAGTAGTGGCAGCAGTAGCTGCAGTAGCAGCAGTAGCAGCAGTAGCAGCAGTAGCAGCAGTAGCATTGTCCCAGTGGGTGTGCAAATGGCTTGTAATCATAGCCGGCAATCGCAGTGTCCCTCCCCCTCACTGACCGCACGTGCTCTCTTTCTCTCTCCTCAGGCACGTCTCGTTTGTAGATTGCCCAGGCCACGACATCTTGATGGCCACCATGCTGAACGGAGCAGCCGTCATGGACGCTGCCCTTCTGCTCATCGGTGCGCTGGGTTCGGGGGGCGAGCACCCTCTGTCTCGTCCGCACGTCTGTGTGTGGGACGGTTAGGGTGTCGATACCGTGTGTGTGTGTTTAAATTATTCTGTCCTGACTTTGGTGGTGGGGCAGTGGTGCAGCAGTTCACGCACCACAGTCGCGAGTGATATCTTAATCGGTCGAGAGCCCTCCAACTAGGTCTAAGAGCACTTGTCCCGACAGTCTTGTCAGGCTACAAAGGGGTTATTTGTATGTGTGTGTGTCTGATGGCCAGACCAAATGGGCTGCCTTCAATCTTCACTGACCAGCGTGGTGAACTATGCTCAAACAACCCCTGTGATTGACGCGCAGCAGCGGATAGACAATGGCTAATGCCCGGTGATGATGGTTTGTATGTTGGAAAGAGAATGATTGATGATGATGATGGTGTGTGTGCGTGTGTTGGATAGAGAATAATAGCTGATGATGATGGCGTGTGATAGAGAATGATAGCTGATGATGTTGTGTGTGTGTTGGATAGAGAATGATTGATGATGGTGTGTGCGTGTGTCTCGGATACAAAATGATAACTGATGGCGATGATGGTGTGCTTGTGTACACAGCTGGCAACGAATCGTGTCCACAGCCCCAGACCTCGGAGCACCTGGCAGCCATCGAGATCATGAAGCTGAAGCACATCCTGATCCTGCAGAACAAGATCGACTTGGTGAAGGAGAGCCAGGCCCGCGAGCAGTACGAGCAGATCCTCAAGTTCGTGCAGGGTGAGGAGGACGAGAAGGGTGGGGAGGAGACGCAGCGCCAGTGCCTTGCACCATGGTGTGGGTGGGGTCAGTTGTGCAGGCAGGGCCAGAATGGGCAGGGCTGGCACTGTGGGTTGGTGGGCATCGTAGGTGGGTGGGGTCAGTACGGGCAGGGCTAGTAGGCATGGATTATGAAAAATTGTGGTTGGTGATGAAGATACCGTTTTGCCTGATGTCTATAAACCCTGCGTGCATGACAAGTGATCACACACTCATCTCCCCGCGTGTCCCCCGCGTGTCTCCACATACCCCCCCCCCCGTGGCGGCGTGCAGGGACGGTGGCGGAGGGCGCCCCCATCATCCCCATCTCGGCGCAGCTCAAGTACAACATCGAGGTGATCTGCGAGTACATCGTCAAGAAGATCCCCGTGCCCGTGCGCGACTTCATCTCCGAGCCGCGGCTCATTGGTGAGGAACGGTGGCACGGCGGTGGCGGCGGTGCCCTCTGCCGCGTTACGGCGGTGTCACTCCCATGGGTGGGGGTGTGGGGTGGCCGGTGGGGGTGTACATGTTCCTCCGTGCCCTCCCCCACGAGTTTCCTTGCTAACGTCTTCACTACAGTTCACAGCTCTATGGCGCGGGTTTACATAGCATCTTGAGTGCAACTGGATTACAGCCAAATCTCTTGCCAGATTGCTTGTTTGGTTTTATCGTGGAGTCGTTGGTGACCAGTCTGAGACACATGTGGCTGCGGTAGCAGCTGAGTCGCCGCGACCTTCGAGTGACCTGACTACCTCCGTTTCACTTGGCTTGATCGTGAGTGATAGCAGAAGGCGTGTGGGCAGTCTAATGGTCACAGGCCTATGCTGCGACCACCTTGTCTTGCATAGGGATAGCTGCCAATGCCCTACCCCTTCCCTCCACTTGTCTAGACTGCCGCACGTTATACGTGTTGGGTGATGATGATGATGATGACGACGACGACGGTGATGATTACGATGACGATGATAACGACGAGATGTGTGCCATGTCCCCCGCAGTCATCCGATCCTTCGATGTCAACAAGCCGGGCTGTGAGGTGGACGACCTCAAGGGTGGAGTGGCAGGAGGCAGCATCCTGCGAGGGGTGCTTAAGGTGAGAGAGCGCTGCATCTTGAGGCAGATTTGTGCATCTTGAGATGGATCCATACACCGCAGGACCATGAGAGGCAGCAACGGTTTGGGGCGAGGGGGGGGGAGCAGGCCTTCATCTGGCAGTGGATTGCCGATCGCGATTCGGCGGTACAGCCGTGCTGAGAGGTGCGTACGTGCGCTTGCAGGTTGGGCAGGAGATCGAGGTGAGGCCGGGCATCGTGTCCAAGGACAGCGAAGGGAAGCTCATGTGCAAGCCCATCTTCTCCCGCATCGTGTCCCTGTTCGCCGAAAACAACGACCTGCAGTTCGCAGTCCCAGGGGGACTCATCGGTCCGTGTCGCGCACGCACGCACGCTGTCTGTACACGCGCACTCGTGCAATAACAACAGTCACCAATCGTCACCAAATGCCGGTTAATTCACCGCGCCGTTCAAGCCAAGCTATAGATGCATTTATAGCCTGGTGTTATGGGTTGACTGACATGACTGACAGATGCACACGTCCGTATGCACGCATGCACTCGTACGCTCGCACACAACGCAGTCTGCGCGGCTCCATGGGGGATCTTTGTCTTTACGCAGGCGTGGGCACCAAGATCGACCCGACGCTGTGCCGTGCTGACCGCATGGTCGGCCAGGTGCTGGGTGCCGTCGGGGCGCTGCCCGACATCTACACGGAGCTCGAGATCTCCTACTTCCTGCTGCGGCGACTTCTGGGCGTGCGCACGGAGGGGGACAAGAAGGGAGCCAAGGTGAGTCACTCGGAACCGTCTCCGCGTCGTTCAGCGGGCGTGGCCAAACTCCGTGGCCGCACACGCGCCGCACGCCGACGTCGTCGCGTGGATCGCGGCCACGACACGCGCGGCGGTCACGCGGCCAGTTCACTCGCACTGGTTGCCTGAGAAGTTTTGAATTTAAATATCTGCGGGAGCGCCTCGGGGAATTACTCGCGTCTGGCATCGCTGCCAGGAGCGAGTGCCCTTCGTGGTTCTCGCTTCCGCAGATTTGTTTTCACTGCGTCCTTTGTTAAGCTGTACTTAAAATTGACCAGGAGCGGCCAAACTGCTCACGAGCTGTGGTTTGGCCGCTGCTGTCATAGGGCACAGTGCAGTACAACGATGACTTTGTCCCCTGCTGACAAAGTAGTCCACTACTGATCCGAAGCAATATAAATTTCACGATATGCTTCTCACAGAGCAAGTTTCGCATAGCTGATAATTTGCATTTTTACTGTATAGAATGTATGATTTGCATGAATAAAGATAACAGCTGGGCTGTTTGATTCGATAAATAATCAATTCGCTCAATATCAGTTCAATTTCTGAACCAGTTGAACAAACATGTTGCATGTTGTTGTGGGGGGGGGGGGTTTGAAGTCCCAGGTATGTTCCCTTGTGTGCCGCTGGACTGGAGGTAATGGGCCACACCCATGATAAAGTCGGTTATGACACCTCCCCCGCCCCCACTGCGCTCTGCTTCCACAGGTCCAGAAGCTGTCTAAGAACGAGGTGCTGATGGTGAACATCGGCTCGCTGTCGACCGGCGGACGCGTCCTGGCCGTCAAGGCCGATCTGGCGAAGATCGTGCTCACGAACCCCGTGTGCACCGAGATTGGGGAGAAGATCGCGCTCAGCCGCCGCGTGGAGAAGCATTGGCGGTGAGTAGCGTCGCGAGCGAAGGCGATCCGGGCGGGTGTGGCTTGCACGAGGGCCGCGCAGGATGTCGGTGTCGCGTCGTGAGTTATGCAGGCAGGGGGTTGCAGTGGCAGACGAGGCTGTGGGAGTTGTGTTGTTCTTATCGACGTGACCTCGTGCTGACCTCTGCGTCCAGGTAGCATAGGTTCACGCCCGGTGCCTGCTCCGTGATTAGAACCGGGGCACCCTTTGGTAACCCGAGCATCATTCCCACGGTATCACTCATGTCGGTTATCACAGTAACTGGAGCATCGTTTCGACAGTAACACGAGCAATGTTCCCACGATGTCACAAGTGTCAATCTCACG
Source organism: Lampetra fluviatilis (assembly GCF_964198595.1). Lineage (NCBI taxonomy): Eukaryota > Metazoa > Chordata > Hyperoartia > Petromyzontiformes > Petromyzontidae > Lampetra > Lampetra fluviatilis. Next base: position 5,148,565 of record NC_136324.1, read on the forward strand.
GTAACGCGAGCAATGTTTGCACGGTAACAAGAGCGTTGTCCCGTGTGTTGCAGGCTCATTGGCTGGGGCCAGATCCGACGAGGAGTAACCATCAGGCCGTCCATCGATGACGACTGAGATCCTGCCGGGAAAGTCGCCCGGCCAGGGGGATGATTGGAGGTCGGCAGGGAACCGATGGCGGCGGCACATTTCCACCACCCATGCCCCGGCTAAACCAGGCCGCTGACAAGAACCACAACCGCCACCGCCGTCATGAACATCTCCCCACACCAAACACCGTCACTAGAATCACCACCACCCTCATGAGAATCTGCACCACCGCTACAACGGCAGTATTCCCGGCGTTGCCGCGTTAACACCGCACGGCCTACTACATCCTCGCACCCGTGTCTCGTACTTGTTTGCAGAGCGGAGTGATACAATCGAAAGCTTTTTTGTTTTGCAAATGGTAAAAAAACTTAAGAATAAAGTTTATGCTTTAAGAGGACTGCTTTGTTCAGACTCTCGTGTGTCTGTTGGAGATAAGACTGCTGCACACAATACAATACGATGTGGACGTATATTGGGTTAACATGCGATTGCATCTGAATAGAAAGAGTGGGCATATTTCTAGAGGCAAATGTCGCTGAGCCTGTGGTGTTCTGCTGTGAGGCTGTGTGTTGTGGGAGTGGTAGTGGAGCGGTGTTACAAACCTGGCGACCCGAGTTCGATTCTCCCGCTCACGGCCAACATCGGTGACGATTATCTAAACTGGTCCTGGGCTTCCCCTAGGTCGACTCAGCCTAAAATTAGTACCTGGTGCAGTGCGTAAAAACATCTCCACTGGGGAGACAAAGGCGACCGGGCGTGGTGCTGGCCACCGACACCCTCGTGAGCCATTCTGGCCATTGTAGGTGCTCGCTAACAGTACTTGCCCCAACAGTCTGTAAAGGCTATGCGGGGGATCTTTGTGGGTCTCTGCCAGTGTGGGTCTTCATGGGATTCTATAGGTCGGTGTTCATGGGTTTTTTGTGCGGTCTTTTTTTAAATGCAGTGTGGCTGTATATAGCATCCAAATTTGACCACGGCTCTAAAACGCTATACGGGAATAGTGGGCATTTATATTTTATGCAGGGGCAGTTGGTCATAAGCCGAGCAGAAAAAGGTACAGAGTGGAACACATTAAGGGAACTACGTTACCAGCTCTGGCGGGGTACGGCGATCGGTCCGGTGGGAGCCCCAATTTTTGATTTGTCTAGCACGGTCGCACCCCTGGGCTGTTTATACATCGCGGTTCCTCGCCAAGGCACTCCCCACGCTGGTTACGCCACTGGGTGAAGTTGACGTGGGGCAGGGAGCCAGCAGCACGAACCCCCCCCCCCAAGCCCCTTGTCCCCCCACCCACGCACGCCCCTTGTCCCACCCACCCCCCTTGTCCCCCCACCCACCCACCCACGCTCCGTGTCCCCCCACCCACCCACGCTCCGTGTCCCCCCACCCACCCACGCTCCGTGTCCCCCCACCCACCCAAGCCCCTCGTCCCAACACCCACTCACCGCCTTGTCCCCCAACCCACCCACCACCTTGTCCTCCCATCCACCCACCCACCCCCCTTGTCCCCCCACCCATCCACCCACCCCCCTTGTCCCCCCACCCACCCCCCTCTTCCGGAAGAGGAAGAGAGAGAGGGCGACCTGGGAACCCGGTGTCTCTCGTCCGTGGCGTCTGCGGTCGCTCTCCCTAGACGGCACTACGCCCCCCCTGCCCCAACCCCGTCTCGCCGCAGGCACAGGCCCGGCGGTAGCCCCCCGGCGCCCGGCGCCCGGCGGGAGGCCGCCACCTCCACGCAGCAACGCGGGGGTTTGGCGCTTGCCGGGGGTAGGCCGCGCTCCCGACGCGCCCCTGGCCTAGGCCGCCCTGCCGGGGTCCGAGCGCTGTCTCCCCGCGGGCGCGTATGGCGAGCAGGGCCCCTTCTCCGCCGCCCGTTCCGAGGCCAGTGTAAGAATGTAGCGCTTTTCTTTTTGTTAAATGATTAATAACTATTGTTCATTGTTATTCTTAGGTTTTTTTCGGTAAAGTCACGTAGGTAAAAAAAATAAAAATTAATAAAGTAAAATATATTAATTTATTTATTTTTAACTACGTGACTTTACCGAAAAAACCTAAGAATATGAATCCTTGCAGTCACGAAAGCTTCAAATCTAGAATTGTTTATTGTTGTTGGTGTTTGTGTGCGGTTACACGTGCGTTCACACAGACAAATCGCCACCACCATCTGTGTCACCATCACGACAGTTTTATCACCGTTCCAACGTCAGTTTCAACGTCGTTACCTCACCACTCTCATCGTCACCACCATGGTGGTGATCGTCAAACTGACAAAAAAGGGCCGTCTTGTGTGGTTTCCAAGTTTGCGGCACTGCTCCTGCTGTGACCGCCGGCGATAGAGCCTCCCCTGTGGCTTGCTGCGAGATGAACCGGCGCACACGAACAGCGCCGCAACTGAAAACGCCGACGAGAGTTTAACACACAAACCAAAAAAAGGTGGTCAGGATTGGAGGTAGGGTTGAGGCAAGTGCGAGCACGAATACTCGTGGGTGCTAATATTCGTGGGTGGTTGGAAATAGTTGTTTAGCACAACTGTCAACCGCTTATCAGTTCCCTAGCTTGTTACAGACCAATGCAGATCTTACTGGTCACCCCGTGCCCCTTATACACATCAATGTTCATCCTACAAAGGTCCCATCACAAGGGAGAAACACAAACGAATAGACACTCACCACCAGTACACTCACCACTAGTACACTCACCACTTGCATACTCACCACTGGTTCACTCACCACTAGTACACTCACCACTACATACCTGTCAACCCCTTATCAGTGCCTACCTTATTACAGACCAATTCAGACTTTATTGGTCACCTCGTGCCCTTATAAATCTCAACGTTCATCCTACAAAGTCCCATCACAAGGGAGAAACATAAACAATAAGACTAAAACACTTTTTCCCCGGTATTGAAACGGATGTGCGCCGTATGGACCTGAAGATTACATTTCCCTGTACAAGTATACGGAGTAAACCGTATGGGTTGACAGGTATGGTTTAGAGTTAGGGATATGGTTAGTATGAGTGTGGTTGGCTAGTTGATTGGGGTTAGCGGAATACCTTGTTCCTCATGGCTGGTTGGCTGTTTCGGTGGTTGGTTTCGTCTTTGAGGGTGCACCTCCGTGTTTGCGGACTTTGTTGTGTGATGCTGATGGTATGGCTCGTAAACGTGAGGCATTTCACAATGCGCGCTTGATCCCTTACAGCAGTGGTTCTTAACCTGGGGTGCATCACACCACACCCCCTTGGGGTGCGAGATGTGGCCAAATTTTTTGAGAATGTAAATCATCGAAACACAAATTAAGCACGGGCATGTAAGTACAAAGACTTTGTTTCATCAAACCCTAGGGGCCGTCCATAAATGACGTCACGCGATTTTGGACGATTTTTGACCCCCCCCCTTCGTCACACGGCGTCACTAAAAGTCAGAACCCCCCCTCAAATATGACGTCACAAATCTCTGCCCCCCTCCCCCCCAAAAAAATTAAACATGCTTCAAATCGCTTTAAACTATTGTCATTGTAGTGCGTATTTAATGTGGCGCTGCACTCTGATGTTGTAGGAGCAAACATTTATTAAAAGTCTATTTAATCAAGTAGAACGTGTTGTCTATATTTATATAAAGTTGGGCATTTTGATGTGACGTCACATTTCTCAACCCCCCCCCCCCCCATCGTCACACATCGTCACAAATGTCTGACCCCCCCCCCCGCCTAGGTGCGTGACGTCATTTATGGACGGCCCCCTATTAACGTTTTTTTTTACGATTGAGAACCAAAGGGGGGTGCAAGGCTCCTGCAGTAAAGGTTAAGCCCCACTACCATACGGTGTTTCACAGTCCCAGTTTTTCCCATTACGCTTCCCACACACAGGACCAAGCGCCCGGCTCCGAGCGACGCGTCCTCGGATGGAGGCTTCAACTCGCTGTGTGGGCCGTCACGTGCCAAGCAGCTGCGCGGAGGCTCAGAGCTGTACAACGCCAAACGCGCTGGGCCCTACCTCCTGGGTACGTTCACTCCTTGCCTCCCTTCCCTCAGAATCAGAATATTTATACAGGAGGAATCCCATGAGCTATAAAGCTCTTTTTCACAGATGTCCAGTCAGGGCAGGTAAGAATGTTACAACAACAAACAATGCAAAAACACGATAGCAGTGCAAAATACAAGGAAGGTAAGCAAATCATCCAAACATAAAACTAAACCCTCCTTATTCTTAGGTTTTTTCGGTAAAGTCACGTAGGTAAAAAATAAAAATTAATAAAAGTAAAATAAAATAAAAATCACGACGTTTCGGAGGCAACACAAGCTTCCGTCTTCAGGTGGAACAGTCACAGCACGATAGCTGTATCACTTGATCACTTGATACAGCTATCGTGCTGTGACTGTTCCACCTGAAGACGGAAGCTTGTGTTGCCTCCGAAACGTCGTGATTTTAATTTTATTTTTATTTAACTTTTATAAATTTTAATTTTATTTTTTACCTACATGACTTTACCGAACAAACCTAAGAATATGAATCCTTGCAGTCACGAAAGCTTCAAATCTAGAAATAAACCCTCCTTCCCTCTCTGCCGCCCTCGCTATTCTACTGCCACTTTGATGTCTTACTTCTTATGTTTTTGTCTTCACTTTTTCAATTCTAGTTAAATTCCAAAAGGTTTGCCAATCTGCTGGTGAATGAAGGCTTCAACCACGCCTTGGCAGTCATGGAAGTTGTTGGCCATACTTATACCTCTGGCCAGTGCACGTTTGTGAAGGCAGGGGGCCCAGAATTGGCTCAGGTGAAACTCGCCACTCGTGTTAGCCGTGTCCATACATTTTTGTGCGGTCATTGGTGTCGGGGCTGAGGCCATCAACTCTCTCACCACACTTGAGAACCACATCTTAATCACCCGAAAATGAGCCCAGCATCTCAGAGGTTCCAGTATCAGAGCTGTCGGCTGTTTCTGCATTTTAGCGTGAAACTGATATTCTGTCTCCCGGGCTAGGTCCCCGTCTGGGTAGTTCCCCCGTCCCCAGCATCGTGCAGTGTCTGGCGAGGAAGGAGGGAACGGATGACTTCTACCAGCTCAAGGTGAACACCGGATGCACCGGGCTCGTGTGTCTTCGTGGTCACTCGCTGTGGATGCGAGTCTACGTGGACATAAAGCCAGCACCACCACCAACAACAACCCTCTAAACACTGCTGCACCTTATTACTACTACAACCTGACAACATGACCACATCCTAACAACTTAATTACACTGTCATTTAACACACCGTATGACCACCAATGCTACTACACCCTGTCACTACTGCTTCTGCACCCTCGTAAAAACAACAATGCTACAAATGTCCCTGCTATACATGCCCGGCTGCACATGCCCCATGCTGCACCTGTCCCCGTTACACTGTGCTGTGTGGTTGTGTGTGTGTGCGGTCGGGCCCCAGATCCTGACGCTCAGGGAGGATGGGGAGTGCGTGCAGGAGAGCCAAGAGGAGCGGCAGGGGAAGATGCTGCTACACACCGAATACTCCCTGCTATCTCTGCTGCATGCGCAGGATGGGGTCGTGCACCACCACGGCCTCTTCCAGGTAGCAACCGACACACTACCGCCACCATTGCAGAGCCACCACCACCACCTCTACTGCCACGCCACTGCCACCATGCCACCGCCACCACAGTGGCATTGGCAACACCATCATGACCACCACCACACTATCATGACCATTACCACCAACATTTCCACCACCACGCCACTGCTACCATTCCACTACCACCGCCACCAAAGTGGCCATTTTCAAACAATTGTGCAAATCAAACAATTGTACAAATCGGTAAACTAGGACCACGCGTGTGGGTCACAGGATAGCGCGCTGCGCTATGAACTCGGCGACCCAATTTCAATTCACGCTCATGGCAAACACCAGTGACAATTATCTGAACCAGTCCTGGGTTTCCCCTAGGTTAACTCAGCCTCAAATGAGCACCTGGTGCAGTGTGTAAAAACATTTCCACAAAGGAAGCTGTGCGTGGTGCTGACCATCTGCCCCGGTGCTGGCCACCCGCCCCCTCGTGTGCCTTGCCGGCCTTCATAGATACTTGCTGACAGTACTTGTCCCAAAATTCTGTTTAGTCTATACAGGGGACCTTTGTCTTGTGTTACAGGACCGGGCGGTGGAGGCGGTTGAAGAGGTCCGGCGTGCCGGTGGCAGCAGTGGCAACGCGGCGCGGCGTCGCATCGTGCTGGTGCTGGACTGCCTGTGCACGCACGACTTCAGCGAGCGCACGGCCGACCTCATGAACCTGCAGCACTACGTGATCCGCGAGAAGCGCCTCTCCGAGAAGGAGACCATCGTCATCTTTGCCGACGTCGTCCGCGTCGTCGAGAGCCTCCACGCGGTTGAGTTGCCGGCGTGCCTGCTCGTATGCTCGCCCGCTCGATCGACAACTCGCCCGAGCACTCAATTCGTTGCCCTGCTCGCACAATCGCTAGCTCGCTCAATCAATAGCCCGCTCGCTCAGTCGCTCGCTCAATCGGTTACCCATTCACTCGCTCAATTTCTCACTTGCTACTTAGTTCGCTCACTCACTGGCTCGACCACTCATATACACGTGCAGTTTTTTCAATGTTTAAGTTGTATATAGTGCATAATATACTGTATATAATATTTCACACTGAAATTAAGCCTAACTACTTTCTTTATCACGCACATGGTGCCGATCGCCGGACTGGTACAGCCTTTGAAGCGGTTTTGCCGGTTCCACCGGATCGGCCACAGACCGCCAGATAATGTTGGAAGCCGGATAATCGCGCGCCAGATAATCGACGATCAACTGTACTTCCACAGTATACATGTCCACGTGCGATTAAAGGCGCAGCCCTGCAATTACACGCTCACCATACTGCTGGCAGAAGGACCTCCGCTAGAAGCAGCTCTTAAAGCGCCCCCCCGGAGAATCATTTAGCCCCCCTCTTTGACGCCACTACAGCATTAAGAGAGCGCTGCGTGCTGGCCGCCGCTGCGACGTCGCGATCGCTCATTGCAGCGTCTTCTCCACTCCGCAGAAAAACATCGTGCACAGGGACCTGAAGCTCGGCAACATGGTGCTGAACAAGCGGTGGGTCCCGCAGTCACGCACTCGTCCTGCCACCCCGCGCCGATTCGCCAAAGTGAAGTCCGTACTCGGCAGCGCAGGCAGCGATCGCGCGACCACCGTCAGATCGGTCCTCCCAACGTGCCTCGCATGCCGTGCGGCCGACGTTCTGGTTTGGTTCCGAAGGTTGACGCGCCTTCCCCGGAATGATGACGCTGTCGTGCCTGTGCCTGTGGGGAGAAGTAGTGTACCGGCTATCGCGCTGCACTTCGAACCTGGCTACCCTAGTTCGATTCTTGCTCGCGGCCACCAACACCAGTGACCAATATTGTCACCACTCTTGGGCGTCGCCTAGGTCGACTCGGCCTCAAATGAGTACCTCGTTCGATGTGTATACATCTCCACTCGGGAGACAAAGGCGGCGGGCGTGGTGCTGCCACCCACACCCCCGTGTGGCGTGCCGGCCTTCATAGGTGCTACTCGCTAACAGCACTTGTCCCAACAGCTTGTTAAGGCTACACGGGGGGGGGATCTTTGCCTTTGTTCATGTGTCCAGCACTCACCGCATCACCATCACCAACTTCTGCCTGGGCAAGCACCTGGTGAGCGAGGGCGACCTGCTGAAGGACCAGAGGGGCAGCCCGGCCTACATCAGCCCCGACGTGCTGAGCGGTGCGTGCTGAGCTCCCCTCCCCCCGCCCCTTCCACGGCCGTCTCGTTGTTTGGTCACACCGGTGGCCGGGTGTGGCAGTACAGCAAGTGGATTGATCTCCATCCAGTGCCGGATTATCCTAGTAGCAAAAGTAGCATACGCTACTGACCCCGCACTTTCAAGGATCCCGCGCTAAATGCTTTAAAGCTATCATTTCCGGTTCAGTGATTCTGCACTTGCTCAATTACTATAGTACTATACCGCCTTCAACTTTTATGAACGACTGGGCGTTTAAGGTTGTCGTATTATCTGGCTGTATAGCAAATGAAACAATACAATTACTTTACGATGCAAGGTAAAAATTTGGGTCTGAATATTTACGTGTTTTTTTTATTTAAGGCCCCTTAATGACATATGCTACAGGCCCCGCACTAGCTTAGTCCGGCACTGTCTCCATCTGTGCAGGGATTAAGCGATACCCCCCCCACCACCACCACCCTTCTCGCCCATGTGGCTATTCTCCGGGTACTCGGGTTTTAGTATCAAACACTTACAATTTTGATTTAAAACTTTCGTGACTGCAGGAATTCATATTCTTTAGTTCTTTTGGTAAAGTCACGTAGATAGAAAATAACAAATGAAATAAATAAAAATTTGAGACGGACGCCATCCAGGCATCCACTTTTGTTTTTTATTTAACCATTTTATTTTATTATTTGTATTTTATTATTTTCTATCTGCGTGACTTTACCGAAAGAACCAAAGAATATAAAACACTTGTTGATGGAATTTGCCAAACATACAAATATAGGGCCGGAAGAGCTTTGGAAATTTTTCCCAGTGGTTCTGACTGCACTTTTCGCCACCTTTAGTTCCATTCAATTGCAAATGAGTAACACTGCTGAGACAAAGGTGGTCGGGCTCGGTGATGGCTACCCACCCGCTCGTGTGCCGTGCCGGCCTTCCTAGGTGCTCGCTAACAGCACTTGCCCCAAGTTTACACGATGGTTGTCTTTTTGTCGTACCGTACAATGGCAACCGTGCGAATCGGAGGTGCGGGGGAAGGACAACAAACTAAACACAGAAATCAGTTTTGTGTGTGCATTTGTGTGTCTGTGGTGTACGCAAGCGTATGCATCTGCAGTGTGTGGAATGTGTGTGTGTTTTGATGGTGAGTGCGTGAATCAGCATTGTGTGCGTCGGTGAATGTGTGGGTGTGGAAAGCACCGGTGTAGTTGTTAGCCCCGCGACCCGAGCTCTGTTTAGTCCCCACGGCGGGGGGAGCAGTGGGGGGGGGGGGCGATCTTCGCCTTTTGTAGCAAAAACAACTCAACGGTAACATTGTGTGGCCTTGAAGTGAAGAATACATAATGGTCCCTCGGGGGCCATTGCTTGAAATGTCCTTTGAAGGCCACACACGGTGCTCGTGACGAGCGCGTTGAACTGTTGTCATTGACTCTGCTTGTTCACCACTGCCAACGCAGCAGCAGCATCGCCAGATAATGAGTTTTTTTTTTTTTGCGTGTGGTTGCAAGCCCGGCCCGTGTTTGTTGCTCCGTTCTATTTTACACAGTTGCTGAGCATGGCCCCAAAGGCCCAAAATATCAGGGGACCCGCAACAAACAGCACTCGTATCAAAGTTGCAATCGATAACAGTGTTAACGCGTGTTCTTGAATTGAGCAAGGTTGTTTTAAGGCGGGAGGGAACGAGGCGACGATGGGAGGAATAAATTCCAGAGTGAAGCGGTGCGAGGGAAGAAACAGCAAGAGGAGTGGGTGGATGTGTTGTGGTCAGAGGTCGCAATCGGGTACCCGATACCCGTACCCTACCCGATACCCGGCCGGGTACGGGTAGCCAGGTATCGGGTAGGATACGGGTACGGGTACCCGTTTGCGACCCTGGTGCGGCCGGGTACGGGTAAGGAATCAAAACCCGTTTGCGACCTCTGGTTGTGGTGTTCTAACACAGTGTGGTGAGTGGTTAAGTGTGTTGTGGTGGTGCTTGAACACAGAAGTTCATGGGAACAGTAACCATGGTAGTAGCAGCGATAGACCAGGAGGCGACTAACCACCGGTGAGCGAGCGAGCCAACGGAGTAAATCCGTGAGTGCCGCGTCACACAGAATTCCTCTGCGTCGCAGCAGCGAGGGTGGGAAACGGGTGGTGCACACCGCACGCGAGACTCCGCCGTTGCAGCGTGGGCCGGATCTGTGCCCCTCGCGTGCAGGTCGGCCGTACCTGGGCAAGCCGAGCGACATGTGGGCACTCGGCGTGGTACTCTTCACGATGCTCTACGGCCAGTTCCCCTTCTACGACTCCGTTCCGCAGGAGCTCTTCCGCAAGATCAAGGCTGCCGAGTACACCATCCCCGAGTGAGTGCCATCCTATCCTGGCAAACTGACACAAGTACACCATCCCTGAGTGAATGGCATCCTAGCCTGGAACACCACCCCAAGTACATCATTCCCAAGCGAGTGTCTCCACACCCACCCACGACTCGCATAGAGAGACCCATAGATTCACGCATTACCACCCATAGATTCACGCAGAGACAGTAATTCCATCTCTGAGAATGAACAACATGGGTTTGATCGTCATGAAATGAACAGCAAGATGGGTGGGAAAGTGCTGCCCCTCTGCTTTGTGGACCGAGTGTTACCTGGAGTGCTGTCACACATGCGGGGTGTGCGATAGTGACGCCGTACTGTGTGCGGTGCTGTGCGGCGGTGTACAGCTGCAACGGTGTTTCGGAAAACACGGTGTCGCTCATCAAGAAGCTGCTGGTGCTTGACCCCCAGCGGAGGTTGAGCGCACGAGACGTCCTGGACTCGCTCCACTCCATCATCTTCGCCTGGTGCCGCCCCCCACTTGCACCACGCAGACCACCACCGTCACCACCAACACCACCAACACCACCAGCACCACCAGCACCACCAACACCACCACCAGCACCACCAACACCACCACTAGCATTACCACCAACACCATCGCCACCAACACCGCCACCAACACCATCGCCACTGACATCAACAACACTAACACCACCGGCGTTACCACCAACACCGTCGCCATCGCCATGGAAACCAACAACACGACGCCATCACCAACAACTCCGTTGTCATCGCCATCGTCGGTGGTGATGGTAACGTATCAGGAGTGATGGTGGTGGCGGTTCCGTTGGCCTTGGCGCTCATCCGTGCGTGTCTCTGTCTCTGCGCGTGCCGCCCCCGTGCCAGGCAGTCCATGTCGTCGCTGGCGGGGCCCCTGCAGCTCGTGCCGGACATCGATGAGCAGGAGGCCCGCTTGGCAGACACTGCCGTGGAGGTGAGGGCCACCCGCGTGTGAACGTGCGTGCGTGCGCGCGCGTGTGTGTGTGCGTGCGTCGGCACGCGCATGTTTGTGTGCGTCAAGGACGTTAGTCTTGCTGTAGCGCCATGGTCTTATAGCAGGTCGCACCGTCTAGGTTCTACTTATGGAAGAAGACGACAGATTATGGAGAGCTAAGGGGTGTTTTGCATCCATGCTAAAATCAACCAAACCACCCTGAGCGCTGCCAAACAGAACCGGGCCTAGACTTGACTTGGCCTCATCCCCACCCGCACCCTCTTTGTCTCCCCCCCCCGCCCCCCGATCCAGGTGCGCCCGGAGGAGGAGCTGTGCCAGTACGAGTTCGAGTCGGTCATGCGGCAGCAGCTGCTGCGTGCCGAGGAGGGCCTGGCGGGGAAGCCCCCCCGCGCGCTGGGAGGGGGGCCCCGGCGGCCCCCCTCGGGGCTGCCCGTGGTGCGGCGCGTGGGTCAGGACGCCCAGCCGCTCACCGCCCACGAGCTGCTGTCGCACCCCAACCTGCTGCTCTGAGGGCCGACGGCGGCCTTTCTCTAACCACCGCCCCCGGACGCGGGGGTCCTTCGCCTTTCGCTTTCCGGTCGGGCCGGGAACGCGAACCGGAGCTGGCGGAGGAGTCGCGGGGGCGGCCCTTCTCTCCGGCGAGACGTCGGCGGACGTCAAGGGCGCAAGCTGATGAGCGAATGGCGGCAAGAGGCGGGAAGACCGCTTCTCGGCAGAGCTTGAGACCCGGCGGAGGTGGCGGTGTTGCAGCAGCAGCAGGAGCTTGGAGGTTGCCTCCTACGGAGAGCCCCGTGTGCCGCACCGAGAATGTGACTGCTGCTCCTCCTGCTCCTCGCGCTTATTCGTGATCGTGCTTCTGTCAGACGATGCTGGGAAGAGCCGTGGGGCAGCTCTACGGTGACATGGACGACGACGATGAAGTTCATGTTTTTATGTGAATTCCCAGCTCACAGATGAACTGTCGCGTGCCGCGTGGGGTTGAGGAATTTCCCTCAGGCGGGGGACGAACGTGCGGAAGTGGACACCGCCGGCTTTCCGTCTCCACAACCGCACCTGCCTCCACCCCCCCCTCCCCCCCGCGTCGCGCACACGCTGCGCTTACGACCGCTGTCGTCGTCCGCCACGCGTGTGAGAACGGTGTCGCTTGCACCGGCTCGCTCGGCGCATCCGGCATCTGCTCCTCCCCGGTTGGGGGGAGCGGGGGCGGGGAGATGTGGGGGCGGGGGGGGTCCGGAGTTTGTGACGAGCGCCGCTGGCTCCAGACTTGACACCGTGCCGTGCCTGCGCGTGCGTCCCGCGCGTGCGTCTCTCTCCGTGCGTTGTTCAGCACGATGTCTGACCTTTATCACCACGTGCCGGAATCTTCTTCCTCTCTTTTTCTGAAGACGTCAGCAGTGCCGGCGCTGCTGAGGGGGACCTGGGTTCGAGCCCTCGGTGGGTCCGAGTGTCTCTCGCAAGACGGTTCACAGTGGCCGTGCGTGAGACGCTCACCCAGCAGCACTTAATGTTCGAACCCAGGGCTTGAGTTTCTGTCATGAGATTCATAATGGCCGTGTCGGAGACACCGAGCCAGCACCGATGAGATCCCAGGGTCCGAGCCCTGGGTCATGACCGTCTCTCTCGGAGAGAGAGTTCATAATGGGCGCGTCATTTCCTACACGAGGAACTCCCGGCACGCAGAGCGGAACTTGGGACAGCGTGCGGCAGCGCCGCCCCAGAGCTTCGCCACCACCGCCGCCGCGTGTTTTCATGAACGACGTCATTCCGTGCGGCCGTGTGTGCTAGACGTCCCAGAGGAGGGGCTCCAGGTTGAACCGGGGAGGATCCGGGTGGATCTGTGGGGCGGGGATCGAGGTACGGGTGGGGGGGGGGGGTGGCTGGAGCCACGTAAACTTGGGGGGGGGGGGGGGTTCCCAGGTAGAGCTGTGGGGCTCTCCGCCAAGATGCAGGTGTCTACTGAATGTGGGTTGTATAGACGGGGAGGGTGGGGCCTTGTCCATGGAGTGGACAGCCTGGGTTCTGCGTTGGAGGTTGCCGGGGTGAGTGGCCGGGTGAGACATGGAGCTGGCTCTCCATGAGGCTCTCCTGGGTAACCAAGCGGAGTGATGAGTGGGGGTCCATCACCTCATTGCCGCATGGTGCTGTTTGCTTAATAGGAGTAGAATCGCGGTAATTGAAAAGCCCACTTTGCTTCGGTGCCCTTCCACGCGTGCGGCAACGAACGTATTGATGCTCTTGTCGGGTTAATTAGCGATTGGTGCACCACGCCCCGAACCCGGCGACCCGCGTTCGACTCCTGGCCACGGACAACATCAGCGGCGAGCCTTGCTGCTGCGAAGCGGTGCCGGATGTCCCCCACTCCGGCTGACTGCCGCCACCCCCCCCCCCCCGCTGACCAGCGCGGTGAAGTATGGTTGAAACAACACCCGTGACTTGACGCGGCTCGGGGGAGACGTTGATCCAGCCGTGGATTGATGAAGGGTTGTAAATTATTCTGAATAAACGAACGATAAACCAAATGCGAGCTTAAAGAAAATCACGAATGCGTTTGATGAAACGAGTTGGGGCATTTACACGTGGATCGTGCCCCCCCCCAAAGGGGGGCTCCAGCCTTCCAGTGGAGGGGGCCCCCTTCTGCCAGCAGTGGCGTGAGCGTGCAACTGCAGGGTTGCACTTTTACCTCTTGTCGATCGCTTTATGATTTCTGTGCACCGAAGAAGGGCCGTCGGCCGATTATTTATTTTCCCCATTTCGGCCGCACAGTGATGTTGACGGACGTTCTGTGTGGGGGGCGGCTCGGGACACGTCGGTGGTCACGAGCGGCTGCTGGCGGGTGACGAGGTGATGCCGCTGTGACGAGGTGATGCCGCTGTGACGAGGTGAGGTCGCTGTGACGAGGTGAGGTCGCGCGCGGCTGGAGAGCTGGAGCCAAGAGATTCCATCGCGGAGCCGTCTCGCCGCCAGTGAAGGAGTGTGTGAATGAAGGAGTGGTTTAGTGAATGAGTGGGTCAATGAATGAATGAGTGGGTCGATGAATGCCCCGGCCAGAGTATCAGCCTGCGCGGATGACCCCAGGGATCGTGACGGAGGGCGTCATCCTTGACGCAGAGGAAGCCGCTGCGGGTGACGGACTCCGTCCTCTGGGCTGTCCTCCTGGTCCTCAGCACCACCCTACTGCTCCACCTCTACCCCATCCACCTGCACCACCCCCTGCTCCACCTGCTCCACCACCTCTACCCCATCCACCTACACCACCGCCTGCTCCACCTGCTCCACCAAATCTACCCCATCCACCTGCTGCACCACCACCCTCTCCACCTCATGCTTCTTGTTCTCACGCCCCACCTCTCTCAAGCGGCTTTCAATGCGAGATCACCAATGGCCGTCCCCTGATTGGGGGCTTTGGCGATGGTGAGAGGGGGGGCAGCTAAAGGGGACCGACGAGAGAGAAGGGGGGGGGGCGAGAAGGGGTTTGCAATGGGAGTGCACGGGACCGTATTCTGCCGACGACAGGACGCTCCGGAAAGTGAGACGTAGCCGGGTGGGTGAACGTCGAGTTCGTTGCGAAGTGCTATGTGGACTTCGCGCTCACCTCTCGCTCACCACCACCCCCCTCCCAATCACCACAGCCCCCCCCATCACCCCCTCTCATCACAGCCCCCTGATGAATGCGCGCCTATTACCATCACTGCGGGACTTAATTATTCACCAGAAGGAGGTGCCACTCCCCTGCATGGCAGCCCCCCCACTTTAATTAATGAACCCCCCCTCCCTCGTCCCCCCCCCGCTGCTGGGTAATTAATGATTCCGCCCCCCCCCCCCCCCCCGTGTCCAGAGCAGACGTGGCCGTGTGTAACGAGGAAGAAACGGGAGATGAGGACTGGATGAAAACGATGCACGCCCCATGCAGAGATGCGTGCAAACGAAGTGCGCTCGCTGCAAGCTCGCCTCACCCACCACTCGGCGTTTCACTCACCACGCCGTCGCTCGCCCCCATCGCTCGCACCCATCGCTCGCCCCCATCGCTCGCACCCATCGCTCGCCCCCATCGCTCGCCCCCATCGCTCGCACCCATCGCTCGCCCCCATCGCTCGCCCCCATCGCTCGCCCCCATCGCTCGCCCCCATCGCTCGCCCCCATCGCTCGCCCCCATCGCTCGCCCCCATCGCTCGCCCCCATCGCTCGCCCCCATCGCTCGCCCCCATCGCTCGCCCCCATCGCTCGCACCCATCGCTCGCACCCATCGCTCGCCCCCATCGCTCGCCCCCATCGCTCGCCCCCATCGCTCGCCCCCATCGCTCGCCCCCATCGCTCGCCCCCATCGCTCGCCCCCATCGCTCGCCCCCATCGCTCGCCCCCATCGCTCGCCCCCATCGCTCGCACCCATCGCTCGCCCCCATCGCTCGCCCCCATCGCTCGCCCCCATCGCTCGCCCCCATCGCTCGCCCCCATCGCTCGCCCCCATCGCTCGCACCCATCGCTCGCCCCCATCGCTCGCCCCCATCGCTCGCCCCCATCGCTCGCCCCCATCGCTCACTTCATGGCTTATCTCAACTCTAGATTTGAAGCTTTCGTGACTGCAAGGATTCATACTCTTAGGTTTGTTTCGGTAAAGTCACGTAGGTAAAACATTTAAAAATTACTAAAAGTAATAATAGAAATAAAATAATATTATTGTATAATATTATTTTATTTATAATTTTATTTATAAAATAATATTGTATAATATTCTTTTATTTCTATTATTACTTTTAGTAATTATTTTATTGTTTTACCTACGTGACTTTACCGAGAAACCCTAAGAGTATTTATCTCAACTCTTAGATGTTAGTCCTGGTTCAGGGCAGAATTATACAAACACACACTTGATTTTTGCGCGTGTGTGCGCGCTTATTTCATTTGAATAAATCATCTTGATCTACCCCGGGGGGAGGGAATCTCGGAGGCTTGCCAGCAGCGATGACCATGGCTCGCTGCTGCTGCCCCGCTGAGTTGACTAGCCCGCTCTGCTGCAGCGCCATCTCCTGGTCACGTGCGGGAGTTGTTTCACGAGTCTCGACGCGATCCACCAACCCCCCCTTACCCCCCCCCCCGCGTGCCTTTTGCACGTGGAGAGGAGGAGGGGGGGGGTCTCCGCGGGACCACGTGATCGGTCACGCGGTCACAAATTCGCTGCGTCGGAGACATTTTAATGAGCTACCGCCCCCTTACCCCCCCCCCCCTCACAAACACAAAGATGTCCCGTGTAGCCTTTACCAGACTATTGGGGCAAGTGCTGTGTTGGCGAGCACCTGTGAAGGCCGGCACGGCACACGAGGGGGTGGGTTGGTGGCCAGCATCACGCCCGGGCGCGGCTCCCCTTTGTCTCGTCAGCGCTGATGTTTGTTCATCTGCACCAGGTACTCATTTGAGGCTGAGTCGACCTAGGGGTGGCCCGGGACCGGTTCAGATAATCGTCACAGATGTTTGTTAGCCGTGCGCGGGAATCGAACTCGGGCCGCCGGGTCCGTAGCGCAGTGCGCTGATCACTGCGCCACCGCTCCTCTCGCATTCAGGCATAAAAAGACAAAGATCCCCCGCGTAGCCTTAACAGACTGTTGGGGCAAGTGCTGTAAGCGAGCAGCACCTATGAATGCCGGCACGACACATGGGGTGGGTGGCCAGCACCACGCTCGGCCGCCTTTGTCTCCCGAGTGGTGATGTTTACGACACATCGCACCAGGTACTCATTTGAGGCCGAGTCGACCTAGGTGAGGCCCAAAACTGGCTCAGATACTCGTCACCGGCGTTGGTGGCCGTGAGCGGGAAGCGAACCTGGGTCGCCAGGTTCGTAGCGCAGCGCGCTAACCGCTACACTACTGCTCCCCGAATACGTACGCGTCTGGACACACACACAATTATATATAGAGACAAATATAATTACACAGCCTCCCCCCGCCCCTCCCCCGCCCCTCCCCCAAGCCCTCACTACCCTGCATCCGCCCAATGCAGAACCGAGTCAGCACCTTTATAATTAAATGTCCAGCAACCCCTCCCCTCACCCCCCTCCTAACACTACCCCTCATCCCACCCCTAGTCTCCCCTCACCCCTATCCCACCCCTAGTCTCCCCTCACCCCTATCCCACCCCTAGTCTCCCTCTACCCCTTTCCCACCCCTAGTCTCCCCCTTTCCCACCCCTAGTCTCCCCTCACCCCTATCCCACCCCTAGTCTCCCCTCACCCCTATCCCACCCCTAGTCTCCCCACACCCCTATCCCACCCCTAGTCTCCCTCTACCCCTTTCCCACCCCTAGTCTCCCCTCACCCCTATCCCACCCCTCGTCTCCCCTCACCCCTATCCCACCCCTAGTCTCCCTCTACCCCTTTCCCACCCCTAGTCTCCCCCTTTCCCACCCCTAGTCTCCCCTCACCCCTATCCCACCCCTAGTCTCCCCACACCCCTATCCCACCCCTAGTCTCCCCCTATCCCACCCCTAGTCTCCCCTCACCCCTATCCCACCCCTAGTCTCCCCACACCCCTATCCCACCCCTAGTCTCCCCTCACCCCTATCCCACCCCTAGTCTCCCCTCACCCCTATCCCACCCCTAGTCTCCCCTCACCCCTATCCCACCCCTAGTCACCCCATACCCTATCCCACCCCTCGTCTCCCCTCACCCCTATCCCACCCCTAGTCTCCCCTCACCCCTATCCCACCCCTCGTCTCCCGATACCCCTATCCCACCCCTCGTCTCCCCTCACCCCTAACCCACCCCTCGTCTCCCCCTATCCCACCCCTAGTCTCCCCACACCCCTATCCCACCCCTAGTCTCCCCTCACCCCTATCCCACCCCTAGTCTCCCCCTATCCCACCCCTAGTCTCCCCTCACCCCTAACCCACCCCTAGTCTCCCCCTATCCCACCCCTAGTCTCCCCACACCCTATCCCACCCCTAGTCTCCCCCTATCCCACCCCTAGTCTCCCCTCACCCCTATCCCACCCCTAGTCTCCCCTCACCCCTATCCCACCCCTAGTCTCCCCTCACCCCTATCCCACCCCTAGTCTCCCCTCACCCCTATCCCACCCCTAGTCTCCCCTCACCCCTATCCCACCCCTAGTCTCCCCACACCCCTATCCCACCCCTAGTCTCCCCACACCCCTATCCCACCCCTAGTCTCCCCTCACCCCCACCCCTAGTCTCCCCACACCCCTATCCCACCCCTAGTCTCCCCTCACCCCTATCCCACCCCTAGTCTCCCCTCACCCCTATCCCACCCCTAGTCTCCCCACACCCCTATCCCACCCCTAGTCTCCCCACACCCCTATCCCACCCCTAGTCTCCCCACACCCCTATCCCACCCCTAGTCTCCCCTCACCCCTATCCCACCCCTAGTCTCCC
The DNA here is from genome assembly GCF_964198595.1 of Lampetra fluviatilis. Lineage (NCBI taxonomy): Eukaryota > Metazoa > Chordata > Hyperoartia > Petromyzontiformes > Petromyzontidae > Lampetra > Lampetra fluviatilis. The sequence goes on from NC_136324.1 coordinate 5,167,104, forward strand.
CACACCCCTATCCCACCCCTAGTCTCCCCACACCCCTATCCCACCCCTAGTCTCCCCATACCCCTATCCCACCCCTAGTCTCCCCCTATCCCACCCCTAGTCTCCCCTCACCCCTATCCCACCCCTAGTCTCCCCTCACCCCTATCCCACCCCTAGTCTCCCCACACCCCTATCCCACCCCTAGTCTCCCCACACCCCTATCCCACCCCTAGTCTCCCCTCACCCCTATCCCACCCCTAGTCTCCCCACACCCCTATCCCACCCCTAGTCTCCCCACACCCCTATCCCACCCCTAGTCTCCCCTCACCCCTATCCCACCCCTAGTCTCCCCACACCCCTATCCCACCCCTAGTCTCCCCCTATCCCACCCCTAGTCTCCCCTCACCCCTATCCCACCCCTAGTCTCCCCCTATCCCACCCCTAGTCTCCCCACATCCCTATCCCACCCCTAGTCTCCCCTCACCCCTATCCCACCCCTAGTCTCCCCTCACCCCTATCCCACCCCTAGTCTCCCCCTATCCCACCCCTAGTCTCCCCACACCCCTATCCCACCCCTAGTCTCCCCTCACCCCTATCCCACCCCTAGTCTCCCCCTATCCCACCCCTAGTCTCCCCTCACCCCTATCCCACCCCTAGTCTCCCCTCACCCCTATCCCACCCCTAGTCTCCCCCTATCCCACCCCTAGTCTCCCCTCACCCCTATCCCACCCCTAGTCTCCCCCTATCCCACCCCTAGTCTCCCCACACCCCTATCCCACCCCTAGTCTCCCCCTATCCCACCCCTAGTCTCCCCTCACCCCTATCCCACCCCTAGTCTCCCCCTATCCCACCCCTAGTCTCCCCACATCCCTATCCCACCCCTAGTCTCCCCTCACCCCTATCCCACCCCTAGTCTCCCCTCACCCCTATCCCACCCCTAGTCTCCCCCTATCCCACCCCTAGTCTCCCCACACCCCTATCCCACCCCTAGTCTCCCCTCACCCCTATCCCACCCCTAGTCTCCCCCTATCCCACCCCTAGTCTCCCCTCACCCCTATCCCACCCCTAGTCTCCCCTCACCCCTATCCCACCCCTAGTCTCCCCTCACCCCTATCACACCCCTGTCCAAGCCCTGTCCTCTCCATACCCCTTATTCTACCCACTGCTCAGGCTGTTGGGCTAATGGCTCCAAGCGCACGGTGCCAAAACTGCTCGCAGGAGGGAGAGGGGGGAGAAGAGACGCGAGCAGGTGGGGCGGCGGCGGCGGCGGCGGCGTCGTCCCTGCCCCACCGTGCCAACTTGCCGCGTCGTATCTGCCCGGCGCTCCACTCGTCGCTGCGGGTATCACTCCGCAAGCCCTCCGCTATTGCTGGAGGGCGACTGCCTCCCAACCGCCCAGCAGCGTTCGGCAACGTGTTCCTAGCCTGGCACGGCCCAGTGGCGTCCTCCGCGAGCCTCCTCCTCGTCCTCCACAGAGGCCGATCTTGGCGCCGCTGGTTACCAGTCGTCTTGTGTGCCGCATTTCTGCTCGTGTCCGTGCTGCGCCCGTTTAGCCCCCTCTATTCGGCAAAAAACAGAAGCTGCTTGGGCATGCCGTGGCTCTGCATGTGGGTTACATGGCCCATGCAGCAGCCTCGCCTGCTAGAGGAGCTTACTGATAGGACTGTGTCCAGATCTCTCAAGGACTCTGTGAGCTCAAACAATCCAGTCTGGTATCACCCAGGATAGATCGTTGGCAGGCAAGCCTGAATGTTTCAAACCGGCTCAGATGTCTCCTCTAAAATGGTCCACGTTTCGCAAGCAATAGAGAAGGGAGGTCACAACTGTGGCCGAGAAAACCCGGAGCTTCGTGTTACGCAGCCGATGAAAATATAATCCGGCTTGACTTGATTCGGCGATGAGATCTTTGCCGCCAAAATGGAGCTGGTCATAAGCACACTGCCCAGATATGGGAAACTCCTCCACTCTCTCCACAACTGCCCCGTCACTCATGGGGAGTTGGTGTGGGTAGAGTAATGCATGATTGGGGTTTTTGCTTTGTAGGTGCTGCTCGCTTACAGCACTTGCCCCAACAGTCTGTTAAGGCTATGCGGGGGATCTTTGTCTTTTTTTGCCTGAATGCGAGAGGAGCGGTGGCGCAGTGATCAGCGCACTGCGCTACGAGCCCGGCGACCCGAGTTCGATTCCCGCGCACGGCTAACAAACATCTGTGACGATTATCTGAACCGGTCCCGGGCCACCCCTAGGTCGACTCAGCCTCAAATGAGTACCTGGTGCACCTATTTGTAGAACCCCCCCTCCCCGATTATCATCAGTCTGCAACTCATTTTCCGTGAACAGCGAGTGAGGTTCCGCTGGTTTGGAAGGATGCCCCGGTGATCCCCCCCGTTTTAAGAAGGAGGGCTGCATTGATTTGAACAACTAACTCCGTGTGAGGCCGGGAAATGTCCTGCCAAGGGTTCAACTTCTCCTGGCCAGGCAGCGTGCTGACGAGAGGTTTGCGGAGCCCCAAATGTGGTTTCAGACCAGGGCGGTCCTGCATGTGCCCCATATTCTCTGTCCGTCTGCTACAGGAGATGGTATCGGCACATTTCAACAGGACCTACGTCTCTGATTTATTGACCTTGTCAAGGCCTACGATACCATCAATAGGCCAAGGCTCTGGGTTCTTCTTCATGATGTCGAGGGTTTCTGACCGTGTGCTCACAATCATTAAGAACCTTAATCATTAAGAACCTTAATCATTAAGAGCCTTCATCATTAAAAACCTTTATCATTAATAACCTTTATCAATAAGAACCTGAATCGTTAAGAACCTTCATGATTGTACTTAGGTCCGCTTAAAGCTGTGTGGCTGGGAGTCAGAGCCATTCCTTTGCCTTTACACTGCAGTAAATATCACCGCAAATACACACACGCGTACAGGCACACACTGCACACACAACCACGTCTACAGACATACACACAGACACACAAACACACATGAATAAAGACATGCACAAACATGCAGAGGTTCACACACACACACGCGCGCACGAATACACACACGCACAAAGACCAACACAAGCCCACACATTCAAATAGCCACACACACGCACACAAAGACACAGGCCCCCCGTATAGCCTTAGTAGACGCTCTGGGCAAGTGCTCTTAGCAAGCGCCTATGAAGGGCGGCACGACACACGATGGAATGGGTGGCCAGCACCACGCCCGGCCGCCTTTGTCTCCCCAGTGGCGATGTTTACACACCGCACCAGGGACTCATTTGAGGCCGAGTCGATCTCGCACACACACACGAACACACGCAGACACACAGACACACACGAACACTCACACACACGCAGACACACGAACACACACACACGTGCAAATACACACACACTCAGACACACACGCAGACACACGAACACACACACGCAGGCACACGCACAAACACACAGACACCCACGAACACGCACACACACACACGCAGACGAGCACGCACACACACAGACACACGAACTCGCACACACGCGCAGACACCCGCACACACTCACAGACACACACGAACACGCGCACACACGCGCACACTCACAGACACACACGCACACACTCACAGACACACACGCGCACACTCACAGACACACACGCGCCCACTCACAGACACACACGCGCACACACACAAATCCTCTTTTCGCCTTAAAATCCGCAGAGAATCTCGCGTAATGGAGCCGCGGATCAGCGCGACCCCAGCAGCGAGGTCGCGGGAAACTGGGATGGGGTCACGGGAGGAGGGGCAAGGGATTGAACTTAACCCAGACGGGGGGAGCGGCACGGGCGGCCCCCCTTCCCCCCACACTCCTCGCCCCCCACTCCCACCCTGAATCAAACCCCATCACGCGGCGATTACAGTGAGGGCGACAGTTGTGACCCGACCACGACAGACTCTGCGTAATCTTCACATCTCCGTGCCCCGAGGGGCGGGGAGGAATGGGTGGTGGAGGAGGGGGTGGGTCTAGACCCCCATCCCACACACACTCGCTCTCTCTTCTGCTCCCCACGCTCTCTCGCTCTCTCTCTCAGGAGGCACTCGCTCCCTCCCACGCTCTCCCCCGCGCGTCTCTCTCGATCCCCTCGAGGCGAGCGCCCCCCCCCCCGTTCCCTGTGCGTCCATCTCCCCGCGTCTCTCACTTCCTGCTCTCGTTCCCTGTCGCTCTCCCTCTCTCTTCTCTTCATTCTTTCTCACCCCCCCCCCCCCACGTCTCAGTGCCCCCCTCTCCTTTCTCCCTCTCCCTGTCACTCTCCCGTCTCGCTCTCTCCGTGTCTCTCTGTGAATGCACGCGACTCCCTCCCTCCCTCCCCTCTCAGATCCCGAGTGAGTCATCCCTCCTCTCGACTCTCGCTCTCTCCCAGCGCGACATCCACACGCGCAACTCTCCTCCGCCTTCACCAACCCACGCCGAACCAGCGTGGGGAAGTATGGACAAATGCCTCCCCCCCCCACCATTCCATTGCTGGATTAGAATCTTGCCCAGCAGTGGATTGACCAAGGAGCTGTATATTTTAACTCTAATAATGGAATCATTCACAGTCTCCATTGATATGCCCACTGCTGGATTAGAGCCGCTCCAAGCACTGTCGGTCACAGAGGAATGTTTGACCATACTTCACCACGCTGGTCAGTGAGTGCCGGATTGGAGAAGTGGGGGCCGAGGGGGGCGGTGAGTTGACACTCGCCACTGATGCGAGCCAAACTCGGGACGCCGGGTTCCGTGGCGTGGCCGCGCTAACCACTACCGCCACCGCTCCCCGTAGGTGCGCACGTTACGAACGACGTCGAATTTCTATTCGAAATGAACCGATCCCGCTCCCGCCCGGTGGTGGTGGTGGGGAGGGGCGGGGGGGGGGGGGGCTAGGGGGCTTCCCCGCTAGGTAAGAACATTGGGGGGGGGGGTGGGGTAGGCACCCCCTGTTTAATTCATGTCTTTGGCCCTTGCTTATTGCGCTCTGATGAGATGCGCTCCAATATCGGAGCCGAGCCCAGACGCCGCTTTAATAACGCGGAGGAACGACCGGATTGGGGGGGGGGGCGCGGAGGGGGGGGGGGGCACCCCTCCCACCCCTCCCACCCCTCCCTGCCCTCTCCTCCACCTCCTCTCCCATCCACCCCCTTACCGCTCCCACGGTCAGCAACCCTCTCGTCCACGGATCTAGGGAGTTGGTGGGGGGGGGGGGGGGGTGGTAAAGGCGCGGCCCCTGCAATTGCTCGCTCACGGCCACCGCTGACCGAAAGGGTCCCGACTGAAGGCCGCTCTAGAGGTGGGGGTCACCCCAACGTCACGCTGCTGGTTCGACAGAGGCGGGCGGGGGCAGGGTGGGGGGGGGGGCGAGTGTGCGGTGTGAGAGTTCAAACAAAAACTTTCGCCGTCGTTTCAACGGCCGCACCGGGACGTGGGATTGAACCGTCGAACCTTCTGGAGGGCGAGTCGAGTGAGTGGCTGCTGACTCTCGCTACTCGGTGGGAGAGGGCGAATAGTGACTCACCTCGCGTCTCACGCCGGGGTCGGGATCGAACCGTGCGCGCGGGTTCAGGGGTCACTGAGCGCACGAGAAGGAATTGGGTCTTGTTCAGCAATAGAGCCCCCCCCCCCCTAGTGCGGTCTGAGCGAGCCTGTGGTTGTTTGTGTTTACGCGCTGCGGGGAGTGGTGGCGCAGTGGTTAGCGCACTGCCCTGCGAACCCGACGACCCGAGTTCGTTTCCCGCCCGCTGCCAACATCGAATACCTGGACCGGCCATGGGCTTCCTCTACGTCGACTCAACCTTAAATTCGTACCCGCTGCGCTGTGGGGAGACAAAGGCGGTCGGGCCTGGTGCTATAGCCGCACCACATCCGTGCGCGCCCTGTTGGCCTCTTCATAGGTGCTCGCTAACTGCACTTGCCCCGAACATCTGCTGAGGCTTTGCGGGGGGGTCTTTGTCTCGCGCCATCTCCCCGCTCAGCGTGTCGCGCGCTCAGCACGACCACCCATCGTCTCAATTTCACGTTCACGCTCCCGTCATTGCCAAAATCATAATTCCAGCACCACTCACGAACGCGTCCTCCCGTGATCCACCAACCCCCCACCCCACCCCCCCGTACACCTGTTGCGTGCTGACCCCCACCCCCCCCACTACCCCCCCCCTCCCCGCGTTGGGGGGGAGGAGCGCGCGGTCGTTCCCGAGCGCGTGGCACGCGTGGTCGAGCCGAGGGGCGGGGCTCGTGGGGGTTGTGGAGGGGGGAGGAAGGGTACCGTGTGGGGGGGGGGGTTCGTGGGGGATGGGGGGAGAGGCGCGCGCTGCGGACGCGCGCGGGATGCGAGATTAGAGAGACGGGGGTGGGGGGGGGTCATTTTCTATCCCCTCCCCCTGCCTCCCTCTCGCTCTGTGTCCCTCCATCCCCCCCCACCTCCCCCCCCTGGCCGCCCGCATCGCACGGGAGGGAGGGGGGGGGGTAGGAGGTGCTGCTGCTGCTGCTGCGCTGGAAGCGCGCGGAGTCGCGCGGAGCGCAGGGAAGGGGGAGACGCGGGAGGGGAGACGTGGGAGAGAGAGGAGCTCTGCGCGGGAGCGCCGCTCATTTCGCATTGGTGCCGCGTCGCGTGCGGTGCCGACGTCGAGAGCGGAGAGAGAGAGCGAGAGAGCACCGGGGAGGGAGAGAGACAGAGAGCGAGCACAGGAAGAAGAGGAAGAAGACACACTGCGAGAGAGGAGGGAGACGCGGGAGACATGAGCGGCGCGGGAGTGTTCGTGTGCCCGGGCGAGCGGTGAGCGCCCGGCGTGCGTCGAGGAGGAGGAGGAGACCTCGACTCTGCCCGCCGCCGTGGGCCTGTCTCCGCGTGGCCGCGTCTCTCGCTCCGGCTCCCCGCCTGCCCGCGTCCACCCGGGCCTCTTGACCCAGCGACCACAGCGGCCGTGCCCACCACCACCCCCCTTCCCTACTCCGCGTCCCTTACTCGGGGCCAACGCCGGGGTGAGTGCCGGGGTGAGTGCCGGGAGAGGAGAGCGTGGGGGAGTGCTTGGGGGAGTGCTGGGAGAGAGCGTGGGGGAGTGCTGGGGGAGTGTTGGGGGGAGAGCGTGGGGGAGTGCTGGGGGAGTGTTGGGGGAGAGCGTGGGGGAGTGCTGGGGGAGTGTTGGGGGAGAGTGGGGGGAGTGCTGGGAGAGTGCTGGGGGAGTGTTGGGGGAGAGCGTGGGGGAGTGCTGGGGGAGTGTTGGGGGAGAGTGTGGGGGAGTGCTGGGAGAGTGCTGGGGGAGTGTTGGGGGAGAGCGTGGGGGGAGTGGTGGGAGAGCGTGGGGGAGTGCTGGGAGAGCGTGGGGGAGTGGTGGGAGAGAGCGTGGGGGAGTGGTGGGAGAGAGCGTGGGGGAGTGCTGGGGGAGAGTGTGGGGGGAGTGGTGGGAGAGAGCGTGGGGGAGTGGTGGGAGAGAGCGTGGGGGAGTGGTGGGAGAGAGCGTGGGGGAGTGTTGGGGGAGAGCGTGGGGGAGTGCTGGGGGAGAGTGTGGGGGAGTGTTGGGGGAGAGCGTGGGGGAGTGCTGGGAGAGTGTGGGGGGGGAGTGCTGGGGGAGAGCGTGGGGGAGTGGTGGGAGAGAGCGTGGGGGAGTGGTGGGAGAGAGCGTGGGGGAGTGGTGGGAGAGAGCGTGGGGGAGTGGTGGGAGAGAGCGTGGGGGAGTGGTGGGAGAGAGCGTGGGGGAGTGGTGGGAGAGCGTGGGGGAGTGCTGGGGGGGAGCGTGGGGGGAGTGCTGGGAGAGAGCGTGGGGGAGTGGTGGGAGAGAGTGTGGGGGAGTGGTGGGAGAGAGCGTGGGGGAGTGCTGGGGGAGAGTGTGGGGGAGTGGTGGGAGAGATCGTGGGGGAGTGCTGGGAGAGAGCGTGGGGGAGTGCTGGGAGAGTGTGGGGGGAGTGCTGGGGGGAGCGTGGGGGAGTGGTGGGAGAGAGCGTGGGGGAGTGGTGGGAGAGAGCGTGGGGGAGTGCTGGGAGAGAGCGTGGGGGAGTGGTGGGAGAGATCGTGGGGGAGTGCTGGGGGGGGAGCGTGGGGGGGGAGTGGTGGGAGAGAGCGTGGGGGAGTGGTGGGAGAGAGCGTGGGGGGAGTGCTGGGGGAGAGTGTGGGGGAGTGGTGGGAGAGATCGTGGGGGAGTGCTGGGAGAGTGTGGGGGAGTGGTGGGAGAGAGCGTGGGGGAGTGGTGGGAGAGAGCGTGGGGGGAGTGCTGGGAGAGTGTGGGGGAGTGGTGGGAGAGAGCGTGGGGAGTGCTGGGAGAGTGTGGGGGAGTGCTGGGGGGGAGTGGTGGGAGAGAGCGTGGGGGAGTGGTGGGAGAGCGTGTGGGGGAGTGCTGGGGGAGAGTGTGGGGGAGTGCTGGGAGAGAGCGTGGGGGAGTGCTGGGGGAGAGCGTGGGGGGAGTGGTGGGAGAGAGCGTGGGGGAGTGCTGGGGGAGAGCGTGGGGGGAGTGGTGGGAGAGAGTGTGGGGGAGTGCTGGGGGAGTGTGGGGGAGTGCTGGGGGAGTGTTGGGGGAGTGGTGGGAGAGAGCGTGGGGGGAGTGGTGGGAGAGAGCGTGGGGGAGTGCTGGGAGAGTGTGGGGGAGTGCTGGGAGAGTGTGGGGGAGTGCTGGGGGAGAGCGTGGGGGAGTGGTGGGAGAGAGCGTGGGGGAGTGCTGGGAGAGTGTGGGGGGAGTGCTGGGGGAGAGTGTGGGGGGAGTGGTGGGAGAGAGCGTGGGGGAGTGCTGGGAGAGAGCGTGGGGAAGTGCTGGGAGAGAGCGTGGGGGAGTGCTGGGAGAGAGCGTGGGGGAGTGCTGGGAGAGAGCGTGGGGGGAGTGGTGGGGGAGAGTGTGGGGGAGTGCTGGGGGAGAGCGTGGGGGAGTGGTGGGGGAGAGTGTGGGGGAGTGCTGGGGGAGAGCGTGGGGGAGTGCTGGGGGAGAGCGTGGGGGGGAGTGGTGGGGAGAGAGCGTGGGGGGAGTGGTGGGGGAGAGTGTGGGGGAGTGGTGGGGGAGAGTGTGGGGGAGTGCTGGGAGAGAGCGTGGGGGGAGTGGTGGGGGAGAGTGTGGGGGAGTGGTGGGGGAGAGTGTGGGGGAGTGCTGGGGAGTGTGGGGGAGTGCTGGGGGAGTGTGGGGGAGTGGTGGGAGAGAGCGTGGGGGGGAGTGGTGGGAGAGAGCGTGGGGGAGTGCTGGGAGAGTGGTGGGGGAGTGCTGGGAGAGTGTGGGGGAGTGCTGGGGGAGAGCGTGGGGGAGTGGTGGGAGAGAGCGTGGGGGAGTGCTGGGAGAGTGTGGGGGAGTGCTGGGGGAGAGTGTGGGGGAGTGGTGGGAGAGAGCGTGGGGGAGTGCTGGGAGAGAGCGTGGGGAAGTGCTGGGAGAGAGCGTGGGGGGAGTGCTGGGAGAGAGCGTGGGGGAGTGCTGGGAGAGAGCGTGGGGGGAGTGGTGGGGGAGAGTGTGGGGGAGTGCTGGGGGAGAGCGTGGGGGAGTGGTGGGGGAGAGTGTGGGGGAGTGCTGGGGGAGAGCGTGGGGGAGTGCTGGGGGAGAGCGTGGGGGGAGTGGTGGGAGAGAGCGTGGGGGGAGTGGTGGGGGAGAGTGTGGGGGAGTGGTGGGGGAGAGTGTGGGGGAGTGCTGGGAGAGAGCGTGGGGGGAGTGGTGGGGGAGAGTGTGGGGGAGTGGTGGGGGAGAGTGTGGGGGAGTGCTGGGGGGAGAGTGTGGGGAGTGCTGGGGGGAGAGCGTGGGGGAGTGCTGGGGGAGAGCGTGGGGGGAGTGGTGGGGGAGAGCGTGGGGGAGTGGTGGGGGAGAGTGTGGGGGAGTGCTGGGGGAGAGCGTGGGGGAGTGGTGGGGGAGAGTGTGGGGGAGTGCTGGGGGAGAGCGTGGGGGAGTGGTGGGGGAGAGTGTGGGGGAGTGCTGGGGGAGAGCGTGGGGGAGTGGTGGGGGAGAGTGTGGGGGAGTGCTGGGGGAGAGCGTGGGGGGAGTGCTGGGGGAGAGTGTGGGGGAGTGGTGGGAGAGAGCGTGGGGAGTGCTGGGGGAGAGTGTGGGGGAGTGGTGGGAGAGAGCGTGGGGGAGTGCTGGGGGAGAGTGTGGGGGAGTGCTGGGGGAGAGCGTGGGGGAGTGCTGGGGGAGAGTGTGGGGGAGTGGTGGAGAGAGTGTGGGGGAGTGCTGGGAGAGAGTGTGGGGGAGTGCTGGGAGAGAGTGTGGGGGAGTGCTGGGAGAGAGTGTGGGGGAGTGCTGGGGGAGAGTGTGGGGGAGTGCTGGGGGAGAGTGTGGGGGAGTGGTGGGAGAGAGTGTGGGGGAGTGGTGGGGGAGAGTGTGGGGGAGTGCTGGGAGAGTGTGGGGGAGTGGTGGGGGAGAGTGTGGGGGAGTGGTGGGGGAGAGTGTGGGGGAGTGGTGGGAGAGTGTGGGGGAGTGCTGGGGGAGAGCGTGGGGAGTGGTGGGGGAGAGTGTGGGGGAGTGGTGGGAGAGTGTGGGGGAGTGCTGGGGGAGAGCGTGGGGGAGTGGTGGGGGAGAGTGTGGGGGAGTGTGGGGGAGAGTGTGGGGGAGTGCTGGGGGAGAGCGTGGGGGAGTGGTGGGAGAGTGTGGGGGAGTGGTGGGAGAGAGTGTGGGGAGTGGTGGGGGAGAGTGTGGGGGAGTGGTGGGAGAGTGTGGGGGAGTGGTGGGGAGAGTGTGGGGAGTGGTGGGGAGAGTGTGGGGGAGTGGTGGGAGAGTGTGGGGGAGTGCTGGGGGAGAGCGTGGGGGAGTGGTGGGGGAGAGTGTGGGGGAGTGGTGGGAGAGTGTGGGGGGAGTGCTGGGGAGAGTGTGGGGGAGTGCTGGGGGAGAGCGTGGGGGAGTGCTGGGGGAGAGCGTGGGGAGTGCTGGGAGAGTGTGGGGGAGTGGTGGAGAGAGCGTGGGGGGAGTGCTGGGGGAGAGTGTGGGGGAGTGCTGGGAGAGAGCGTGGGGGAGTGCTGGAGAGTGTGGGGGGAGTGCTGGGAGAGAGTGTGGGGGAGTGCTGGGAGAGTGTGGGGGAGTGCTGGGGGAGAGTGTGGGGAGTGCTGGGAGAGCGTGGGGGAGTGCTGGGGGAGAGTGTGGGGGAGTGCTGGGAGAGAGCGTGGGGGGAGTGCTGGGAGAGTGTGGGGGGAGTGCTGGGGGAGAGTGTGGGGGAGTGGGTAGGAGAGCGTGGGGGAGTGCTGGGAGAGCGTGGGGGGAGTGCTGGGAGAGTGTGGGGGAGTGCTGGGGAGAGTGTGGGGGAGTGGTGGAGAGCGTGGGGGAGTGCTGGGAGAGTGTGGGGGAGGTGCTGGGAGAGTGTGGGGGAGTGCTGGGGGAGAGCGTGGGGGAGTGCTGGGAGAGTGTGGGGGGAGTGCTGGGGGAGAGTGTGGGGGAGTGCTGGGGGAGAGCGTGGGGGTGTGGGGGAGAGCGTGGGGGAGTGGTGGGAGAGAGCGTGGGGGAGTGCTGGGAGAGAGCGTGGGGAGTGTGGGGGAGAGCGTGGGGGAGTGGTGGGGAGAGTGTGGGGGAGTGCTGGGAGAGAGCGTGGGGGAGTGGTGGGGGAGAGCGTGGGGGAGTGGTGGGGGAAGCGTGGGGGAGTGGTGGGGGAGAGCGTGGGGGAGTGGTGGGGAGAGAGCGTGGGGGAGTGGATGGGAGAGAGCGTGGGGGAGTGGGGGAGAGGTGGGGAGTGGTGGGGAGAGCGTGGGGGAGTGGTGGGAGAACGTGGGGGAGTGCTGGGGGAGAGCGTGGGGGAGTGGTGGAGAGAGCGTGGGGAGTGCTGGGAGAGAGCGTGGGGGAGTGGTGGGGTGAGAGCGTGGGGGAGTGGTGGGAGAGAGTGTGGGGAGTGGTGGGAGAGAGCGTGGGGGAGAGCGTGGGGGAGAGCGTGGGGGAGTGGTGGGAGAGAGCGTGGGGAGTGCTGGGAGAGAGCGTGGGGGAGTGGTGGGGGAGAGCGTGGGGAGTGGTGGGAGAGAGTGTGGGGAGTGAGGTGGGGGAGTGCTGGGGAAGCCACACGGCTCCTGTCGCCGCGCATGGCCACGCGGAGACGGAGGAGCGGGGTGGGAGCCTCGGGGAGACGAGGGGGGGTGACAGGGGACCCCACGTGGAGACTAGGGGGTAAACAAGGAGGAGAGACAGGGGGAGGGGGCATGCTGGAGGCCCACGGAAGTGTGTCTGTGAGACAGGGGGAGACCAGGAGACACGAGTGGGTACACGCGAAGCTTTCGGAGATGCGGAGAAAGCCGAGTCAGGGTGGGGGACCCTGGAGTAGAGGCGGCGGGAGCCTTCGGGGAGCTAGGGGGAGCCTAGCAGAGCCATAGGGGAGCCAGGGGGAGCCAGGGGAGACAGGGGGAGCCAGGGGAGACAGGGGAGCCAGGGGGAGACAGAGGGAGCCAGGGGAGCCAGGGGAGCAGGGGGAGCCAGGGGAGCCAGGGGAGCCAGGGGAGCCAGGCTGGGAGCAGGGGGAGCCAGGGAGCACAGGGGGAGCCAGGGGGAGCCAGGGGAGCCAGGGGCAGGAGCCCAGGGGAGCCAGGGGAGCCAGGGGACGCAGGGGGAGGCCAGGGGGGGAGCCAGGGGAGCCAGGGGAGCCAGGGGGAGCCAGGGGGAGCCAGGGAGAGAGACAGGGGGAGCCAGGGAGAGACAGGGGAGCCAGGGGGAGACAGGGGGAGCCAGGGGGAGCCAGGGGAGCCAGGGGAGCCAGGGGGAGCCAGGGGGAGCCAGGGGGAGACAGGGGGAGCCAGGGGGAGCCAGGGGGAGACAGGGGGAGCCAGGGGGAGACAGGGGGAGCGGGGAGCCAGGGGGAGCCAGGGAGAGACAGGGGAGCCAGGGAGAGACAGGGGAGCCAGGAGAGACAGGGGGAGCCAGGGGAGACAGGGGGAGACAGGGGAGCCAGGGGGAGCCTGGGGAGCCAGGGGAGCCAGGGGGAGACAGGGGGAGCCAGGGGGAGACAGGGGGAGCCAGGGGAGCCAGGGAGAGACAGGGGGAGCCAGGAGAGACAGGGGGAGCCAGGAGAGACAGGGGAGCCAGAGGGAGACAGGGGGAGACAGGGGGAGACAGGGGGAGCCAGGGGAGACAGGGGGAGCAGGGAGAGACAGGGGAGACAGGGGAGACAGGGGGAGCCAGGGGAGCAGGGGAGCCAGGGGGAGCCAGGGGGAGACAGGGGAGACAGGGGGAGACGGGGGAGACAGGGGGAGACAGGGGGAGCCAGGGGAGCCAGGGGAGCCAGGGGGGAGCCAGGGGAGCCAGGGGAGCCAGGGGGAGCCAGGGGGAGCCAGGGGGAGACAGGGGCAGGGAGACAGGGGGAGCCAGGGGGAGACAGGGGAGCCAGGGGGAGCCAGGGGAGACAGGGGAGACAGGGGAGCCAGGGGGAGACAGGGGGAGACAGGGGGGAGACAGGGGGAGCCAGGGGGAGACAGGGGGAGCCAGGGGGAGACAGGGGGAGACAGGGGGAGCCAGGGGAGCCAGGGGGAGACAGGGGGAGCCAGGGGGAGACAGGGGGAGCCAGGGGGAGACAATGCTTGCGAATGGAACTGTGTGGGACATAGAGACGGGGGGAGTTTCGTGGAGGTATTGGAGGGGTGTGAAGGACCTTGGAGAAAGTCTCAGGGGACCCGTGCGGGTGTGAGGGGGGGTGGGGTCATTGGGGAGTCTCGGGGAGATCGGGGTGAGACCAGGGGACCCTGGGGCGGGGGGGCATAGGGGATCCAGAGGAACCCTGAGGGTGACGGGAAGTCGTGGAACAGACGTGGGTCCCCTCCAGGTGAGCGGCGCAGGTGCGCGGAGACCCCCCCCCCCTCTCACCCCCCCTCTCACCCCCCCTCCCTCAACCCCCCCCCCCCTCTTACCCCCCCCCCCTCTCACCCCCCCTCTCACCCCCCCCTCAACCCCTCCCACCCCTCCTTCTTCACCACCACCCTTTAATTACCCCAGCTCCGCCAGGACCCCGCTAGGAGACCCCCTGTTGGATCTCCCCCGGCCAGGGATCGAATTCCGTTCTCGTCATCGGCCGCCGCACGAGGGCGCCACCCCCCCGCGCACGAGGGGGGCTCGGGAACGACCCCCATCGGACCCCCGTGGAGCAGACCCCGGGACCCCGGGACCCCGGGACTTGGGGGAGCGACCCCGCGCTAAGTGGAGGTGAGAGGCTGCGACACTGACACTCTTAACACAGACACACAAAAAGACAAAGACAAAGATCCCCCGTATAGCCTTAACAGACTGTAGGGGCAAGTGCTGTTAGCGAGCACCTATGAAGGCCGGAACGGTACACGAGGGGGGTGGTGGCCAGCACCACGCCCGGCCGCCTTTGTCTCCCCAGTGGCGATGTTTACACACCGCACCATGTACTCATTTGAGGCTGAGTCGACCTAGGGGAGGCCCAGGACCGGTTCAGATAATCGTCACTGGTGTTAGCCGTGAGCGGGAATCGAACCCGGGTCGCCAGGTTCATAGCGCAGCGCTCCCCACACTGACACACAGACACTGACACACAGACACACAGACACTGACACACTGACACACTGAAACACTGACACTGACACACTGATACACACACACAGACACTGACACACAGACACTGATACTGACACACTGACACACTGACACACTGACACTCTAACACTGACACAGTGACACTGACACAGTGACACTGACACACTGACACATTGACACTGACACACTGACACATTGACACACTAACACTGACACACAGACACACAGACACTGACACACTGAAACACTGACACTGACACACTGATACACACACACAGACACTGAGACACAGACACTGATACTGACACACTGACACACTGACACTCTAACACTGACACAGTGACACTGACACAGTGACACTGACACACTGACACATTGACACTGACACACTGACACATTGACACTGACACACTGACACATTGACACACAGACACTGACACACTGACACACAGACACTGACACACTGACACACTGACACTGACACACTGACACAGTGACACTGACACAGTGACACTGACACACACACACTGACACACTGACACACTAACACTGACACATTGACACACAGACACTGACACACTGACACACTGACACACTGACACTGACACACTGACACACAGACACTCTACGCCAGTGATACTTCACCTTTACTGCAGCCTTGCACCCCGTTGGTTCACAGTCGCTACAACAAAGTACAGAGTTGATCACACACACACAGGGCGGGTTTGATGAAACAAAGTTAGTTGTTACTTCATGTGCCAATGCTCAATTTGTGTTTTCGATTATTTACCGTCGAAACAAATCTGGCCACGACTCGTACACCCCAAGTTAAAAAAAACCACTGCCCTGTAATAACACGCTGACACTCTAACACTCTTCACGAACACTCAAACACTCTTATCTGCGGGACCTCTTTGCATATGAACACTGCTTTATTCCCATAAAGGGAAACACATTCCTGCGGAGGGAGCTGGTAGGAACGTTGGGTTGCTCGGTCAATGGCCAGGGTGAACGGCGGCGTGGTGTATTCCGCAAATATGCTCGACTG